>NC_133977.1:6412693-6716489 GCF_047716275.1 Strix uralensis | reverse complement strand
GTCTAATTAAGTGTGACCACGTGCTGCTCCAAGTCCCTGTTGTGCAGCTTCAAGAAATGGAGGACTGTCTGGTTTTTGAACATCTCACTTCTTAAAAATCAAGCTGCTCATATTTTTAGGACAGCAGAGATACTATTGATTCAGCAACCCAGGATTTCTGGAGCCACTGCTGAGGTTTACTTTTATTTGCCCCGAGAAAGAAAAAAAACAAATACAGCAACACCACCAGAAGGAAAGAAGACAAGTTCTCCCAACTCCACAGTGAGGGAAACCTCAAGTACAACATAAAGCTTTTTCAAAGTATCTGCAATTTTTCCCCCCAATCTTCCTGCTCCTACAATTGTATTTCAAGTCTGGAACGCACTCTCTCCAGCAAACTTCCATTTCCCCCTTTAGCCATCCCAATTCATGCTTTTTGGTGCAGGTTAAAACCTCCTACCACACAGGCTTTGCCCCCTGCTGCATTTGAAGAAGGATATTTTCCTTAGACACAGAACAGGCCTGGCTTGCCTTCAAGCTTTGGGTAAAGACTGTGGTTGGGTTAAGGTAGTTCATATTTCCCCTGCACTGGCTCACCGCCCCTTAGTCATGGGAGGAATGAAATAAACTCAAATCACCGTTTTATCTTACAAGTCAATGGAGCTCTAAATTGCCTTTAAATCTGAGGTCTAGTCTACCCTTTGCACAGCAAACAGCCTTCTCTCACAGCATCTGCAGGGGCTGGAAAGAAACTCCTCTCCTGCTTACTTCCCAGGTCAGGCTACTAGTATTAATATCCCAACTACAACTCAGCTCAGCCCCCCTTCAAGGGTCTCTCTTACCTCCTACTCCTCATACAAGAGCTCAGAAATTTCCTCAATTGCGCTTCCTGAGGGCCCCCAAGCCCAGCAAGAGCAGAGAGAGTGAATAATTACTTCAGCTAGAGCGCTCCATTGCTGAAGTACAAACCCTTGTGATGATGTCCCCCAGGGGGTATTTTGACAGAGCGGAGAGGAAAGTTGGTTGTGCCTTGCACCAGGGCTGTAGCATGGTCAGCCTTGAAAATCAGGTATGCTCAACCTTGTTTCTTCCAGCAGCCTCCTCCCAGTGATGGGGCTACAGATAGGAGAGCATTTCAGACAGCTTTCATGCAAAGGAAGATCCATAAAACTGGTTGCCACAGCCAAAGACACGTAGAAAGTAGGTATGACTTGCACATATTTGGGATCTGCATGTTCCAGTGAAGCACACATTCAGGAGAAAATAACTTGTGACCAGTGACACATCACCTCCTGAATCCTGTATCCGAACAAAAAGAGGACTCGACTGGACTTTACTCTGAGGAAGTCACCCTTTGCCGGTACTCCCAGGAGTAGAGGTGGTGGCCCACCCTGGGATGGTGGGGAGTGCCATTTCTCTATGTCAAACTGCAGCAGCCACAGAGAGGGACCTCAGAGGACAGGTCTGCCCATCTTGACTAATTGCTGCAAACGTCTGCGTATTAAAAATGAGCACAAGCTCAGAGCAATTCAAAGCCCTGATCTACAAATACCAGTTCAACCGGATGCCACTGGGTGTGGTGGATGCAAGAAATAACTATGTATTTATGTGCCTTTTGGGCTAATGTTGTGGGAGAAAGGGGACATGGGCTGAACACCGGCTGCTGGGGAGCATCCAGGAGGATCCTGGGCTGATCCCTGTCTTCAAAGGGACACTGGACTGGATGGACTCAGCATGGAAAACGATCTGTAGAAGGCAGTCTGTAACTCATGAAAAAAAAAATATAGACATATGCCAGCCATTCTTCTGTTTTTTCTCTGTATGTCCCCTTGTTTGGCATAAAGGCAATGACATTCCCTTGTTCAAGTCCTGAAGGAATTAGGTAAATGCAAAGCTTTTGGTTCACTGGTTGTTCTAATAAGTTGAAGCACCGATTATCACTGCTGGAACTCCATGCATTTCCCTGCCAGGTCTAGTTATTAAAGAAATTTTACACATTTGATGTAAGATTCCATACACACCCCCACACCCCCCCCCCGAAAAGATTAAATCCTCTTTGCAGCTCATGTCGTTTACATGTCTAATCTGTTCAGCTCTGCCCATCAGCTCTGCCCAGCATGCCCATTATAGCTGAAACTCCTGGTCAGAGTAGCCAGACTAAATACACTATTTATGATTTAGAAAATTTCAGATTTCAAACCTATGGCTTTTCTTGTTTTTCTTGCTTCTTTGGATACACAGTAAGACACACAGCTTCAGTTTATATTTTGCTGTTTGCCATTTATGTTTTTATTGCAAGTTTAAAGAAAAAAGGCAGTAAGAAAAATGGTGCTCGGTCCTCTTGCTTCATATGTGATTAAAACATTGGCTAGAACAGTGCTGGGATGTGATTTTTTTTTTTTTAATGAAACAGTACTATTGAAGGTAATCCATGGCATGTGTTTTGTTATTTTGCTTTGCTTTACCCACTGTGAAGAGTGCTTGTCATGGCAAAGTGACATGCAAAAATACCATGAAAAACAGCTCCCAGGTAACCTAATCAAGCCTTTCTGGTAACACTCAGGAGATGCCTAAAGTCTGGGCTCGATAGAGGATTAAGAATGATTATTGCAAAGTATTTGATGGAAGAATGGGAGAGTGTGTGTGTATGTATATAAAAAGCATGTGTAAATAAATAGGGAACCACGACCCTTATAACCATGTTCTCCATTACAGACCCAGTGTAAGCTGGCTGTGTGTCACCAGGATGTTCATGCACCTACTTAAGCAGACACATACATACAATGATGTCTAGTCAATGGGTTTGCCAATAACTTTAAATGCTTTGCTGAGTCGGAGCCTGCCCAAGAAAGAAGTTTCTCAGGAGAAAAGAATCATGCAGTTGAAGACCACCTCACACCGCACTTGAAAAAAGGCAAAATTAAAGCTCTGTGGTCAATACAGTTCTTCAAATACTTTCCCAGTGTTCACCACCGCAACCCTAGTGCTCTTTTAATAAGGTTTGTGGAGCGTATTTGTTCTATTACATATCCTCCACCCGTTCAAACAGAATAATGCAAAAAACTATCCTGGCATGATTTACTGATCCATCATCCCTGCTTCAAACTGTTCCATGAATACAGGACCAACCATATTAATACATCTCACATTTCTTTCTTCCTAGCAGGGATGCCCCCAGCGAGGCAGTATGTCCACATGAAGAGCAAGGGGGCCAGGGCAGCACCCTGCAGTCAAGTGCTTTTATCCCTGCAGCACGTCTTGGCACACCCAACAGCAAAGGCGGCACAGCTGCAGCACTATCTTACATTTAACAGGAGGTGAGACCATGCACAGGTCTCAGCTGCAATTGCCTCAAATCACCTCCCACACTCCATGTCCAAACTCTCATTTACTTCAACAGCACAAAGCTCCTCATCCTGTCCCAAAACAAGGATGGTAGTACCAGTTTTCAGCACACAAAGGTCTCTCCCTCCATCTTCTGGATCAGAAGTTCGCAGGAAAATACATACCGTTTCCAGATCTACCTGTCGCAGCAAAGCACGGAGTCATTCTGGAAGGTAAGTGCAAAGGTTGTACCTCTAGGAAAAGAAGTACTGCCTTCTAGAAATAAAGCAAAAAATTCTGTTTACAGACTGACCGCTGCCAGCTTAGACCACCAAAAGAGCGAGTCATCCATTCTGGTCCCATCCCGAGGGAGGCTGCGACAGCAACTATCACCATTTTACTGGAACACAATGTTCCAAATATGACAGCAGCAAGGAGGCCTGGAGTCTTTTAATAAAATTTAAATATTGTTTGTTTTCAGGAATTGTGACTCAGCCAAACACCTCCTAAGTTATTAACATTTCTTAAGCCCTGGAGCTGTTTGTGGAGTTGTGGTATTACAATCCTTTTGTTATTTCATTAATTTTATTAATAATTAGCCATTTTACTAAGAAGCAGAAGTGCAGAAAACAATGTCCAAAAACCTCAAAACTACCTTAAAACATGTAATTCCTTCTACATAAGTATCTGCGGTGAGGAACGTGGACAAAGCTGAACTACAGAACATTCTGATGTGCCCTTCAGAAATAGGCACAAAACTTCTCCCAGAAATCCCACAACACGACAGCGCTCCCAACAACCCTCCTGCAGTATTTGCTAATGCCAGCAGCCTGACAGATCTCACGTTTTCACAGCATCGGCTTTTCTGTGGTTAAGTGGAGCACCTGGCAAACAGGCAGTGTGTGTGCAGAGCTGCAGCAGGGCAGGGAGGGGAGGGGAGCTGCTGCTGAACCCCACTTTCAGCTCCAGGAAGAGCCCAGCTCAGCATCCTCGGGCAAACACACATCCAGGGAACATCAGACATGCAAGCAGCAAACACCAGGCAAAGCTTGTCCACACACCAGAGATGAACAGCAAAACTGAGTTATACTGCTTTGCATTAATAACACCTGCCCCCTCCTTTTTTTTTTTTTTAATAACGAACAGAAATCAAGTGCCTGACTCCCACACACATGCACAGGCTGACTACCCTCAACCCCATGAAGAGCTCAACATTTTCCACACATCAAAACCAACTTGGTAGCTATGGGGCTCATGCCATGTCCCATCACACACAACCGAGAAATGCTGTAGCTTTATGTTGCTTCCACTTCCCCACAGTATTAAAAAACATACACTGAAATTCAGCTTGCTCAATAGATAATTTTCTTTAATGACGAGACCGAGGTCTATAAATTACAGAATCACAACAAAAAGATCAATAGGTCCATCAAGGTAGGGGAGTGGGAAGACAAGGATTTCTCCCAACATGTTATCAATATTCAGACAAATTAGCATTGCATGCTTCAGTAGGACTGGCTCTATATACAAGAAGCCGATTGCGACCCATTGATTTTGAAGCTCCTAGTCAGGCACAAGAGAGGTCATGTTCACTTCTGGATGCATCTCTTCTCTACACAGTGCAATACCTTCTGAATGCAACAGGCAGAAAAAAGCATATATTGGTGCAATTAAATCAATTACAGCATTTGTGTAGCAGTATCACGACTTATTCTGGAAGGCTTGCAAAGGGCTAAATGTCAAAAACATCTCTGCTAGGAAATTAATATTCGAACAGGTATTAAAGCACGCATTAGCTGTATGCAGTAACTCCCCCTGCGCTTATCAGCGGTATTAATCACAAGACAGGGATGAGAAAAACTTCCCTGAAAATAAAGCAAAGCAAAGCAAGCCCGTGCCGCTCATGATTTGATTTGTTTTGACACAACTGCATTGTTCAACATTTGCCATTGTGCTTTTGTACGACAAGGCATTTAGCACACGGCACACTGGGCTTGTGTACCCCCGCCTCCTCTCCCCAACATTACACTGCTGTTCAACGGCAAGCGAGCATTCTGAACAAAATGTTTAATTTGCAGGCACGTGCGATTCCCTTTTTGATTATCCATCTCCCCACACAATAAAATCCAGCTGATGCAGAACTCTACAAGTGCTGCCAAGTCAAACTGCAGGCAAAGGTTCCTTTAGCGCACAGAAACACCTTTGAAATTCTCATTTATTGGATTCTGCTGCCAATCACATTAATTCCAACACAAATGTCAAAATAAGATTTTTAAAAAGTTGCCTGATTAAAGGAGTGAACAACAAGGAAGGCTCTCTACATACAGTTTAAAACAAAAGGTCTGTTTAACTGAAGTAACTCCCTTTTCTGCATCTGCAGCAAATGCAAACTCTTGAAAACAAGAGGCAATTACTTAGACTAGATAAATCAGCAAGAACTCAGTACCAAGATCAGCTGCTTTTAGTAACTCCAGTCCCAGACAAGAACTTTTCCGCGGCGTTTCATTCAGTCTTACTAAAATCAAAAGGAAACAAACATCTATCTTCCCAAGCAGATCCTCACCTTATACATCCTCCACACCCCAAGTCCACCATAGCGAAACCTTAAGCATTTAATGCTGAACTCTAGTTCTGACACACATGTGGCCAACCAAGCTCAAGCCGGAGACTTTGCCTCATATGCAGCAATTGGACTCATTAGGTTGGTGGAACAGGCACCCACCATGTAACGCACTAAAACACAAGAGGAAGGAAATTGAAAGAGGATGAGTCTCTTTAGCTGGCAATTTACCAATTTCAGCATGCTCCAGACATCATTTTAGTTATACCATCATTTTACTTTGTAGAGGTTTTCGTTATTTTTAACATATATATGGGGTCAATGGCTTTGTGACCTGGAAAATGCAAGAAAATCTATTCCTGAGCAGAGACTGCTTGCCTCTATGCCAGTAAAATCTGCAAGAGACAGCCCATAAACATAGCCCACCACACATACACAGTGTAAAATAAGCAGTAGAATCATTTTTTCAGATGCATAAATGTATACATTTGCTTTGTATTTTATTAGTCATGTCTTTGTTTTTATGCATGTGTTAAAAGATATTCCCTACTGAAAAAGACATTTTACCAAGGTCAACCCAGGAAGCGCTACAATTAAGATAGCACATCCAGCCACGATCTCTTCCTCTTCTGCATATATGTTCTGATGCTCTCTCTGCTAATAATATCAGACACATTTATAGGATTCATTTTCTTCTTCTACAAGCAGGCTTTGCCCTAACCCAGGACTGCTCAGGGAAATGATCCACAGCTGCTCAGTTTTCTCAGATGCACATGATCTCGCTGCACGCACAGAAGTCCACTTCTCATCTGCCAGCCTGCAGTCAAAAGCGGATGGACACAAATGTCTCTGGCATACAGAGTGCCTAACCGAGCACTTCTCCTGAAGTGACATCTCTTGGAGGCTCTGCAGGCCATCAATTGCAGGTCACATACAAGATTTGGCTCCTGTTCCTTCTGTGCTTGCACCTCAGCTCAGGGATGTGAGAAGACAATGGAGGAGAAGAGGCTTGTTAGGCCATCTGAAACATCTGGAGCTTGGATACCTTGCACCAAAAATAACTTGCATTTGCATTAATAACTTGCACAAAATCAAACACAACCTTCCCAGCTCTGAATAGCTGGTTCGAATAGGACTGAAGGCCCTCCAGTCTCTGGACAAGTCCCTGGCACGGCAGATCATCAGGCTACACAATCTGCCTCACATTTTTCTAGCTCACATGGACACCTGCCAGGACTCCTTTTCCCAGTGTTCCTAACGGGAAACCATTCCAGCACTTCACTCTCTAGCCAGTTAAAAGTCCTCCTGTATTTCCCAGCCTAAACTGAACCACAAGTACGTTGAAACAGGTTTTAATTCTCATAGGTATTTCTTATATAGCTCTTGCTTTACAATCACAAGTGAAATCAGATTTGTGTCACCAAATAAGATGACAAACTCTTCACAGAAAATACATAAGTGAAGCTTATATTTGAGTGCAAAATTCCCATCCAAGTCAAAGGTATGCTCAAGGCAGCTCTAAAAACAACCACCACTATTTAAAAAAAAAAAAAAAAAATGGTCTGAGGGTTTGCTCTCAGTACCAGGGTCAATTAAACTAGCCTCTGAAGACTATACAGTGCCATCCCTACCCGTAACAGATGCAGCACCTTGCATCCACATCTAGAACCCTGCTGCCTCAGCTCTTCTTCAGCCTGTTCAAAATCAACCCCCTTCCCTCCCTCTCACCCATGTAAGGCAGGCCATCATCCAGACAGTTTTGACTAAATACATCTTATCAAGGGAAAATAAAACTTCCCATTTCATAGCTGCACAGAAATGCCTCATGACATTACAAGCAGTTCAAAAAAACCCTCTGCATTAAACTGTCCAATTGATCGATTGCTGTCTTTGCCAATTAAGTAAAACCAGAGCTCCTCTATCTTTTAATGTAATGATAACTGTGAACCACAGGGGCTCGAGCAACTCTTAACTTCTCTCACCTTCATATCCTATCTTACAGTAACCACTGAAGCAGCATTTACTATATAGGACATGCAGAGCCATTGTGCTAATCAGTCCCTGCAGACCTTATGGTGCACTTTGCTGCAAAAGCAATTTTCATTTTTTAAGTCCAACACCCTCTAAGTGAACAAAGCATTTTCAAAATCATCTCGTGGCTCAAAAGACTCAGAGCTGGTAGCCTTTCCACTTCCTTCCTTTTTTCCCCCCACCCTTTTCCTCAAAACACTTAGCTTGGCACATCTTTCACTCCAAGAGCCAAAAAAGGCACCGTGGGCTGCAGCAAGCATTGTGGCAGCTTCTCCACTGATGTCTTCTCCCAGTCTGCCTTTTGAAATAAAGACATGGCACTAGAAGAAAGGTTAACTTTATCATTGGAGGCTTTGGGTAGCAGGGAAAAAAGTTTCCTTTTGTTAGGTCAAGGAGCTCTGAAAGACCTGGTCAACACGGGAACACAGAGGTAGGCAAAGAAAAGAGCCAGGCACATCCAGTTTGCTCACAAGCTTTTTGTCATAGAGACAAAATTTTAGCTTAAATTAAGCAATTTTCATCTTTTAAGCATGCAATTACTGCACTCAATCAAAGAAGTAAATTAGTTGGGTAAACACAGAACCCCCACAAGACTGAAAATTTCAAGTGAAAAATAAAGCACATCTGTCCACACTGCATTTTGCACTTGATTTTTAAACATTTCAGCTTCTACCAAAACAAGGCACTGCACTATTTCCCTTTCATTTTTACAACTACTTTTCCTAGCTTTTTTTCCTCCCCCTATCCCTTCACTTCCGAGAAATATGGGTAGGTCGGGCAATGCAGTAAATGTTTGTGCTTCAGTCTTCCTCCAAGGGCCATCAGGACGGATGTTGACATGCTTATCAATAGTCCTTGCAGTAAAGTCAAGAGTTATGACGAGAACAATATATCCAGCCTGAATTTCTGGTAGTAGGGCACAGGGGTCTGGCTTCTGTGGGAACGCTTACCAGAATACGGTCATCTAAACCTGTCCCTGAGTGGTTTTGCAATAATGTTACTCACAGAAACAAGGAAGTGGCATTTCCCCTCATACAGCAGACAAACGAAACAAAGCTGAAAATCAAGCTGTGTAGGTGCTATTAATTTCACCTTAATAAATCACTTCTTAAAATAAATCTTTTTCTGCTAAAACCAGCTGATATCGCAAGACCTTCCATACTCTGAAATGTGCCATTAGGGCTGGATTTGTCATAGCCATGTTTATCTCATAGACATTTTAGAGGAAATCACAGATATGCTTCCTACTGTGGTGACAGGAGCTATTTTCACTATAATGCTGTGATAACATAACAGCACAGATCATTACTAGATATCCCATTTCCAGTTATCGTGTCTGGGAGCAACTAGTCAACTCTACAGTAGACATGGAATTACGCCGGCAGGAGACTGAACCTGAACAGAGGTGATAATATTATTTTCAAAACACTTTCAATTAAGCTGCCTCCATGCACACTGCAGTTGAATTTAAAACAATATTTAAGGGTTAAAATAAGTGTTCCTCAGACAGTCAGCTATAAGAAGTCTATTGGCTAAGCAAAACTTAAAGTATCTTTACTTTCTGTTAAAATGACAGCAGTAATTCCTGTGTTACTGGTAATTGCTAACATCCCATGCCTACCTTATTGACCCGACGCTTAGATGCCAAAGTGACAGATACCTGGTCTGTGCCTTAGAGCCACCGATAGTTGATGGAGTAACCGGTAAGCGATTCACAGTCTATAATGGGAAAGTCTTTAGCAATTTTAGTTTCAGAACAGATTAGCTTTGGTATCTTTTGAAAAACTAGAATTTTACACTTGATTTTTTTTAAAGAGTCAGACATGCACCACCAGCACATTCCCTCCTAGTAGGAAAACACCCCATTCTACATGTGGCAGTTGCATTCATTCCCAACATCAGGGAAATCGAGGCAGGGATCCCCAGACCCTGGCAAGCCCTGTGATGCCTGTGCGTACAACTGTAGCAGGGGTAACTCAGGAAACCCTGACAGATGTTGGGACAGGACTACCTTCTCACGGCAGTAGCATCGACAGGGGAGAAGCCCCCATTAGCACACCACGCTTCCACACTCTCTCCCATTAGAACTTCAGTCACAGACTCTCTCTTCATCATGGAGGGGTTTGGCTGGCACCCCAAGAACACGGGTGCTATAAGTTAGCAGCTCTGTGTACAACACTGGAAGAAATTCAATTATTCTCATTACCTCTTCATCAGGTCTTTTGTCTTTGCTTCGTGGGCTTGGAAGAAAGTGGGCCCTGCATGTTATTCAGAGCATGACTGCTTTGCTCTGTCTGGCTTTCTGTGCCTCACAAAGAAAGGCATTATGAAGAACAATTTTTAAAAAAAAAAAAAAATAAAAAAATTCTTACAAGTACTTAGAAGTAGAGGGAGCACAATCCTCCAATTTAGCCCTGGTTGCAGAAACCATTAAGACCCGACTGGTAGACAGAGCATTCAACCAACAGATAAACTTGTCTCGTCTACAATACCCATGTTAATTTTCATATATCGCTGGTGAAAGTAAGAGTGACCCATCTTAGCGCATCAGGTAGCTGCTACCGAACTATACCAGATACCCAGTTTCTCTTCTCATGGTAAAGTTTTGAGATTCCCCTACTCCCAGTACAGCCAACAAGTCCAACTGCTCTGACACAAGCCTTGTTCAGTCCCTTTGGAAGCATTTATTTTTATCAGTGGGTAGAAATTAAAATTGGTACATCAATGAGTCCTATCTGATTACCTTGAAATTCTCCTCCCTGCAAAGCCAGCAGAGGATGCTCAGACAAGAAACAAAAGTCTCTTTCAGTGGGGCCATAATGCACAAAATAAATAAAACAGAAATCAAGGTCAGCCTTTTCCAGGATGCTAAACTGAGCCTGCAGATGAAAAGAAACAAATATCCAAGAAATATTTCTCATAATCTCCTAGATGTAGGAAGGAATGGTTCCCCACCCCAACAGGAGCTTTACCTTGGCAGGATGTAAAGCTGTCACTGGCACACTGCCATGGGACTCTGCTACCCTCTCTCCCCTTCCAAGAGCCGAGGAAAGAAACATCCAAGGTTGGTTTGAGCCTCAGGGAACTCACAGGAAGCCCCTTCTCAACAGATCCCCCAAACACTGACTCTGCAGTAGAGGATTTTTAACTTCCAAAGAAAAAAAAAAAACAAAAACAAACAAAAAAACCACACACCAGGAAAAAAGCCCAAGCTTGCAGCCCTTTCCATTGCAGACCCTATGACACATACGAAGGCATGTGCATTTATGCCATTAAAAGGAAGCACCTGACAGCCATGCCCTGCAGAGCATCCCAAAAATGATGGTCCTGCCAGCAAACCCTGTCCCTCAAAGCCCACAGCACTGAAGAGCTACTCCAACCCTTTCCCCAGCCCTCTCAGCTCTCCCTTTCTGCCCTTGCCCCTGGGCAGGCTCCTTTTCTGCTTAATTTTTTTGTTTTCACTATTTATTTAATTTAATTTCTTAGAAAAGCTAGGTCATAAGCCATCTGATGACTTTGTAAATGCAAAGGGCCAATGTTGTGGAACAGACAATCTAATGACATAGTGTTTAGTGTTCCCTAAAGCGGGAGACAGATGAAGAGAAACGGTGAACCGGCAACCTTAGCATAATTAAGACAAGGCTGAGTGCTTGCTGTAGTGCCATTACATTAATCTCACATCGGTGGCACCTGGCTAAAATTTATGAGATATGTAAAAAGGGCCTTTCTGACTGACCTTGATAAGACAGTGTTATTTATCACGTGAGGGAGCAGGCAAGGATGCTAGGTGGGAGGGGGTGGACAAGAAACAAGTTAGGAGGGAGATGAGAAGCCATGGACTAAAATCTGCTTACACCTGCAATTTTAAACAAGAGTACGCCTGTACAGTAGTCGCATCTGGCAACTATAATCAATCAATACAATTCTGTATTATTAGAACACCACAGAAGATAACAGTGGAGCAAGCCAGGCATTCGGCACAGCACAACCTTGTGAAATCAAAACTCAAAGCAGGCAGATTTTTCAAACTGGCAGATTTTTTACATCCAAGAGTTCACTCTTACTTTTCAAAATTCTCCTATCATGAAATAAAATTAAACTTGTCCATAAAATAGTGACCTCATGTTGGAAAAATATCTCTGCACTAAAATTATACAGTGTATATAACAGCACAAAATTAATAAAAAAATAATGTGATTTCATGCATTTCATGATATTCTAAAAGTACAAAAACCTAAGGAGGATGAAACTCTAGGGCAAATATTTACTTCCTAAATAAGAAGTCCATATAAAACCTCAAACTGTTGTAGTGAACCAACCTGAGAGTCCCCAAGAGGCTGTAACAGCCAGTGGCTGTGACTGCAGACACCGACTGTATGCAAAGCTGGACCCAAGATCTCGGAGCACCTCCCTGCCAAAACAATACCTATCTTTCCATTTCACAGAGTGAACTGAACCAGAGGTTACTTCAGTCCTGAAGGGTGTCCATCCAGAGCAGAACAAAGATTAGACGTTATGTTTTTAAAGAAAACAATCTGTAAAACAGCTGAAGGGATCTTGGCCAAGCTTTCTCCTACCCAGTAAAATAGAGCTTTAAAGTTGGGTTCTGAAAGCCAGAAGTCTGCAAAAACACCTATTCTTCAATTTAACTAGTGCATTTTCAGATTTCAGAAAGGGCTGTTTAAGTAAAGCCTTTCAGACAAAGCATTTATAAATAACAGCGCATTAAGAAGCTTAAGTGCAAAGAGCAGGAGTTGCTCTTCATCTCTGGCCTGAAGAATTTGTGAGATCTGCAACATGCATGCTCTTGTTTGGGCACAGCATGGAGCAACCGATCCTACGTCAACACAGCAATGCTAGCAGAGGGCAAGCAAGACGAAGTATTCATCGCACCAAGTTCAGAGATGGTAATTTCTTCTAAGAAAACTGTCATTGGACAGCTCTGGCTCTTCCTAAAAACCAGAAATGAAAACCACCAAGCCATATTTCTTAAGCATTAATATTTTTATCCACATTTTTCCAGCAAACAATAGATGTATTTGCTGTTGTGGAAAATGTAATTGTAGTGAAATACCCTCAGACATTTTGAGTTGCTGCTTTGCATTCTTCAGCTGAAACCCAGGAAACAAGAAAATAATTTGTCAAAGGCTCTACTAGGACTGAAACAAAGTTAAAGGGCGTGTGATTTTTATCCTCCAGTCAATCACAAACTTGGTGACAAGTTACTAGCAAAGTAATAACATATGTTAAAGCTTCTGCCAAATTTACTCTGCATGACTAGTGTTGTCCACTTTTATAATCTATTATTATTACAGCAAGAGATCTGTCAGATTCACCACATAACAAGTTAACAGCTTCTTACTTGCAGACTCCTTCTTCCCTGCCATTGAAGCATGGGCACCCTTCCTCAAACAAACTTTCTTCAGAGGATATTGACTGAGGACTTGAAAAAAAACTGAGTGCACATGACCACCATACCCCAGAGCCCTCCCTCTTTTCACTAGTATCTTACCCTTGGTCACCAGACTTGCACCCAGCTGCTTCCTAATGAAAACCTAGGCCCATCAAAGCCTCTCTGAAACACACAAGCTCACCTTTCTCTTTCCATTAGACACCAAAGAGAGGGGATCAGAAACATCCCTGTGCTTTTGTCAGTGCTGAAATGCAGACCTTTCATTTTTAAACTGTAATCAAACGTGAAAGTCAATAGTTTCCCACAGACCTTTTCAAACACAAGGATGCTGCTCTCATGCAGTAAAGGCAAAGAAACTACCTGTGACCCATACCTGTCAGAACATTAAACTGGAAAAAAGAATAATGTAATCCATTTCTGATGGGTAACTACTACAGCCAGGCCAGGTTACTTTCCCCAGGGAATGCCTTTTGCACAGATGAAAAAAAGCCACATAATTTTGAGCCTTGCAGTAGTATTACTCCAGGGAAAGGAGAAGTTGTAAGATTTTGTGTAACTTGAACCTCTAAGCAGCGTGTGTTTTCAGCATCACAACAAAACCACTAAGTTACTTAAAAAAAAAACAACCAAACAAAAAAACTAACCAAAATCACCTCCTATAGACCAGTTCATTATGGAGCATATCATACTCTTGTATTCTTACCAATGCAAAGGTGGTATTGAGATGCAAGGAGCAGGGGAGAGAAATACGATTGACTACCTAGACCCTACAAAGCTAGCACTCTGCTCCAGACCATCTTCTGCGGGAACCTGTCATTCTCAGCGACCAGAGGGAGACGAGGCACATCAGCTCATGGTGGTTGGGACTGGCCCCAGCAAATATCTTCTTCCCACTGTTCTCCACCCTTCAGTTTTATTCTGCATCAAAATGAAAGTGTTTGAAATCTTCAGAGAGGAAAAGAGCAGTATACAGTCAACCTTGCCAGGAAACCATACTAACAGCTGAAGGGTCTAGCTAACATCTAGAAGACACTGAAGCGTCTACTTCACACTAGTGAGATTTGCTGGCTGGCTGAGAGCCTGTCTCCTCTGGGACCAAAGTCTGTTGTTCTCTGCTTTCTTCCCACCTGTTCTAAGGGTAAAGGGAGGAAAACGCAGGAGGATTTGCTGCAGTAGCTCTGTAGGTATAACCTGCACCAAGCTCACCACAGGCAGGAACTGGGAGCCCTGGCCTGAGCCAGGTCTGCAGCCAGAGAGCCATCTTCACTATCCCATAGATCTGGGACCCAGCATGGGCTTCATCCTCCTGGCACAAATCCAGATGTCTTTCATCAAATAACACTTCCTGGGGGAAAAAAAACCCCCAATACTACCTACCAGAGTCAGCATCTCTGAGCAAACAAGAAAAGACTCTGTGGTGTATTTCTACTGAAACTATAGTTACGTTGTCAGACACTTCACATGCTCAGAAAAACCCGCTCCTATCTGATCTGGCTTTCAGAGTCGGTGGATTTGGTTTCAGACAGAAATTTGTGCTCAAATTTCAGGGAAAGGCCCTGAGACACGGCACCCCCTTCTTCCTGCTTCACAAACCCCTCATAACAAGGCTTTATGGCTCCCTCTGAAAAGTGACACTTTCTGTCAGATAAACCAGCACAGCACAAGCTTCTGGTTCCAACTCTTACATGCTTATAATCCTAGCTCTGCTGTCAAAAGAGAGAGGACAATTCTCCCATTTTAAATAAAACCCAAAAAGCACAAGGGTTTTTCTGATCCTCTCCAAGTATAAACATCATTGTGCAATACCCACCAGCAAAATTCAAAGCCCATCTATTCCCAGCACAAAGAAAGAAAAGCAACAAAAATAAACCCAAACAGGGATTTGCCAAAGACAGTAACAGAAATGCCACGGCCTGGCCTGAACTAGCTTTCTATAAATGTAAAATCACAACAAAGTTACGATGTTATTTCTCATCCAGAATTTCTTAATTCCAGAAAATTTCTTAAACTAGGTTTGAAGTTATGAAGACTAAACAAAAATTAAATACCTCAGCAATTGATTTGTTAATGATTTTACATGTTTCCTTATAATAAATTCATTTTAATCAAATCCCGTTCCCACTGAATTTAGGGACTGACCTTTGTCAACTAAACAGGAGGGTTTTTAAATCAAACAGATATTGCTTCCTTCATCTGACAACAGGAGCCTACCAAAAGCAGTAGTTGTGCCAAATGCAGCATTTGATGCCAGAGATACCATAGTTGATTGCATGACAGGCAAACAGGATCCTTTAGTCTGCCCTTGTGCCAAAGGCATCATTTTCACCTGATCGCTCTCCACAGGGGTGCTGCTTTCCTCACATGCACATAGGTCTGCAGGGAACAGGAAAGACCTAAACCTTCTTATCTTCCCTGTTGCCTCTCTCTAGGCTTCCTCCCGCTGCTAGAAATACTTTGGCTAAAGCCTGTTTTTAAACTGGTGTCTGAAAGAAAGGCTGAACAGCAAATGGAAACATTATACTGTGATGAAAAACTCTATCAGAAGAAGATACCGTGAATAGCAAACTGCAACAAAGAGGAACTATGTACACATAAAAGGGGTTATCAAAGTTGCCATTCAACTTGTGTTAATCAACAGGTTCGGATAAGACTAAGTCCTTCTCACGGGATAGGCTCCATCAGACCTTCCAATTTAAATAACCTTGTTTATAACTCCTTTTCATCGCAGCACAAAGACTCCATTTTCTCTCTTTCTTGCTCTCCTTCTCTCTTTGTTGGTGCTGTTTACTCCCAAGTCTGTCTCTGAACTCTCTAATTAGCTCTTGATAGATCTGCTGCCCTGTTTCCACAAACATTTAATTCTGCCGTCAGTCCCATTTACATTACAGCATGTTGCATTGTCTTTTACCAACCTAATTTTGTTTGAATGAATGTAAATCCCATTAAGCAGTCACTATGTACCTATTAGACTGTGGCATATAAACTCAAAAACCCTCCTTATTTACAAGAGCAAACATAAGGCCCAATTCATAAAGGATTTCTAGGACATTGCAATTTGTGCTTTCTCCCAAACTACAGAAAATTCTTTAAGGCTGCAAAACTCTTTTCAAGATAGTATTGTTGAACTGCCCAAAACTCAACATGTTCCAACCAGTGCATAACTGACAATAATGCTTTTATAATTCTAATGAGTCCCCAGGGAGCGTTCACTAATTAGAGTAGTGTTTTAAAGTTGTCATTATGAGTTGCTCTATGTCTGTCTACTCTGGATTTTACTACTTTTTTTTGGAGAAGAATACTTGGGTAAGCTGCCCAACTGTAATGAAACAAACCCTGACACATCACTCTCTTTCCTAAGCTAACTACTGTAGCACAAGGAAAGAAAACTCTGTATGAAACTCATGGAGGTGATCAATATGGTTTTGAAGTTTCACCTGGAGCGAACTTTCATTCAAAACACCATCTCCGTTGTGCCAAAAGTCATAACAGCTCAGCTGGAGTCAACTCTTGCCCAATTCTTCCTCAGGAAGGGAAATGTTCCCCATTCTATTAACACAGGGCGTCCCAGGACATTCCCCAAGTGCCAGGCCCAACTGGTCATGCCCATTTCCTCTGGTAGAGGCCAAAACACCAGCAATATTTTGCAATATGCCAGAGCCCACAACCTGTACAACCTCCGGCCACCGTGTCAGTCCTGACCATGCTGGCCTTGGGCAGAAAGGTGACATGCAGTCCCTTTCAGGACGGTACAAAGGTCCTTCCCAGCAAAGCCCTGAGCTTGGCTGCTGCACCAGTGTGTGTGTGATGTCAGCAGCCTAAAACTACATTCAGTAAGTGACAGGGTTTGAGCCCAGGTGGAAACTGAGCACCACGCAACCACTTGCTCATCCCGCTTCCCCCTCAAGGATGGGAAGAAAATAAAGCAAAAGGTTCAGGAACTGAGACAATGACAGGGAGGGAAGACTTACCCATTATGGTCACAGGCAAGACAGACTCCTTAGGGGAAGAAAAAGAACATTAATATAATTCCAACAGCACCAACAATGACACTTAACAGAGTAGGACAGTGAAAAGCATTAGCACGTCTTAAAAACACCTTCCCCCACCTCTCTCCCTTAACCCCAGGCTCAGTTTTGCTCCCAATTTCTCTACCTCCTCCCCTCCAGAGGCACAGGGGGGCAGGGGATGAGGGTTGCAGTCAGTCCCACTGCTCCTTCCTCCTCATGGGCAGGACTCCTCACATTCTTCCCCTGCTCCAGTGTGGGGTCCCTCCCACAGCAGACAGTCCTCCATGAACTTCTCCAATGTGAGTCCCTCCCATGGGTTGCAGCTCTTCCCAGACTGCTCCAGCGTGGGTGCCTCCTGTGGGTCCTAGTCCTCCCAGCGACGAACTATAACAGCAGGGGCTTCCCGCAGAGTCCCGGCCTTCTTTGGGCACAGCCACCTGCTCCGGCGTAGGGTCCTCCATGGGCTGCAGGTCGGCATCTGCTCCACCAGTGACCTCCATGGGTGGCAGGGGGGTGGCCCTGCCCTCTCACCACAGGCTACAGGCGGGTCTCTCCTCTGGTGCACCTCCCCCCCATTCCCTCCTTTTCTGCCACTGACTTCAGTGTTTGCAGAGGTGTCTCCTTCACAGGTCTTCCTCACAACCTCCTCCCAGGTTCCCCTTCCTAAATACGTTATCACAGAGGCACAGCCACCGTCACTACTTGACCCAGCCATGGTGCAAAGGTGGGTCCAACTTGGAGCTGGGGGACCTTCGAGAAGCTTCTCACAGGGGCCACCACTGTAGCCCCCTCCCTCACTACCAAAAACCACACCACACACAAACCCAACACAGTAAGTAAACAAATGCTGCTTTTTAGTATCATATGGATGCTCAGTGCTGGATGCCCACAGCAACCTTGAGCACTCCTTGATCAACAGTAAGGCACTGTATACTGCATAGCATACCTAGAATAGAGCAAAACCTTGTCTAAGGTGAGGAGAATGTGTTATGAAGCTGCCACTCTACAGTTGGAGAGAGTAGAAAGCACAGAAAATTATTAAACATAATGTTATTCAAAAATGAAGTCCTCTGCACAGACAGACTTATATAAAAGTCTTGCTCAGCAAGAGCCCAAAGAGAAATGGTACTCCTGACAGAGTAAACTAGGAGAACTGGTTTCATCAATTGACACTCTTCTCGCACTGCAGCAAAACCCCCAAATCAAAACTCAGAAGCAGTTAGAGATAAAAATATTTGCATAGGTAACTAACAAGTCCTAGGTACTAAGAAATTCAGTTTAGTCCCAAAGAAAGCACAAAGGTTTTTCCTTGAAGAAAGCACAAGGGTTTTTCCTTTGCAATTTTGTCCCATTTAAAAAAAAACCAAAACAACAAAAAAACCTGTCCAATGCTAGTCAATTAAAATTGCAGAGTTTAATAAGAAAGTTTTCCTATGGCCAGTGAAATTGACAAAAAAATTCCCATTAGCTGCACCAAAAATTAGCTGAAAAGCACAATCTCAAGTTGAATTAATTGAACAGCTTTGAGAAAAAAAGAACTAAAATTGCCAATGTTTCAAGTAAATTATTTTTAATTTTCTAAATACTTAAGCTTTAAGGTATTTTTTTTAGCTAAGTGTTGGGTTTGTTGGTGGGTTTGGTATTTTTGTTTGTTTTTCATTTTAAAGATGCCATATTTAACAAAAAGGTAAGATAAAAGGATTAAATAACTTCAGAATGAAATGGCATCAGAAAATAACCCACTCCTAAAATTCAGTAAACTCTACCTTGGACACTGAATGGAAATTCCATTACTCATCCACTTGTGCTCAAAAAGCCAGAAAGGCAAGCGTTTAAGACATGGTATTTTCAGGTACATCACTTAGATGAAGGGTTCTTATCAACCTTCATTAAGAAGCACAAGTCCTTTCTGAACAGAAGCTTTGGACAAGTGCCTTCATTAACTCTGCCATCACCTAAATGATCTGAAAGGATGATGGTAAGAGTTGAAACAATAACTACATGCCAGTAAGTATAGGGAAAAGTGTATGCATTTGCTAATGATTTTGTCTATGGCTTGAGTGCAGTCAGAAGTACCATTATATAATATAGATAATATAGATAAAGTATTTCATTTCAGCATTAGAAATAAGCAAACAAGCTCAAAAAGATGTTTTGCATCCACATCCACACTTATTTCAGGCTACCCATTGCCTAATTTTGTAGCAGAGAACACAAAAGGCAGATAACACTTCCAGGTGTACGGTACAAACCTGCATTTCCATGGCAGACTGCTAATTTCTTTGCTACATATGCTTTAATTTTGGATAATGGCCTGAGTTGAAATTACAGCTCACATTTGATGGATCTAGCTGATCAGCATTTCCCCACTGTTTATACTGCGAGAAGCAGGCAGTAGTTAAACAGAAAAAACAAATGGGAGGGAAGGTCATTTCACTTCCAGGATTCCCAGGTGACTCAAACACACACTCCCCCCCACCCCCAGCCCTCATGCCCACCTGCTCAGCTTGGGAACAACTGAGTACTTATTAACTCCTACCTGTGGTTGACAACTCTCCCCACTTTACTGAGACTATGGCAGATTCTCATCCTCTGCCGCACAAAGGTCCTCATCTGCTAAATGAAATACCAGGACTCAGAAGCACATCATTGTCAATCCCAACACTAATTGATCATTAATGTCCAAACAGGCTGTTGCTTGGCACTAATTTGTTAGCTATAGTTTACCCAAGCCTTTGGGATATTAAATCAATGTGATGTACTTTACTGTGCTAGAACAGCACAAAGTTTTGAAAAGGCTCCCAAACCCTGACACAGCCTTAGAAAACGTAATTCTTAGGAAACAGTTGATCAGTCAAGTAATATACACAAGAGTTGTATACTGGAAATCTTACAAAGAAATATATTTCAACACCTCTAAAAGCAGATTTAAAAGCTGGTTTTACATCTTATCTGCAGCTCCCTGAAAGTGACTCAAGTGTAAATGAAATATGATGCCATGGTCAAACCTATCTATACACATCCCATGTTGAAATATTCAAGAATCCGTAAAAATTGAAGTCTGCAACTTCTATAGCAGTGCTATAGAGGCACGTAACATGCAATATAGCTCAGAGAGATGTCCTCAATCTGCTCCCCCCTACTGTAGAGAGGAATTTTAATGCTGATTTTACTTAGAATCGAACTACTGCTATCTGCTTCCACGTCATGCTAAATGAAGAACTCAGATTCAGTATATTCAGGCAGGAGTCTTCTCCACTAAACAGTTATCCAGCCCAAGGAGATCCTCATCTTTGGGGGTAAACCCTCATGAAAACAGCAGATAATATTGTAGGAAACATCCAAATCAAAAGCCTTTCTCTGTAGTCCCAATTTGGACAATAAATGAACTGGAATGGCTCTTCAGTCTAACCTTTGTTATTGCTAACCTCAAAAAACAGCACAAAAATTTTAAAAGTAACAGCTAAGTAGTTCGGCGCTTCAGTTAACCTAAATCCTGCTACATGGGACTGGGATCAGGACACCCTTCTCTGTCCTCCCTTGAATATCACGACCATTGCGTTGCATACAGACATCCACGTCTTCCCTGCTCCAAGACAAAGTGAGCTACTCTCCAGATGCAGTAAAGCTTCGCTCACAGAAAAGACCAGGGATAAGGCAAGTGCCTGTTTCCTTCCTCCAAGTGCCCACATATCCCCCCTGGCTGGTTACCTCTCCACAATCCAAGAGCATTATTCTATAACAAACTGTATTCTACCTTATTTAAATTATGACTTTAAACACAAAACTCCAGTTTTTCTGGTCTAGTTGGTTGGCATCAATAAAAGCTAGTCCTAATCCCATCACTACTTCTTAGACTCTGTATCTGGTGTTGTAACCCAAAATACATTTTATAGGCTTTCTGCACAGCAGTTTTTTTGCAGCAAAGTCAGTGAAGCTCTGATAGAACAGTAAGAAATTATGGACCTCATATTTCCTATGCTTTGGAAAAATAAAACTGTTGTATTTTTATTGGGATCATACCTTGAAATACTAAGTTTCTGATGTGAAAAATGTGTTTCATCTACCAACAAACATACCTTTCAGCTTTCCACCTCAGACCTTTCCTGCCTGACTGCATTCCAGAAAACACTTGGGTTTTTTTTCTTTCCAAAAAGCATTTGAAGTTCTACTTCATCCTCTGTTCTTTTATCCTTGCTATCATCTACGCGTAATTTATACTGTCACTATATATTGTCTCTCTACCATGTACTGAGTTTTTTTCTGTTAAGTATTAAAGATAAACCTTTCAAAATAGACACCTTTCCATGATCCCTACTCCTTCTCTAGCTTTAAAGAAATGCATGCTACATAGGTGTGGTTTGCCTCTTGCCCTTTTTTTTTTTTTAAATCCACGTTGGTACAGATGTAAAGTAGAGGACACTACAAGGAGAACCACACTCTGTGGGGTGCACATGTGCACATCGCACAACTAGGAAGAAACTCTTTGGTTACACTCACGCAGCTAAAAGAGAGGTCAGCAAGTGAACAGCCAGAAGGGCATAGTAGGGTGCTAAGCCTTGGAAATCTCTTAGAGGCAGTCTTTTAGCAGATTGATTTTCATGTGCCTTCAGGCTGACACAAAGCCACGCGTGAGAACCCCTCTCAGTTACCCAGTGAACTGGGTCGTGTGTGACAGTATTAGTTAGATGGTCCTAGGATGTGACAGCAGAGAGGGAACCAGCTGTCCAAAGCTAATGTGCCATCTGTGCCTAAAATATTCTGCCAATTGTGTTGGCAGAACATAAAAAGTGTGTCCCTTTATCGGGCTATAAATCACAAGCAGGTCTTGCGCACTGTCAATTAAACGCTGATATATTGAGGGGCCCGGATGCTTCATTGACTTCCAGCCTTTTGAGTGTGACATTTGGTAGTATGACCACTACGGAGGTCATTAGCTACAAACTTAAAGCACCAAAGCAGCCTGAACAGCTCCCCAAGTGACAAGTCTATGGCTTACTGCCATCCAGGAAAGCATTCAACAGTTCCCTTTGGTAATGGGTTTAACTATGTGGGACAAAGAAGCATCCATGACAGAACAAATTATCATAGATTTCATTATTACATTTGCCTTACTCCCAGGAGACTGGGTTGAGTATTTTTCCATCTTCCTAGTTACAACCACAGGCAAAGACACCCACCCCATCTTCTCATAATTGGCATTTTGGTGGAACAGCCCGCAGTCCTGCAATCAGAGCCTTGAGCCTGGACTCAGCTCCTGGATGACTGTGAAACTCAGGTAAGCAGAGTTTCACACACTCCATCACGTTCTTCTACAAAAGCCTTACCAGTCCTTAGTCCATGCAGGTCAATGTGCATGTTAGAAAACCCCGTGGTACAGCTGAGAAAGCAGTGAGAGCAGAGGTCAATCATCACTACCGCTTACCGAAATTACCATTACACAGCCGCCTCTGTACCAAGCGAGAAGAAAGGGCCTGCTGGCCTTTGCCTGGACTCCAACCACAGCTGAAGTAGATGCCCACAGAGGACTAAGAGCACGGCAAGCACAAAGATCTCTCCCTTCACAGCAGCCTTCCAACAAATCCCAGCCTCTGGAGCCAGATGTGGGCTTCTACACATCTTTCACAGCCATGTTATGATGTGTGATCACCAACTTGCACCCAACTCCTAGCATGTAATTGGCATAATCTGTAATATGATGCACAGATCTTTCAGAACAGAGAAATGCTGTACCTATAGATTCAATTTGAGTTGCCAATGCAAACAAAAGGGAGGGAAGACCAAAAACTGCAGTCAGTTTCTACGAGACAGCCTCCTAATAAACAGCTACTGACTGGGATAGAAAAACAAAATATTGCTACCTCTTTGATTGCCAGATGTGGTACATTAGATAGCTAACAAAATTATGCAATGGACAATGTTATAAAATATAGGACCAAAATCACTGATCCTCAGCTTGGAAGTACTGAATATGTGACTGGCTGGCTAATCTGTTGGTCGTTTTGTTGGGTTTTTTTAATCTGCTGATAGACAGTGCAATGTCATCTCTTTTCCCCTTTTTATATAAGGAAACAACACAAAGTAGTTCAAAAGTAAGTCTGCAGTATTACTTAAGTCTTGCTTTTAATAGCAAGAAATAGTTTGATATATTTTGTAATGGTTCCCTAATTTTCCTTGCCTTTCTGCACACAGAAGTAAGAAGTGATCAAACTCAAAGAAACACATTTTCTATAGACCCTTGGAAACTAAACACCTCTACTGCAGATTAATAGAAGATACCACTTTTATGTTGCTATGTCATGAGCTACCACTAAAGAGAATTAGCATCAGTAAGTGGAAGAAGCTTTGATATCTCCTGAGAGAAGCAATTTAGCACATATCGAAATAAAGGTAACATGCTAATACCTTTAAAAAAAGAAAATCAAACCTTCGGGTACAATATACACCTGATGATTCCAATCATGTTGCTTCTAGGAACTGAATCACCAGAGACTAGAGCCTCTGTTGCCTGAGCAGAGGGAAAAGCTCTTCACATTTACAACTTAAAGAAGATTTGGAATCATCAGGGAGGTGCTCTGCCATTCAGATGCACAGAAACTGCACAAACTCATTCAAACAGCTGCCGAATGTTGGGGTTTCATGGGGCAAGAGGGTGGAGTTGGGGGGAAGCACTCTGGGGGAACAACTTTCACATTGAAATCTCAATTTTTCACCACAAATCCATAAATCTACTTTTTATCATTTTGGTGATAAGACAAGACAAAAGGAAAATTCTTTCAAGGCCCCATTCCAGCTCAACTGCATCTACATTCACCAACGTCTTAAATGCACAATTCTGAACAGAGATTTCCCCCCCCACCCCCCCCCGGGAATTATTTCACCAATATCAGGAAACATTTTGGAGTACTTGTATTGCAAGACACGAAGACGAAATCATTATTACACTTAACCGGTGCTTTTCAAAAGCCACTACATCATCACCACTAGGAGAAGAAGCTAGGGTAATTTTCCAGATATATATTGGATTTGTAATTCACTGTTGACCTCCACTGTCTATCTGTGAACGAAACAGCACTTTAAAGCCTATGTGAAACTCTCTTCCCCAGAACAAGAAAGTTATTTCTAAGTAAGCTAGCTTTTCCTGAGGATTTTTTAATAGTCATTTCTAAATTGTAGTGCCATGGAGGAAAAAAAAAAAAAAAGAGCTGGATGTCACAGACTTGGGAGTAAGAGTAGGAAATTCAGTAAACATCTAGCCTTCACAAGATTTTCTTGCCAGAAGGCAAGACTGAGGGAAATTCCTAGTAAGAAACATGAGTAGAACAAAATAAAGATCTGCTAACTATTTATGGAAATGTCATGGCATTTTTCTCTAACTTTATTCTCCATGTCTGTGCTTGATCTATCGGTATCAAAATCACAATAGGTTGGACTTCATAGCAAACTACTGAACATGCACTTTCAATCCACCTATTTTCCTGTGTGCTTATTCTGCCAGCTTCCTGTGTTTTTCTCACAGGTTTAATTCCTAGTTCTCTGACAGCTAATATTAAAACTGCAAAAATGAAGAAAATTAAAAGATCAGGATTAAGGATGAGTTTGCAAAACATAATAGCTGTATGGGCTTACAATATCTACTGCCAAAAATCACTCCAGAGAACTAACATTACAACGCTGTCTGGTATTCCCTAGCTAGCCCCTAGGCTAAGTGCAGGGAAATCTGTGGTAACGTCATCTGCTGGCAAACAGAAAAACCACAAAGTTTTTAATTGAGAATTAAATGTCACTGAATACTCCAAAGGTTGCTGAGAGGTCATAGTCATCTTCTGTATGCCAGGAGGTGGAAGAAACCGGGTTCAGCCTGAAGCAGAAGATTTTTCAAAGGCTCACTCGCATGAGGTTAACACGTGCTTTCTGATTTTTCCTGTGTAGCTCAGCTAAGAGGAGGAAAAGAGGTGCGTTAACGCTTTTGGCTTTTCTAACACCTAAGCAGAAACTGTAGTGCTTAATCCTGGGTAGCTTTGTTCTACTTTGTAAAGAAATATATACACATAATTTTTATACAGAAAATACATTTAACAATGGAAAACAAAAATACTAGTATAACTATTTATAGCAGAGGATAGCATTACAAAGAATTCTGATTACAGTTATTAATAGCATTAGTCACTGCAAAGGAAATACTCACCAAAGAGCTAAGCAAGAGATACTGAAAGTCATTAAAGCAGATGTGTTTTTCTGAAACAGGTGATCATTTCAAATTAGCAGGTCTCACTGGAGGATAGTCAATAATCCCAGGGAGGTGTCTGCATTACTATGAATGGTACCTCTTGGCTTTATAACCAGTAGGCACAGTAGTTTCTAACGAAACACTGTGTTGAAGGGCTGAGTTCAGTACCTCCATCAGGAGGCTCAAGTGCATCAGATAACACTACACACTGGTTTTAATCACTCAAGCCCAAGTCCAGTATTTAAAGAAATCAAAAATGTATGTCCAAATCATTTTGTAAGGATTTTTTAAGAGGACAAACTGGACTGCTCCTTCAGGGAAACCTTCAGTTGTCCAGATGAAAGTTAGATTCATTTATTATTAAGCACTGTTTCTATGGAAAGACTTCTTTTAAGAGAGGCAAATGGCAGCTGGGCACCAAGTTCCCACTGATACTCAAGCCTAACTCTCAGCATGGCATATGGAAATCTCCCATATGACTTTTTACGCTGGACTGCCAAATACTCCTTTCGAGTTAATTTTCAAATGAGCACATGTTCTTGCATTTGTTACTAACAAAAACCCCACAATGTAAAAAGAAAGAGGCCACTTACAGACAGTTCACAATCAGAGTTGGCTAGAAATGCCATAATGTGCGTCTCTCCTTTCACCAAGCATGAATAACCAATAGTATCTGCCTAAAACAGGCTATATGTTCACTTAATAATTGCAGGCCCTTCACAAGATATTGAGTGATTTCTTTGGAAAGCTCAAATCGCAGCTCATTACTGCCAGTTACGTGAAACAGTGTTTGAGATGCAGCAGTAATGACACTGCATTATTCAGAGATAACAACCCAATAATATCTGTGCCCAATCACTGTGGTAAAGCCACAAGGCTGAACAGTGGGCTGTAGAAATCCCAGACTCCAGGTACAAGTGAGCAGGGATAGCCGACAAACATTTTTGTTGTGTGAAGAGATCATGCAGTATCTGCAGTAATTCTTTTTCTTCCCCCAGGAAGTATGTTGCTCTTCCAGTTCAGCTAACTTTATTTACAGTAGTTTCTTTATACACAGTATAGCGCGTTTGTTTTTAGCCTCACAATTTAGCTACAGTAGCTCCTAGATTAGATCAGCCTGGTTGCTACTCACATTTGATTTACAGATAACAGCTTTTCTCCTATGCATGCATGGACTCTGCATCTTCTACATCAGTTGCTGGAGCAAGCTGGGGGATGCCTTTACATCAGCAAATTGTTTCACCTAAGCAGCAGCCTCAAAAAGCAGGTTAATTTGCACTGTTCAAACATAATCGCTTTAAAAAAGGAAAGGACTCATTACTTTAGTGATGCTTCCTGGTCCATTGCACCATTGTTGGAAACTCTGTCAGTAAACAAATTACATCTAACACTGTGCCCTTCCGCTAAACAGATCTCCTGAGAATATCTTGTTATGCATAATGCTTTCTTTCACGCCTCTCTATCTGGCAGAAGAACACAAGTATCTCTCTACAAATGCTGGATACTTTCCTCCCATATTTTCCATCTTAAAAAAAAAGTAAATAACAGGGAATAAATAAAGCTCAATACTGAAACTTTCCTTTCAAGTAGCAATATCAAAGAAAATTAATTTTTCCTATAGTAGGAGCCACTTTTGGTACTGTAACCCACACAGAGAAAAAGGACCAATCTTCTGAAAGTGCTGAGGATCTCCTGCCTAAAAAACAAATACCGCAGATACTTTGTAGATGTCTCCACATTTGGGTGTTGCAATACTTGGGAGTATTTGCACATTTTAAGCCACTAACTAGACCAAACTACCAGGTTCACCTGAAGCAGCAGCTAAGCCCCAACATTATGGGCAATTTTCCTGTTAACTGACAGCCAGGACCACAGAAACAGATACCTTTCTGGGAAGTCACCACTGCAACACTACTATTATAGTTTGAAGATGATTTTAAGGGACAGATGGAACTTGCAAAACATGCTGAAAGCTTTGTTGGCAAAACAACAATTATTGTGAATTAAATTCATCACCAAGTTGAAGGCTTCCCTCCCACCAGTAAGCCCCCCTCTCACCTCAAGGTTTCTTCAACAATTACTGAATTTGGATACTTCTTGATGTATTGAAATTAAAGCAGTTAGTGAGAATTCTAAGGGACAAATTTAATTTCTTTTGACTCCCGTGGACTTACACCATCACTGCACTTCTGGATCTTTAAATGGACTATCCCATGTGGAGTTTTACATCAAATCGACCACGTCCCCAAACATCACTAGACAGATGTTACACTGAGAGGTTTACATACCCCATACCCAAGGTAACAACAGAAAGCCCTGGTGATCTTCCTGCCTAGCACAGCAGGGGTCACCCCCCATGACCACGGTTGTTCCCAAGAGGCGCTGCGGGAAGTCAAGTGCTTTTGGACGTTCAACTCAAACAACCATCTGTTAACCACAAGGCACTTAAAAACGTGAACCCCAAAGAGTCTGTAAAACAAATGCATGATAATAACACTTCTCAAGACAACCATATTTTTTCTAAAACAAACATATTGGAAAACTCCCCTCCCCTCGCCTTTGCACAGTATGCCTTGATTTCAAATTAATAGTATTTGCCTGCAGCCACTGCTGGCATCACACAAAATACAAAAACAGAGCGTATGCAAGCCAGGGATGGGGGGGGAGGGAGACATCTCGTGAGGAAGGATATTACACACTGGAAAACAAGATGATTAATGCAGGACCTTGGTAAGAAAGAACAAACTTACGAGGAAGAAAAAAAATATTGAACTACAGAATTTTCACTATATGATAGGAAAATACTCCCGTTATTTTACTCCCCCCACCCATCCTTTAATTTTGAGTGGTTGTACATCAGAAAACCATGTGGCACTACAGAAATCTCCAAGACCTGCAAGAAACAGGAATGAGTTTGGAAACAAGCAATTCTGGCCAGAACATCAGTGCAAGGAAAACTTTAATTTCATGTGAAGCCCTGCTCTGAGGGTTCAAGTAGGACTCAACACTAGGTCTAATGTATGGAGGAGAACTCTGTCCACATGTGCAGCCTACAGCAGTTAGCTGTCTGCATTAGTGGCAAAGGAAGATTTCAAGAGAAGAATCAGTCATGAAGGAAAAAAAAAAGTCAAATATTTGGAAAGGACAACCAGTAAAGGAAGGGAAGAACAGCAAAGGGCTGGTTGTGGTGCAGAAAAGCTGCTTTGCCATTCTTATCAAGCACGACACTACTAGAGGAAGCATACAGAGTAACGAACACATCACTCGGCATCAAAATGCTCCTAGATAAAAAACCAAGAGGGACAAAGTAAAACTTCAGCACAGGCAGAAGAGCCTGATCAAAAAGAGCTGCACATATATTATTTTAAGTCATCAAGGATGTCAGTAAAATATTGGCAGGTCTTCATAGTTGGTTTGTTGGTTTTTTGGGGTTTTTTTCTTAAGCTGAAGCTGCCAGCTAGCAAAGCATTTTGAGTGACCCTTCAGTCTGACAAAGTCTCAGGGAGAGCTTGTTTTCCAGCTATGCTTCCATACAGAAAGGATAGCCCATGATAGACTTCACAAACGCTTGCACAAATTCTTACAACTTAACCAGGCCCAAAAAACTGGAAAAATCAGCACCAGAGTGGCAGGAACTGCCAAGACCCTCCGGCTCAGATGCCAGCACAGAGCTGCTGAAATGAAAAGTGATGTTCACAAATCAGCGTGCAATCATCTGAGCACGATTTGCGCTTTGGTTTGAGAGGCAAGCCCAAGGCTTGGGAGAGAGCGAGCTGTTAAGCATTATTATATTGAACTCATGTAAAATTTAGAATAATCTGTTATAGGGCTTAGGAAAGAAAAAGAAATCAGACAGGGCTGAAACAGGAGGAAAGGTTGGAATTATACCCCAAACAGACCTTTTCACATGCATAGTTTTGCATCTAACTTTTGAAAAAGGTAGTTTAGTTAATTATCAAGTCTTATAGCAAGATCTATTCACGCAATGAGGAAGGGGTTTCCTACCCACTGTTTTCAACGGGTTGGTTACTGCATCAGAGGCTACACTCGAAGCCTGTAAGGATGTGATCCAGAACCTGGGAGCACTGGTCTGACCTCCCTTTCCATCCGCTCTTTCCTTTTCACTGACTCCAGCAAACCTTGGTGGACTGCTGATTTTGCTGACAAACTCCAGTTGGATGAACTTTTGGGAAAGACATCTTACCACATATTTAAAAAAAAAAAAAAAAAAACAAACACAAAAAACAAACAAACAAAAAAAAAAAAAACACAAACAAAAAAAACACAAAAAAAAAAAACACCAAAAATGGGGAGTTGCCACAAATGCACATTTTGTAATGTCCGCAAGACAACATAGGAAATGAATGCAGCATCATGAAAGTGTGCCCCAGGGGATTCTTACACCACCATCACATCAGCTTTCTTCCAGGTACAAAAGGTGTGTTTTGGAGATGGCTATTTCAAGACAGGAGTCAATAATTTTTAATTGAGTCAGGCTTATTTACTTGACTTCGTACTTTGTATTCTTCATGGGCAAGTACATCACTTGAAACAAGAAAAATTGAAAAATGCTGCCTTTCTGATATGGTGGGTAACACTGCATAAATTCATAATGTCTCCATCCGGTTTTTCTGACAAGACACATTGACGCAAGAGTAATCAAAACATACAACCATGTCCCTTAACCTCTTCGACACTGGTCCTCAGTTACATCTCAATATGTTATGAGCTAAAAACGATGTATGCCAGAACTATGAATGTTAAACAGAATAACTAACGCTAGTAGTGAAAAGCAAAACACATCTGAATATGAATTGGTATTCTCAAATTAAATAGCTCTGATTTTGATAGCTAGTAAACATATTTATAATCATTCAGATGCTAAAATATGTGCTTCTAGTCCTTAGATGAATAAACATGAAAGCTGTGCCTGTTGATAAGTACTTACACATTCATTTCTTTAGTTGGAATACAAATCACACTTAACTTTTTTCTTTTTTTTTTTTAATTAAATGGGCTAGGACTCTTTCAGCAAGTCTCTATGTCATTGTAACACCACCACTGACTATGAATGGTGCACAAAACCCCTGTATACAATTCCACCAGTGTTCTGACAAAAGCCTTTCACACAGAGATAAACCCTCCTCAGCACATTTGCTACTTGGGTTGATCAATAGTCTGGTTAATTTCTTTATGGTTTATATTTTTTAATGAAGATGCATTCTCAATTCAGCATCTTGTTTATGTACAAATACCATATTTTGATTATATCCACAAAGAATAATACCTTAGTGTGGATCAAAGGCGGGGGGGGGGGGGGGGAAGGAACAACCAACCAACAAAGAGAAAAATGAAAGAGCAGTGAATTCTAATTTTTAAGGACATGTTTTCAATGGTTGAATAGCAGAGCAGGAAAAAAGGAAGAGGGCATGCAGCACCTTAAACCTACAAGCAGTTTGAAGAAGGATCACTTGGCATGAATCTGCCTTCCTCAGTCTGAGCAGGCTAAATTTTACCTCCTGTGAGTTTCAGAAGTGACAGGGCTGACCAGGGAGGCAAAATATGGCAATCCAAATACATATTTGGACACAATAATTTATCTAATGAACAGAGCATAAAAATGCAACTGCTCTTACAACTGCTCCAAGTTCCTCTGAGAAGGCAAGCAGAGAAAGCAAGATCTCCCCATGCGGACACCCATCTGCCCCACAGTGCTAACAAAGCTGATGGGCATCATCCGAGGCGCTGAACCCCTGCTCCCAGATCAGAATATCAGTACATGAAAGAAGAGTTGGTGAGCACTCACTGTCAAAAACTTAAGAGATAGAGAAGTGCTCTCATACTCAAGAGTCAATAGAGAGGCACCTTACCAGAACAGAAAAAGGAAAGATTGTGGAAGAGCTAAAAACAAAAGGTAGTTTAACAGAGCAGTCAAATGATGTGCTAACCACTGAAACATCCTCTTCTTCATTCTCATGAGAGCTTACTTAACCTTCCCCCTCAAGCAAATATTTAATTGGAATTATGGTACCTAAAAATCACCCCTCAATATCTAACCCTGTCTGTATTCCTAAATCTTTGGACGAAGTGTGGATGTTGCTTAGTATTACGCAATAATTACAGTACTAAATTCACAGTCTTAGAAATACACACAGTACACAAACCAGGAGTCAGGCTGTTCAAAAATAAATAAAACAAACCATCAAATTGACCCTAAAATGATGAAATTAGGGGAAAAATAAAAGAAAAAAAATTGCTGAAAGTATTAGCTTAGCCCTTTCATAAATTTTTTTCTTTGACATATGGTTCTGGAGCCTTTCATTTTCACTTCTATTACATTTTCCCCATGAAAGTGAAGTCCAGAAATTACTTTCAAGAAATGAAAAGAAAAAAAAAAAGCTGGCAGCAGAGATTGACATGTAGATAAATAAATCCAAGAGCAAAGATTCTCAAAGAAAACTAAAAATCATTAGATGTATAAAAAAACAGAATGGGAAACACTAACAATACGTATGACTAATATTTAGCTATAGCAATGGTAGCATGACACTGTGATTTTCTCAAGGATGCTTAAATGGGAATCTCCTCTTCACCCACCCCCAAGTATTAAACCAACAGTAAATCCAGAATCGATTCAGGCTTGCATCACTTCTCTTTAAAGTTCCTGGAGGACAGCAAACTTCATGACTACTTTTTTCCCCACACGTCACCCGAGCCATTCATGCACGTGTCTGCAGTTTAAAAGTACATGAACACATACAGTTCAAAAGGGATAAGCATTTCACAAATTTAAACTGACTTTGGTCTTCTGAAAACAGCCTCTTGCTCCCAGTCCTCATGCACACCACCAGCAGACCCCTCTGCCAGCACCACTCACATCAGCCTCAGATTTGGCCCTGACAGGGCTTCCTCCTTTAAACAAGAGGCTCAATCAGAACTGTAGCCTAGGTAGAGACAAGGATGCTTTGCAAACTCATTCTTCTTTCTTCAAGTGGCATGATTAATATGAACACAAATGCAAAACTTCACAATCTAAATTAAAATTCAAGAGGAAGAGGGAAAATGTGACACCCTGTATTTTAAAGCATAATGTTATGCAGACTGGACCACTTTTACCAACCAAGCAAGACATGACATGAAGTTTAATAAATATTCAATAAAAAAAGGAAAGAAATATGAATTTGATGAAGTTTGCAGGCAATTAGAGCAATTTATTTCACTATTAACATGACAGACTAAATGGAAATCAGCTATGGGTGAAAATGCAGTTTTACTGCCCAGCATTCAGACTGCTGTGTAATTAAATAATGAAACGGGTGAGGGGCATCCACGACTGACTTCTCTAGCAAGGCAACCATCCATCACAGCCTTGCCTCCTGCCAGCGCAGTGCTGAGACAGTATTTGTGGGGATGTGTGCGCGCCCGCCTGTGTGTAACGCTGCAGGGGGGATTTCTTTGCAAAGAACATTTCCCACACAGCTAGCTTATCCCGGCTTCTGCTGCACTGAAAATGCCAGCTGCACTTATGGGGTACCAGGTCTAGTTTACTACTTGCTTTCTTTATTAAAATATTAATCAGACATTAAGCAAGTCAACATTTTATCTGATTCCAGAGTGAAACTAAAAAGCTATGCCATTCCTTCTCCCCCCCACAGACACTCCCCTTAGGGAACCAGGACTCTCTTCTACCAGACCCTGTAAAAACAAGGAAAAATAGTCTGTGCTTAACACACCACATGCGGCTCTTCTGTCTTCCAGGAGGGTTTGAGCAGGAGGGGTGCAGAAACACCAGAACATAAAGACTGCTGCTGTTCTAGATTTGAGCATATGTACTCCAGTATTTCAAAATAAATTTCACTATTTATGTATGTTAACCAATGCCTAAATATTTCCCTACCCTTTCAATAGCAGGTACTAAGCTGAACAGATCTAGCAAGTTGGTCTCAGTCAGCAAGTTGCTGTTCCTGACAGACTCTCCAGCAACAGAACGAACAGTCAGTTTTGTTTGACAGGTTGTAGATCTGTTTGAGGTTAATAAAATGCTCCCTTTCTAAAATAGCTGCTTTGTCTGGCAGCACATACAGTGATAGATATGCAAAACACTTGCTCTAAATAATTCCTCCTTTTAACTAACTTCCCCCCAAAACTGCCTTTTTACAAGAGGATTTAAAAAAACACCTTCAAATATGTCTGCTTGCAAGCTTACATCATATACAAAAACAGGCAAGTTTGGAACATCTGATTTTTAAGAAGCTTTAAAAGAAGTTCCTTTCAGGAAATCTGCACAGTATCTAGGACCCTGCAAATCTCTTTACAATGGCTCCAGCTGGTCACCCAAAAACTGCAGATAAATTTGAAAACCTACTGCAGCATATAACACACAACTTGGCTAATGCTACTTACAACTTCAAAGCTGGTCCATCCACTAATAGCCATCACCATGGGAACAAGGAAACAAGCACCAGTGAAAGGGAGAATATTTTCTTAATCCTTGAAAACCTACAGAGATATGCCTACCTTCCCTCAGTTGCATTTCAGCCATCAACTTACTGCTGAAGCAACTGGGACTTTGCAACACCAAAATCAATGGTATTCCATCTAAAATTAAGAACATTTTTATGGATCAAAATTTCTTTGAGTAAAGATACCCATCTCTGTTCCAATGATAGGAAACATACTTTATAGATCAATCTCAGACTTGGTTTCAAACGAAAAAGAGGGCCCCAAAAGCTTTGATCTGGTAGACCTCGAGAAAACAAGTATTCTGTAGTGTCAATATTCCTGTTTATTTCAGCATATGACTACAGATTTTCAGGAAAGAAACCAAGAGAAGGAAGGAAACAACAAAGGTATCCCAATTAAATCTACTCCAATTAGCTTAATTTCAGCTATGCATGTAACAAATTCACCTATACAGCAAATATTACAGCCAAGTCAATGCAGCATCAATTCATTGTTAGAGCAGACACAGTGATGTATCATTGATTTACAAGATATGACATGGTTGACTTAATACGTGTATCAGTACATACCATGGCAAAGAACGCACACATGATCAAAAAACGTGTCCGTTTTAACAGCAATGAGCTAGCATACTAGTTCGTACTAACAGGTTAGATAACCTCCTGGCCCTACTGAAATCAACAGAAAACTTGCAATGGTCTTCAGTGTGGCCAGAATTACAGCCCCGGACATTCTGCAGAGGCCAGCATGGTGCAAAAACCTCTATCATCTCCTGAAACTAGACAGGCTCCTCAGAAGGTCCACCTTAATTCAACCCACTAAAGGAGCAAGAAAAGGATTTGATGTACAAACCAACTCATGAAGGATCCATGACACTGCTATTAGATACAAAGTTGTATTCTAGTTTTAAAAGGATGTACAGCACTGATGCACTAATTAAAGTAAAAAGAGAGCAAGATAGACAGCCATCATCACCTATATCGAGAGGAATACCTTGATCCTGACTTGCAGCTCCACTGCCTGTTAGCTAGTATGTTGTTCCCTTGTCAGGGCATCAGAAGGCTGTCTCCATAACTAGGAGCCTGTAGCTATTAATTTTTCATAGGAAGTACGTATCGCCGCAGCATTGTGAGAAGTTACTGATAAGGAGAAATAAGAAATCAAAAAGAAAGCACAGCACCTTTAATCATCAAGATTTACCCCCCTCTCCCAGACTGAAAACAGAGAGCACCTCATTAAGACAAAGGTGACAGGGCACAGGCACTGCCACAGGCAGGTTCCCCCGCCGACGCCTGGCAAACTCCACAGGCACAGCAGCAATGGTGACATTACAGACAACACAGCCCAGCACAACATCACAAGCCACTATTAGTGGGAGGGTAACGAAATGCTCTGCCTGTGGTAAAGCAATAGGCACCTGCTCTGTGCAATCTAAACAAATCCTTGGTCTGATTACCAAATATTTTAAAGGACTGCAAGGGTGTAGCACAGCAAAACTACACACACCATCCCCTTTCATATCAACTGCGTATGAGCAGAACTCATGAAAAATCTCAGTTGCCACCCCCTGCTATTAACCAAATGCATTAATAATGACATTATTTTAATGCTTTTTCAACTTTCATTTGCATTTATCCAAATGCCATCGTGTTAAGCAGCATTAATTACATGGTTTTGTCTGGGACATCGTGTTTACAGTAGCATCTGTTGAGCTACTGACATGCGAGACCTGCCACACTTGAATTTTTTCTGTCAACCATCATACTAAAGAGCTGGTGATGCTTCATTACAGCTTCCCCGAAGTTTCAGAGACACTGTGGTTTCTGCTCTGCATGCCCCCCATGTTTCCTGCAGCCACAGGAAGAACTACACAGAAACAGTCTCTTTTCTCCAAACCTCTTGGGATTTTTATATAGGTTTTTTTTTTATATTTTCTCCATATATGCTCACCAGGCTGGATTCAAAGTTTCTTTCCTCAGCGGATAAACACGCACAGTTTTGTTACTAGGCTCCAGCTTTTTTTTTTTTTTCTGTTGCACACCCAGTCCCCAGAGCTGCCCCAGCCCAGGGCTGCCCTGTGCAGCCTCAGTACCATGCCCTCAGGTCAAAAATACCTCAAAAAAAAGCCCCAAAACCTCCCGGGCCCTTTGGGGGACACCAACACCCAACCACAGTGACGTTCCTTCCCCCCAGCAGGAGGGGGCTGCAGGGTGACATTTTGTGCAGCCCATGACCCTGCTGAGCCCTTCGGAGATGAAGTGGCAGGAAAGCTGGCTGAGGCGCGGCTGCCATTTCCTCCCTGCAGCCCCATTTTCCTGAGTGGCCCACTCACATGAAAAAACAGAAGAAAGGACCAGGGGACATACCTGAAGGAGATATGGGAGCATTTGCAGAGGTTTCCAAAGCCGGTGGAGGGTTCTGGCCTGCTTGATTATATACAAATATTTTCGTGGTTACCACTGAGGCAGCAGCAAGCACCTGCAGGAACTGTCTAGGTATCCAGCAGGAAACACAAATGTTACCATGAGCCAGGCACCACCAGAGGATTCAACCCTCTCCCTCACCATTTTGGGCTAGAAATGCTTCCTGAGGAGAACCAGGCGTCATGCCTGAGGCAGAGTACCTCTCCCTCCTGGATTGCAGCTCCTCGGTGAGGGCAGCGCCTTGCCGCGCATTGCCATCCCTCACAGCAGCCCCTAGAAGGCCCGGGGGCATCTTTGCAGCAGAAATATCAGAGAAGATAGGTATAGCCAAAACAAGTCTGCAGGCAACACAAGACCACACAAGCAGGGTGATATTCACCAGAGAGCGGTGGAGGAAATTCAGTGAGAAAATACAGATGAGCTGGCCAAGGCATGCGACCTCAGCACAGCAGCCACTGTGCCAGATGATGGCAGCTGCCTGGAGTGACTCCACTTCCCAAAATGGTTCCCGAGGGGGCCTGGGAGCTGGAGACCACCAAGTCCAATTTCCAAGCCTGCTAAGACAGTGGAGTTTATTACAAAGAATAAAACCCCTCGTCACACAGATAAGCAAGACTGTGTTGCGAAAGAATCGGCATGTCTTCTATAAAAGGAAAGCCTGCCTTGATAACCTGGAGTCATATGAGGTTGTAAATTGGTATGTGAATGAAAGGGATTTGCAAAATAATTAGATTTTTCAAAAAGCCTTCGACAAAGTCCCACGCAAAAAATTCTTAAAGAAACTAAGCTGTCATGGGCCTGAAGGAAAGTCTCTTTTATGGACCAAAACCTGGTTAAGAAGCAAAAGGTTTTGGGATGAAGAAAAGCTAGCACTGAGGTTCCCCCCCGCCCCCCCCCGGGATACATGTTCATGAGGATTTAATGCAATACCTTCATCACAGACCTGGAGAAGTGAGAAACCATGAAATCTCAGAGCCTGCAGATGAAACTAAACTATTTTGGCTAGCCAAATGGCACAGCAATGACAAAGAACACCAGCAGAAAGTCAAAAAGAGAAGTGAGTGGGCAAAGAAGAAGCAGCTGAGCCTCACTAGATAAGCTTAAAGTTAATACATGTAGGGATGATAACCTAAACCATGCCTATGTGATGCTGAACTCATGGGATTCACAACTTCAGATCTTGGAGTCAGTTACCTGAAATCATCAGCTCATTGTGCAGTGGCCTCCAAAAAAGAATCAACAAAATGCTGTGAATCATCTGGAGAGATACAGTGAAAGGGTCAGGTGTTGTTTTGCCACTTCACAGGCCCTCAACATGTCCCCAGCCTCTATGTAGTCCTGGTCTTGGGAAGGTTGCAGCAGTTAGACAAGGGCAACTGACATGATGAAGGGGATGGAGCTGCACCTTGCACAAGGAGAGAGCACAAGGGTCCAGACCACCCAGCCTGGGGAGGAGAAAGCTGAAGAGGGTTTGCTGTTTTAAGGTTTACAAAAACATGGATGCAGTGGATAAGTTTAAGGAACTGCAGTCTGCCAAGTGGTACAGAAGAAGAAGTAGGAGGAATTGGTAAAATTAAGAGATCGATTTAGAAGAGATAAATCCAAGAATTTCTTTGCACAAGAGGTGGTGACTACCTGGGACTTGCTGCTGCACAAGGATGGGGAAACAGGTAGTGCCAGAGGACTCAAGAGAGGTTGAACAAATTCATGGACAATAGGTCCACAAACAGGTACTAGGATGGTATGCAGGGACCTCACAACCCCAAAACAACTGTGTGTGGTGGGGAGTGCTGTAGGAGAAGTCAGGCTACCTCCTCTCCCTAAACACCAGTCCCTTTTGCCATGCAGAGAGGCAGAAGACTGGGCTGGCTGAACCACTGATTTGATCCAACAGCTACAGTGACAGAAACGCAGAATACTATACAGAAGGACCTCATAAGGTCCTTCAAAATGCTAAAAAAAATAAAAAATAAAAATTCTGTTTGAAAGATTTCCCTGCTAACCAAATCTTTGCAAAGCCCTGGAATACTTTCCAGTGTTGATGTGCGAACAGTACCCTAGTGTACTTGAAAAGGCTTTTGGGTCACTGGGTTGTGGGGGGTAAAGGAAAAACAAAAGAAGAAGAATCACATCCGAATCTGCCCAAACCATCAGACTGTTCCAAATGTTCAGCTGAAATCTCCAGCCAGGTCTTCAGCGCCCTGAGTGCTTTCCCCACCCTTGGTGTGTCAGTATAAATTATCGTCAACATTAATTCTTTTGTTTCTTCCCTTTCCTAACAGATGTAGTAATCGCACATTTGGACACTGGCAATATTTCTAATTGTGTAGTGAGGGCAGAGATAGAATTAATTAATGATCCAAGTTAGATAGAAAATCTGAGTTAGCGTCTTGCAGGTTTTTGAGGGGTTACTTATGGCTGGAGGTGTTCTTGCAGGCTTCCAGCTCTGTCACAGGACCCAGCTATGCATGCCAATGAGAAAACGAGCATTTCGGAAAGAGAATAGGCCAGATATTGAAGGACCCACTGCCACAAAAACTACTTTCTTAGTGGCAACAGGCCTCAGATAGTAGCTGGATTCAATGCAAAGCAGTACTGCCAGAAATTAAATTTCCCTGCTGGGAGCATGGTAGAGTGATTCCATTTGAGTGTTTCTTCATCTCCCCACCAACACACCCTGTTTTTCCTTGTCTGTTCACCTATCTGGTTGACTCTTGCATATCAAACAGCTGCTTTCCACCAAGGAGAACAACAGAACAAATCACATGTGCACAAGAACACAGAATATTTCAAGGACAATGAAAACTATCAAGGCCACCCCCATCTTCAGGCAGCTGTATAAGTGAACTGCTAACTGGGAGAGATGAGCTCCAGATCCAATGTGGAACTGATGCCCTGGGCCTGTGCGGGATGAGTATATAGCACAAATTACACACTTTGCCAACGGGGAGACAGTCACATAACACCTAGCTAATATATACAAGCACACTGCTGGCCTTTACAGGTGGCCACTCACTGGAGGTATTGTAAACTGCCGCAAATGAGACTGACACAAAGGGAAGCAGAGCAAACATGAATAAAGCTTGTTTGCAGTCATGATTGAGACTCCTGTTCTACTCTGAACATTCTAAAACTTGTTAAATCAATCCACCATAAATTATATGTATATAAGGTTAAAAGTCTAGCAAAAACAACACTATTCACTAACAATGCAATCTTGGAGTTGTTAAGAGGCAGTAATTCTCAATGAGATGATTATGTTTAACAGCTTTCAAGATTAATAACAAGATTTACATTTTCAGTGTCTAGTTATTTTGGGTAGTTTCATTTTGGGGTATGAAACTTACCTAGGAGACACACACTTTTCTGAAAAAGGCTGTGTCTCATCTCTGAGCTCCCAGTCTCTAGTATCCAAACTCACTACCAATTTAAAAAAAAAAAAATGCCTCCTGCTACATATTTGCATGTGTTTGCAAAAACAGCTACCCAAGCCCTACACAAGACACACATGTACATAAAATAATGCAGTGCAAATACATGACTCTATATCCACTGCAAGACAAGAGAAGACTCTGTATGATCCATAATCATCACTGGAGCTATAATTATTTATCAGTCAAGAACATTCAAACAGATATTGGGGCAGCGTAAGACCACCCAAATGCTATTTCTCCACATGACCAACACAAGAAAGGCCTATCCATAGTGCCTCGTGCTTGTACAACCTGCTTGCAAGGTACAGCCTTCATACAAGACAGACCAACCCCAAGGCCTCTCCAACATGCAGCTGGCACAAGAGCAGGGACCCTCTGGCTAAGCCAATCTCAGCTTCATGTCCTGGAGCTGAATTGAGCTCAGGTCTGTACCTAGCCCCAGGAAGTAACATTTAACCCTGCTAGTTGCGTACGCTAGCTAGCAACAAACTGATTCAGCTCTGAACATGCACAAACCAGCTGGACTCAGCTTCTACGAGAGATGCAAGGTCCCCTGAGGCCTCTAGGTATATTTTATTACTCAACTTCTCTAGTTCAGGTCTTGAATTCTTACTTTTACTGTCATGACAATTTTTAAATAAGAAAAAGCTGTTGACAAACATGGCACTCACAGTCTTGCTCAGCAAATTATTGCTCTTAAATAACTTTCATCATGTCTCAACTTTTGAGGAAAACACGACTCGGACACCAACACCACATCTCTTGATGGAAATCAACTGGCTGGCCTTTTGCTATGACAAACATTCAGGCTCTCCAAAGTTGCCCTTTCACCAGATTCAATGATTGCATACATGCAGCAATCAAATACTTAGTCTAATTCCCATTTCATGCTTTCTTTTATCATTAGATTTCTCCTACCCTGTGTACACAATCTGCATGGTAACTCTTGCTCATGCTGAAACAAGCTTTCAGGTGAATTTACCTTGGAGTCCCCAGCGACTGTGAGCAAGTTCCCCATCACTCTCTCTCAGAATTGCACCCACATTGCCTCCGGCATTCGGATAAAAGTGGTTTGTCAATAAAGCGCTGAAAGAAATTTCTTGCTTGGAGTATGTAGTGTCAGCTGATGGACAGGAACTAGCAACTAGCTTATCCTTACAAAAATAGGATAATTTTTAAGTGTCAGAAAAGAATTCAGGCCCAGTTGGTTTATTTTTAAAAATAGCCCCAAAAAATTCATTTTTCATTCAGCATTCCAGCTTGGCCTCTCTCTAAAGAAGAGGAGGATATTTTTCTTTTTGGTTTGAAAGAGGATGTTGATGTTTAACAGGTTATATAGCTCCAGGCATTATTATTTTTCAAGCTATTAACAGCATGAATATGCCTTTTCTTTAACTGTGGCATTCCAGAAATTCCTAGCTCTAACCTTATAGACAGACACAAAAGCCCTGTGTCTTTGCATTTACTCTGAGTTACAACTGATTCGGATCTACAGAGTCAAGGAGTGTTAAAAATTAAGGGGACCGTGTCATCTGGCCTCAAATCTTATTAGGGACTGCTTATTGTCTCTTTATTATCAGAACTGCCTAGATCCCTTGCAAGGCACATTACTTGCAATTTTATGGATTTTTTGGGTGGTTTTTTTTTAAAAATCATCATTTCGTATATCCTACATATATATACATACATTAAGTGTATGCTTATACACACACATATATGCAAAGGTCATCTTTTTATTGTCAAGATTGACACACCACAGCTAAGAGTCTTGTCAATACAGAATCTCACTGATTTTAGGTAGCTGCCACAGTGAGAAGGCGACTCCAATGTGAACGCTAGTTCTGAGGCAGACAAATGCTGGTAGAAATGACATATTATACCTCTTCAAACTAGAAAAAATGAATACACCTATTAAATGAACTACCTATCAAGAAAGACATGACGGAAAGCATCAGACCTCTAAGGAACGGCTTGTAAAACACAAGACAGGAAGTGGAAAAACTTTTAATACAAACAAAAACAACAAATCTGAAATTAACCAGATTTTAAAACCACTTGAGTTACCTCAGATAACTGAACAGGGTTAAGTTCATGTACTTCACGCTAGGCAGCACCATGAGGAAGAGCGCAGCTGCCAGGATTTATCTTCTTAAGTCCTGTAAGATTTATCCCACTAAACCCCACTTAGTCAAAGCAAAACAAGTGAATTTCTAAGAGTAATGAACACCCCTTTCCAACCCCCACCCCACTTTGTCCTTCACTTTTACTGCTGTATTTCTTTCCATCATGCTTATAGTGCTTACTGTTAAAATACAGAAAGTGAACAGTCAGCTAAATCAACATCTACCTGTCATTAGGGAGTTGGATGACATTCCCTGTCATACAAGAAGTAAGGGAAGGTATGTCTCAATGCCCATCCTTCACCCCAGCAGTTGCCAAAGTTGGCAGATGGCTAGAAGGATGGTGGCTCAATTCACTTTTGATCACCAACTTGAGCTTGGAAGAACAGCTATGCCCAGACACTCCTGCGTTCAGGTGCGGGAGCTCTGAACAGAAGAGGCACTTGGTGATTTGACAACACTCATCTCTCTCTGCTCTAAAAGATATGAAAAGATGGATTAAGACAAATCTTGTGCCAAGCTTTAGAATGCACTTCTAATGACATACCGTAGAAATCAATGCTTCTCCAATATCCTGCCATTTCCTTGGACTTGCCAGTGGAGTGGAAAGCAGATATTCAATACTTGACACATATTACTTCTGAATGTCAAAATATATTAACAAATATATTCTGTCGGTGTAGGGTACATATTCAGTTTCTGATGTTTGCTATAAAAACCACACCAGTGTGTTAAAAAAGAAAAAAGGAAGAAATGAAAATAACGAATCAAACACGCAGCTGAACTCCAGAGTCCATCACTAAGTTCAAGTGTTTCATGCAGAGGTCTGACACAACCATGCATGACACCAAGGAACCCTTGGCTAGCCTGATTCATCTTGTTAGTCCCTTTATTTCAGCACATGCAATTTGTTCTTTTTTTCCTCTCCCTCAATCATGCCCCTTCCTACATGACATATTTTATCTAGCTTCTAAGAACAAGACAGAGGATTTTTTCCTTTTAAAGAATGCTGCTGCCGGCCCTAAGGACACAGTTCACCTACTCTCTGGGGGTCAATACATTAGAGATAGGGTGGAAAGAATGTAAATTTTTCTTAACCTATCATGACCTCTAAGTCTAGAAATCCAAAACATGCAAACCTTTTGTTCCTCCATTAATTTGGGGACAGAGTCACAGGAGTCCATCACATAAAATCAAAGCCAGTTTCTCCAAATAGGATTCCAACACAAGGGCTACACTTGGAGAACTGCTCCGCGCATGGGTTTTGAGACCGCTACTGCCAGTCTTAAAATGGTTATCCACCAGCCTGAGTCAAAACACACAAGTAGACGCATGTTGCACAGGCATGCGTGTTAGTGCAATCCATGCAGAAACAAAATTAAACCATCCAAAAGGTTAATTCTCGTAAAAGTAGTGATCAAGGAGCAGGCAAGGGTAGGGAAGCCATGGGGTGCTGCAGCGGGCAAGGGGTTGGTGGTGCAGGGTCAGGTCAGCAGCTGGTGCGGAGGAGAGTAGCCAAGCAGCCCAGATGTCTCCTGCTGTCGGAGAGGGAAGGCAACTGCAGGGAAGGAGCAAAGCCAGCTGCCTCAGATGTCTTGCACTGTCGGAGGGGAAGGTGTCTGGGTGTTTCAGCACAATACCCCCTTCCCAGGCTGGGCCGGCAAGGGGGAGAGGGCACAAGGAAACAGGAGAGACCTCAAGATCACTGTCACCTTCAAAGCCTTCTGCAGGCAAGTGATGCTACTGTCCAAGAAAATAAAGATTCCACTAAAAAAAAACTTGTACATCCTCCCACAAAGCCATTTTGTAAAGACTGGTAGCAATGGATCATATATATCAACAGGGAAGAGATGTGGCACATACCAAGAAAAACATCAGCATTGCTAATGGAGAGAACTAGGAAAAACCCACTGGCAAAAAAAGCAGCTTGGCTTTTGCAGCTTACCCTCTGCTTTACATTAAACGCTACCTTCGATATTAGTTAAATATTTATGATTCCACCTCTATACACATACCTGCACAGATACTCAGACATAGGGAGCTTGTTCTATCATCCAATAAAGTGAGGAAGGAAACAGAAAATAAATATGCCAGGGATAGGTTGTTTTTCTATATATAATAAATGTGATTTTGTCAAGGACATTTATGACTGGCGGAAGAGAAGCAATGCAGAAACTGAAAATGACTTCAATGTTAGAAGCAGAAGAAAAGTGCCTCAATATTCAGCCTCTCATCATTACATCACATTAAGCCAACCCAGCAAGTGGAAATGCAATCGCAAAGTTGTGGCTAGGTACGTACACTGTATTTTCCTTGGTTTTATTTATTCATATCTGACAAAGAGTATTTGTTCTTTCATTTCAGCCTCTGGTCCTGCCACACCTCAGTACACCGTGGTACCTAGGTGGGAGCATCAGGCAACAGCCTCAGGTATAGAGGCATATTTTTGCTATTGCATGCAGTCAAATTTGTACCTGAGTTAGTAACAGCGAGATCTCCTATTTCAGCCATTCCTGGTGGGTAAATTGACCCCTCTCAGCTACACAGCCTGACAACCCTGTTTGCTTTATTGCCATGCAAAATCCCACATTATCAGCAATCACACACAACCAGTCTCTATGTCACTACAAACATAGCTCAAGATAAACGCACATCTCTGAGTAAAGTACCATAGCAAAGGCAAACATCAACGAATTTTAAGAAAGCTGTTTTGTGTTACAGGACAAAGTGCTGTTATTCTTTATGCACAGACTCCAGATGTGGGGACCCAAATCCTACCTCCTCCATCCTAGGAATTACAGACAGCATTTTCCATAGAGAAATGGCAATACCCTTAATAACATGTTTTAACTTTTGGTCAGCCCTGAAGTGGTCAGGCAGTTGGACCAGACAATCACTGTAGGTCTCTTCCAACTGAAATATTCTATTCCACAGACCTCTGGTCAGTCCAGGGATCTGCTCGCCCATGCCCTAGGTGCCAGGGAGAGTGGTAAGGAAGATCTTTCTCTCGTGCTGCTTGAAATTTTTACTATGAAAGCAAGACTCTTTTCTGAAGTAGTTTCTGCTGATCAGTATTAGTGACAGAGCAAAGGAAAGGTCCTGAACGGAGTTCTGCATGTCCAGTTTTCCTTTGAAAATCTGATATCTGAAACGTGATTCATCTGATTGCCAGGAAGTAAAAGTTCTGTATGAAATGCTCCAGCTACTGGATTACTGTGCAAAACCTCTACCGCAGCTACTTGTAAATAATGAAAAGCTAACACCACTGTGCTACATAACCGTTGACATACACCGAATATTTATGGAGGCATTCATCTATATATTGTGCTATCTTTTATGGAAAGTGGGGGGTGCAGCAAGTCTGAAAAGGACAGATCTTTCATTCATAACTAGCGCTGCATCCCTAGAGTACTTAAGTTCCACTGTGGGCCATATTTCCAATGCCTTTTCACTTATGTTGATTCAAGTCATTTGACTTCTATTGCATCCTTGGGTCTCATTAAGTCCATCAAACTAACAAAACACACATAAAAGGAAAACAGGCCCAAAATGCATTTGGGATCTCAAGAGACATAGATTCACATAACCCACTGAACTTCAACAGGAATTGGCCACCCAGCTCTTCTGAAAGCACAAGACTATGCCATTTGACCTTGTTATGAGAGAAGCATCCTAGCTAGAAACGTAAGACAAGCACAAACTCCATTTCCCTATCAGGGACCTCTGCTAATTACCTCGCTTCACATCATTTGTTATTTAAACATTCAATTCACAGAAGACTCCAGTAGGTGAAACAACACAGGAACAGTAACCCCAAAAAAAATGAAAATAGGGAGAGTAATTCCAGCAGTGTGAAATGCAACAGGCCCGTTGTTCACCAACTGCAGGCCCAGAGCTCAACAGTGCTAATTAATAAGGCAGCACTCAAGGTTTGAAGACCATTCTCTAGACATATCTCACACAATAATGGCATCTGCTACTTGGTCTGAACATACACAGGTATTCCTCATAGGCACCCCCCAAGGAGAAAAAAAAGGTATTTGATATCACCCTAAACTGCTAAACTAGAACTAAATTACCTAGTCAAACCAGACTCTTACTGTAAACCAGACAGTATTATCACTAACATGATGGATCAAGGTCTATACTCACTGTTATCAAACACCAATAACAGGGACCAAGACAGCTGAGGCTCTGCCACCAGCCTGCTGGGTGACACTTCGTGTAGCTTCATGCCTCTGTACATCTGTTCTCTCCTCTCCTCTGTTGCTTTGCTGAGCTGTAAGCTCTTTGGAAAGGCTTCTGGTCCCTAACTAAGTGTTTGCTGTACATCTAGTAGAAGACAAGTTCAACTTCATTTGGAGACTGGAATGCAACATTTATTCCAATGAGTGTAAATGCATGCTATATATGCATAAATCTTGCAGGCAGAAGGTGTCACTTTTCCTCTCAGCTCCCTCCCCTTTCTCATCCAACAGCCATCATAAAAAGAAAGCTAGAATGGTAAATGGTTAAAAAATAGATCTTTAAAAGCTTGTAAAAAAATATAAAGAGATCTCAGAATGTTAAAATTCAACCAAGTTGCACATGCAGACACACACATGCACACCTTAGAGTTTGTATCACATTCATGGCATGCAGCATAACCATCAGGGAAAGCTTTATTAGATGAAAATAAGCCTGCTGCAAGAGATTTCCTTGCAATTATTCTGCTGCCATTATCCCGGCCAGGCATTCATGCAGCTTTTCAAATTAATATGCTTAGTTTTCAGAGCAGGAGATCAGAATAGTGGAATTCTATGGGGAACTCAATTACCAAAGAAAATAATTGCTTGAGCATTCAAGAAATTGGAACTACATCTAATTGTGAATAGTAGATTATTATCTGGATTATGGAAGACACTTTGAAATTAACTCAGACATATAGCTATATATGTCTTAAGGATGGTACCTGCTAAGATTTCTAGGGCTCCTCTCAGGCACAGGGGGGCTCACTCTCAAACAGAAAACTGAGACTACCAGTGTGGTTTTGTTGGCTTTCAGACAGGAATGCAAAAAGCCAATATCCATGCTGAGAAGTTAAAAAGCAGAGAACAACAACAACAAAATCACCAAGGGAATTTGCTTGGGACTTGTCCCTTTCCCATTTGTATTCCTTTGGCGTGGATGAACATTAGCATGTTGTGGTATGGTTGGCTTTTTTCTGCTTTAAGACTGTGCTGTCTGGTTGTAGATTGCTGGTGCGTCCAGGTGATGGCTACACACCAAGAGCAGCACGGTTCTAATAAATGAAGGTATCCTCCTGCTTGTGAGCTCTGCTGTAGTACAGAGGTGAACTTAAGTGGTGGAACAGGAGGGCAAGAGGAAAGGGGTTTAAACCCAAGAAGTCTGGGATTTTTCAGAGAGCAAAACAGGACACTTTGTAAGGGAAAGAGATTCAAGGATTTTGTTCAATTTCTCTCTGAAGATAAGCAAGCACTGTGGGGTAAAAAAGATCATAATTTTGAGAAAACATTTAGGAATTACAACAAACATGAAAGTATACAGATCTATAGGATGCACACCGAGTAAATACTTGGCAGAAATGACGCACAAAGTATACCTTGCAGATTGGCATCAAAATGGTACAAAGACTAGAGAAGGAGCTGGGAACAATGCCGAAGCTTAGACAGCAGGAATAAGGATATAAAAGCAGCAAGACAACGTGGACAATTTGAGACCTGCAGGTATTTATGTGCAGATTTCACACAAGAAGAATACATCTATGGCACCAAAAAGAATTAAAAAACCACCCAGGAAATGAGAAGCTGAATTGAGGAGTAAATTTGCAGCACAGGAGAGCACACTGAGAAACCAAAGACCAAACTTCAAGGAAGAAGTGAAGAGGAAGCAGTTAGGTTTTTTTCACTAAAATATTATGAGGCAGCCAGGCGGTGTTGCAAGCAGGGTCTCTCCAGAGATGGAGAAGGATCTGTGTTAGCGCCTGATGAGAAAGCCACAGGAACTTCCTCCACAGAGATGATTTCAAACAGAAAGAGGCTGAGAGACCAGGCATGCAGAGTAACCAGGAAACCCACTTTCAGAGGGCAGACTCAGAAACTGAACTTATTTAGATTCAGAGAATAAAGGTTAAGAGGGCATTTAGTTGTTTACTACACATGTTACCAAGGAGACAGAATATATTTCCACAAAACAAGCAAACCAAACTGAACTTGTTTAATACGATGCTGGCACCAGAACAAACATGGGTAGTGTAGGCAGAGTAGACTCAGGTTGACAATAAAGGTTTCTTAACATCCCAGGAATCCCAAAACTGCCCTCCCAGAGCAAGAGCAAAACCAAAAATGGCAACCTAGCACTCTAAGGCAAGGCATGATAAATTTTACAGAAGGGATTACATGATACAATGGTTTGTAAGGACTGAGGACTGAACTGGACAGCCTTCTGCTCCCAATCAGGTGACATCCCAGATTTTTCCAAATATAAGTACACTTTTACCACCAAAGCCCCAATTTTGTTCAAAGAAAAAGCTAAACACTGCCTCATAAAATGGAAACCTTCAATTTACTAATCAAAACCTAGCTGATTCTCCTTAAAAATGCCTTCAGGATGACTTTTTCTATATCGCACTTCCCCATATACAGCTGAGTACATGTTCATTCACAGCTGGTCAAAACACAAATGCATTTCAATACAGACTCACTCTTCCTTCCAGAGACACTTTCCAGACTTGGTTTTGTAGTACCAAGACAACTTGTCAGTAACTCTCTCCACCAGCCTTTAAAACCCATCAGAGAGCGCTCCATTCTTTTTACACACCTATAAAACTTGAGTTGTGACCAAATGCATTTTGTCTGCACTCTGACTTTAGGTAGTTTGGCCAAGCTGTTTCAGCTATACGGCTTTCTGACAAAGAACTGGTGTTACTCATATGTTTTGAAGGTTACTGCATTTCCTGCCATTTCTTACTGCAGAAAAAAAATGACTTGAGCCTTGAGACTTCAAACCGAGTGCCAATGAGGGATCTTAGAGAAGTTTAATGCAGAGGCCAGTTCAGGAGAGAAAAACCTGTTCATGAAGTTATTTGACAGCAATTGTGTACTTTGAGACAAGCTGTTTTGATTTGCTGGGTTTTGTTTTCTATTTAATTGCTGATAGATAGCAAAGCTAGAGACCAAAACAGGATTCCTTAAGTTCTGCTTTCATTTCTACCACTGCTTACAGTTTCATCACCCATGAATTATACTCCAGAGCACAGGGGAATTTTCTGTAACTATACCATGAAACACATACAACTCTTCCTCAGGTTTGCAACTATCTCCTTCTTGCCCATAGCGCTCTTAATTCCACAGCTGTTAGGACTTACCTCCAATCCAAGAAAGTCTGCTTTCCATTTCAGCCTTCCCTGATTTCCAGGACAATTCTCCTTTGCTTCAAAGCACAGAGCAAAATACCAAAGTCTTTCTACGCTTTTGGGAAACATCTACTAGCCTGCTCCCAACCTGAGAACTAAGACCTCCTAGTATGATTGGCCGACTTATGTGCTCTCCAGCCCCACCAGCAATTAAAGAAACTGGCCTCAGCTGAGATGAGACACTTCAACCTGCTGCAGGTGCATTTGAGTACCAGTCCTCCTAAAGGGCCCACCACCTCTGTGACAAACACACAGGTTCTCCAGCCTTTTCCCTTACACGAGGAAGCTGAACTGGCTGCAAAAGGGAGCTGGGCATGGACAATGCATCCCATTGACTACTCAGGATAAGTCAGAGAGGTCTGTTTGTTCAGCCCTGCTCTCGCTTCCATTTCTAGCCCCACAACAGCCACCCATTGCAAAAATACCAGCCAAACCCCACCCACATATGGCACTTTATAGACACCAACGCTGGCCTCTTATTTGCCTTTGAAGAAGCATTAGCAAGTCCATAGGATGTGTGCACACAGATCTTGAATTCAGACTAAACAGAGCACTTTCCAGACCTTGCTAGCAGCATACTGAAGATGTACCATTAAATATTAATTTTAGAGTGGGTTTCAGACACACATGACTCCAATAACCAACATGCTGCCTCTTCCTCATGTTAGCCTTGTATCTCTTCATGAAAACACTGCAGTTTTCTCAATCCAGCTGCAGGAGGTTTGCATCAAATATGTATTTGTGCTAGTCAGCTCTCCACCTAACAATAAAGGGAAAAGACATAGTAACAAAGTGGAGACTAACTGTCCATAGTATATTATCATTATAGCAGAAATACAAGAAAGATCAAAGGCCAGAGATGAGACAGCTATCACATGGTTAGGAGTACATCATCTTTCTCAGATCTACAGACAGCATAAGATGATGCAGTGCTAACGCTGGCAGATCAACTCCAAGCTACTGATGGTATTTTAAATTATAATCTTATAAGCCATTTCACTTCTGATTATTTTAGTGGAAAACATCCAGCTCATGCTGTTGTCCCACAGTTGTGAGGGAAGGAGAAATGTAGCATGGTCACCGCATCAGCTCGTGTCTCAAGGTGGGCACGACCAGTTCCCAGCTCACCCGACGCCGCCTTCACTGTCTGCGCAACCACTTGGCTTGCGCCTTGCTCCTCTGCCTGTAACAACGCTAGACTTATTAGCTCACATTTTAATTATTGGGAGATATTTAGATGTCTCTGGAAATACGTTTTCTTTCTGTTTAAGAGCCACAACCAAAGGCTTCTAACCAGGCAGTCATATGTGGACAGTGCAAAAATCTGTGGCTTACTGAAAACGCAAAGAGAAAATACGCTGACTTTAAACATATGAATTCAAATAAAACATAATGAATTCAGTATCAAATGGGATGGAATTAGGTCATTATGCAGGTTCTTCTGCTGAACCAAAATGTCTGTTTCTGGATTGAAGGACCTTTTTACATACTTATATGAGCAGTCCCAAACTCCGACGGGAGAATCTGCAGAAGGCTTGCAGTGATGGTTAAGTCTAGCAACTACTGACTGCAAGCAGCCATGGCCACCACTGGTCCATGAAAGGGAATCACCAATAGTTTTTAAATGGGCATTTCTACTTCCAGGCTTATCCATTTTTCTTGGAAGGTGCAGAGCTGCTGTGCAGGGATCACTCATTTACACTGCCCTTTCCCAAGGAAATCAAGACATCCAGACAAAGAACGAAAGGAGGAAGAAAGGCTTTCAGTAGATGGGCAACCAGCTGTATGACTTAGAAGCAATCCCACCAGAGCACCTCGCATCTCAAATCTAACATGGTTCTTTCTACTCTACATCTAATTTTAAAAAAATTATAAATGTGCCATTGCCTGGCTAGAGCTTTACGGAAACACAAAGAAACTCATAGGCAATAAAGCACCAGCTGCTTCCTTGTAGCTAAGTTTATCACAGTTTAACAACAAACACTTTTTATATAATTTATACCCTCTGTGTGTATAGTCTCTCCAAGTAGATACCTGCTGGAATGGACATTTCTAGTCCCTGTGCTCAGAAACATAAAGAAATGCTGTTCACCAAACAATGATACATACACATATAAGTATGTATACACATATATGTATATATACATACATACACATGTATGTTTATGTGCATGTTTACATATGAGTATGTGTAAACGAATATATGTATATCTATATCTTATATATACATGTCTATAAATATATATATATAAATTTTCACAGATAGTAGTCAAAACCAAAAGTCTGTGGGCAAAAGCCTTCCACACGTACCAGTGAGGGCTCCTCACTGGCATCAATAAGACCCAAGACTAAGGATAACCTTTCTCTTGAAAGACCATAGCCTATATAAGCTAAGAAAGAATAAGGTACACCTGGAATAAGAAGTCTGGTAGACCCGTATTGGGATATAGGGCATTTGTTGTAGATAGGAAACAATATCATCACAGCTGATGGCAGAGGAAAAACTTGTGGGTCGAAAAGGATGTCCCCTGAACCAAGACCTCAGTTGAGAACAGCAGTTAAGCAATGTTTAATTCCCACAAGCTCAGTCAGGTTTGCAGATGCGTTCAAAGCTAAGCACAAGCCTAAGTGCATTCCTGAATAAGAACAGTAGACGATTCATTATGAGACAGTTAATAAAAGGTTTGAAGCAGATATAAATATGAGATGCAACAGTTAGACATCCTTTACTCTTCCAGCACCCACTGGCACTGTCGAGCCGTCTTTGCTAGCCATGTTACAAGGGTTTATACAAGATCTTACACTGAGCTCACTTGACAGTTACAATTGCTTAGGAATTACAAAATTAGAAACTGATGTTAAGGCCTGTTATATGGTGATCATCCCATGCCCAGAGCAAAATTATAGTTGTCACAGGTGCTAGCTTACACAAGTTGATTATTTTTATTTTCCGGTCTGTTACTGTTACTGAACACTGCAAAACTCCACATCCCACACACAAAATTTTCATTCAGCTCTACCCAGGGTTTGTTTTTCAGCCCCTCCTATTCAGTTATGTTGGGACTGTGAAGGCTGACTGAACTTTAATTTTTACTTAGACCCAGAAGTTCAGATAACACTGTGCATGGAGAAGTGCAGCTTCACCAGGGGAGAGGAAGAGTGAGGGGTGCCATCAGCTGCAGCTGCTGCCCTCCATGAGCAAAGTCCTTGATCCACAACAGGCTGAAGGCTAAGCTCCACTTCAAAGGCAGTTAAACTTTTGCCCCTCTTTTGACTCCTAGAAAGTTGTCTTCACAATTTCAAAACTGCTTTTTCCTCCTAAATGACTTGATCTTTGCTCTTACTCTTCTTGCAATCAAAGAGATAGAACAGGGATGGGAGATTTATAATGTGGGCTCCACAGAGACAGAAAATGTTGCTCCATAACACTCTATAACCTTCTTATTTTCTTTGACATATCCAGTGGGTCAGCAGAGCCTACGATAGGTAAAACATAGGCCCTTATTAAGGAAATTGTCTGCTGAGATCAAAAAATAAGGTCTGAAAGACAACCCAAAGACTCAACAACATGAATTTTCATGGCACCATTACATAACATGGAGAGCTGAGAGAAACTCTGCATCCCCCAGAAATGAATTATGTAGCATCAACTAAAAGTAGTATAATTTTCCCCAGGTTTACTAATCCTGAGCAGGCTCTATTCAGTTTTTCTGGTGTTTCTAGCACACAGTAGCAGTGTGGTAGAAGTGAAGGAGGTTGGCCTCATCTCACTACAGCTGAGAGAGCATGAGAATTACTGCACTGAAGTAACTGCAATCTTTGTGATGCCATGAAACTTCCGGTTTCCAGCCTATAAGCACTGTAAACCCTCAAAGTGTCCCAAAGATAAAACAAGACACAGGATTTAGTTCCAAAGTCATGCTTAATGACAGCACATCTCGGAAGCGATATTAAGCTGTAAACCTTGGTGGCAAAGGCAGTCTCTTGCTATTAGAGATCAGGGTGAAGCCTATGGCCATATTATCTTACACGTCAGCTTCACGAGTTTAACACTTTCCTCCAAGCCTCTGGTATTCTGCTACTGAGAGATACAGGGTATACAGGGGATTTAATAGACTTAAATATGATACAAGCTGGCAAAAATCCCATATTCTAAATTTTTTTAAATAAAAGAAAAATATCTAATAACAGAACCTTGACATCAATCTTCAAGGAAGATGCTAACAATGCCAGGTTATTTCCATAGAAATGGACTGACTTTACAAACTCATGGAGATCCACATAACAGTACTCTTCTATATATAATCATTACTTCTTTAGCCTACTAAATTTATGCTTCTAAGCAGATTTCAAATCCAAGCAGAAGATTCAGGAGTCTCATCAGAGTATGCGGAGCGGCACAGGAACCACGTGGCTTCCAATAAGCTGGAAGAAAAACAACCAGAAATAACTGACTCTTGTTACTAACATTGCTGTTTGGAAAATGGTACAGACCATGGTTCATGCAGGAAGGGCTGGCTTTTCAGCTAGCTGCTTGTTCGTCTCCATTTTTCAGTCCTCCCACTCCAACAAATTTAAGTAGCAACCTTTATAAATCGGCCAATAAATTACTGTAAAAGGAGAATATACTTCCTGTCTAAATAAATGATAGCTTAAAAGTTCCGAATGGGCCTTGTACGTGGGAAGAGGCTGACTTTGTTCAACACACTGCATGGTTTTTTCATAAAAAACAGAGGCTTCATTCACTCAGCCTCCTTATCTGCACCTGTCGTCGCTGCAGCTTGGCAGCTTTTCCACGGTGGTGTGCCGTACGTTATTTTCTCTTGAAAACCAGAGGTCAAGCCTGCCTACAGGGTGTCAATGGGAGGTGGCCGTCGCTGCATCTCAGCATCACTCCCCTGATCTGGCACCACATCTCCCGGACCCCATCGAGCATGAGCAGCTGCCTGTCCCGCTTCACATGCCTGCGCTTTTCGGCGCTGGGCTCATCTCGGTGTCAGTAATGCACAACACCGATCCCCTGGAGTCCCACAGCCACAGCTTGGCTCACCCTCCTCCCTCGGTGATGCAAGTTCTGCATCTATATTTTGACAGTTTGAAGATTTTCTATTTACACAGGTACATTACCTACTGCTTCTGCATCTTAGAAACAGCCCCAGTGGGCAAATATGCTTGAAAAACTAATGGGAGCGTACATGGTTGTTTTAACTTCCCCAACTCTCTTGAGAGTAAGTAGAAATTAATCTCGCTAATGCTTTCACACAAGTTACCTTATCCTGAAAGGGATACATTCACCAAGCTGAGCCAAGTCTTTGATGAGTAAGAGAGTAAGAAAATGAAAATGTTGGCAATTAGCTGCCTTTATTTTATCAGCAGACCAGACACTGCTCTAATTATACCACACGCGACTTTGTACCAGCATGGGCTCTTAAAAAGCCCTGCCTTTCCCACATCATTAATATCGCTCATGTCATGTGCCAATGCAGGGCTACCATCACAAGATAAACAACATTAATGCAATGCAACAGCTACACTTAAAATACACATTTATTGACAGATTAGCCCCGCTCTCCAGTTGAGTAGCATACACTCTAATCTACTACAGCAGTTGCAGGCAGTGCAAATGCCAAAGGAGCCTAAGTGAAGCATGTCACGGGGCACTGACTTTTAGACTTACGGCAGGTACAGACATTGAAAAGTCTACTCGAAAAGCAGTCAGAGACATTTGTGTGACTGACACAATGTATGGCTCCTTCAATTACATCACCAATCCCACACTCTCTGTAGTCACTGAACTAATCAACCTCCCATTTTCAACTAAGCTAGCAAGATTTAGCAGACCTTACAGAGTGCACAATGGCAGTAAAGGAAACCTACAATTTCAGAGCCTCCTACCAGGAGCAGATGTCACCCTCGGGAGGTTTGCAAAAATCTTCATCAAGATATCTCAAAAAGCATCTGCAATTAGGAGAAGGGATGAAAAGAATTACTATATCCCTCCTATTAATGTCAGCTGGAGCCAGCTTAATCTCCATGCACAATCTTCAAGAGCTACTCCCACAATTCCTACTGAGCTTATATTTTTCTGTTGCTTATAGTATGGGTATTTGTTCTCAAGTGATAGCAATTCTGGCTTTATATGCGTGCTGAGGTTACAAAACATGGGACATACTCACTCAGGCAGGGATGCTATCGCATCACCTTCTCTCACTTCCAAGTTACCTTGCATATGATCACAGACCTCCAAACTGAAACAATCATGTCCTAGTGCCAAGCACTCTCAGCACCTCATTTCAGCTCTGGGTAAGGTTTGAAAGCAGCATGTTACTATATCCCAAGCTCCTTTATTGTTCAGCGTATCGCCTGGTGTGAACAGCTTCTCCTCTCAACCTTGTTCTCAAGCCTTCACAAACGCTTCATTATCTTTTCTGAAATAGAAATTGTTACAGTAATACATCTGTTTGCCCAGTCATCAAGTTATGTCGACCTTCGACGGTACACGGCCAATGCTTGCAGCGCACTGTCTGCTAGCAGAGCACGTAACACACAACGTGATCTAAGCCGGGCTGTGAATTTTATTTCAGAGAAAAAAGGAAAACGTGGCTCAGACAACTCCACTTCTCCTCCACACCTTTGAGCCTGTTCTCCACTTTTTTCCCCCAATCTAATCTGCTTTGTTCCTGAGATGCCTCTTCTCTGACTTTCTACTCCCTTTGGTCCTCACCTAGCCCTTGGCACATTTGTGAGGTAACTGTTCTCTTTTGAGGTGGGGCTGCTAGAAAAAAAGATCAGAAAATAGGTTTTGGAAGGAAGAAATCCCTGCATACAACTATATCATCGCTTAGCAAAGTACAGTAACAACCACAGACCACTGGGGAAGGAGAACAAACTCCTGCCAGATTCCCTAATACAATAGGAAACCCGTCTTTTCTTAGATGTAAAGACAAATAACTTGTCATAAACTGGAATTTCTGCCTAAAATCCTAGTTTGGAACTTAATGAACTAGAAATGCCAATATTCCCTGGGAAGAAACAGAAATGAGCCCCATCCTGAGACAATGTCAGTGCCTTCACCTTTCTGCCCTAGTCAGCACTGCCCAGGCTACATCTTCTCTTCAACCTTTCCTCTTCAGCACTGTTCTGAAATACAAATACATCTATAACGGGACACTCAGATTTCATGCTCTTTCATTAGTAGCCAGAAACTGACAACAATTAAAATTACCGTGCCATGAGTAATACTTAAAGGGTCTAAAAAGTTATTTCATTTTCTACTGAAAGAGACGGGTGAATTTCAAATCAAGCAAGAAGGATATTACGGTGCCTGCAGCCACTCCGCAAAATGACGTCTGCCTCCAAACCTCTTACCAAATTCACCATTTAATCTGTTAATCGCATCTGAAAATGGATGTGTGTGTCAAAAGGAAACAAAACAACTGCCTCAATAGCATCTGGATAAGAAAAAAAGCCTTTCAGACATTGCTGTTTGACCCTGCAATCCAATTTATGCCATTAGAAACTGTTTGTACTAGGCTCTGCTTGGAGGATGGTGCAACTATGTGAGGAAGCAACCTGCATTAGAACAACAAATACACCTGGTGTGAAAGCAGTGAACTTTAAAAGCCTTTCAGAAATTCAGAGTATTATTTAGTCAATCATATACCACGGAGCTGCCCCCAGAGCTGTATGTCGTTTTGATAAATTAACTTGAAAGACTTGGAGCATAATAAAGTCAAACCCAGACCCCAGACTACAGCAATCATGCCTGAATGCAGCGTAAAATACTTCCCACGATAAAAGTAACACTTGCTACTGTTTAATGTTTAAGATCATTTTGAACCTGATCAAGGTCAGCAGTTGCATAATGTGTTTGGGCTTTGTTGGTTTTCTGTGCGTTTGGGTGCTCATAATAGAAGTGACACTAAAAACATCAACCTCTGGGGAATACCTGCCTCACCCACAAACACTGCTTCGGATTCAGAGTCCCTGCAAGGTAGCTTGCCAAAAATAAGGGATAATTCATGAAACATACAGTTTTGTTCCCTTGAATTTCTCCGTAGACTCAAGTAATATTGCACAACACATGAGAGGGCAAGACATGCTGCAGATAGGATGATACCAATTTAACATGGAGAACAAAGGAAGATTTCTGAGAGGAGAGCACATGCCTTAAGTACAAATACCCATGGTGGTGGAAAGCTTGCCTGTACACAGCACCCTGTTTCTCTCCAGGAACTGATGAGTCCAGAACTTTTTGGGAGACCACAGCTCCACAAGCCCTCCAGACCTTGCTAGGGCACTGTGCCCTTGTTCTGACTTCATTTTTGGTAATTGCACCACTTGTCTTTCAACGGCCTTCCAAAAAATCCCTATTTTTAGCCCAGTTCTGATGCCACCCCTCATTTTGAGTATCCATTGAGTACAACTCACCAGATGTTGCTGGCGCCTATCAACTTACGAGATAATTTTTCACGTCTGAGCAGGGTTTTAGCTTTCAAAGCAGTACTGCATTGTGAACAGGGATCTGCCACCGTTCTTCAGAGAAGCTGAGGCAGAGCGTGGAGTGGGTGACCATGCTGCGCTGGGCTGGGCTTGCCGGCTGGGAAGCCTCTCCTGGAGCACAGCTCGTTTCCCAGCCCCAGGTACAAGTGTCTCTATCTTTTTGGAAGAGAGTATTGCTTCTCCTGCTGTTTCTGACTATTTCTATATCAAAATTGGTAAATAAAGCATGTTACTCAAAGTCTAACCAGAGCCTTCATAGCCCGTAGTATCTCGTCCCATCATTATTTCCCCACTCTGCTGCTGGTGAGCTCAGCAGCAGGGTGATGGGTGGCCATCAGAGAGAAGTGCAGCCCCCACCTCCCCCAGCCATTTCTGCCAGTGTATTCAGGGGCCAGGAGCTGCTGAAGGACCGAGTAATGCTCACACCTTAGTTTTTGAAAAAGCATAACCTCAGGGAGGGGAAAAACGAGCATTACTTTTCAGGGGGAGTAAACACTGTGACTCAGGTTTTATTTCCCAGGCATCCTGACTAATTCAGTGCTGAGGAAGGAAAGAAATACAGGAAGTTTTTCCTAACAACATTTCTAAAAGAATCTAGTATTTGATCAGCCAATTTTTCTTCACCTAGGTAATATCTCTGACGCCAGAACAGTTAATCTTATATGAGGCCCAGCAATTCTGGTAAGGAAAGGGCATAGGACTCTGCCCATCGCCCTAACAAGCAGCTGAACTTTGGACACTTAAGGTACATTCAAAACAGCACAGCCACTCTTAAGTCTACAAAAAATTGAATTTTTCTGATCATCTTTCCTTGTTGGATGCTTCTGAGCATATCTCACTCAGGTCTCCTCCTGAAGGCAGCCCCGAGGGCTCTGCCACATGACCTGGAGCCAGGCTCCTCTTTAGTTTGGCTCAGATGTGCCTTAAACTGGAGTACCAGTTATCGAATTTTTCCACTTGACTGTGCGGCACAATCAAGAACTGCTCTATTTTGCATTAGACTTTGGGCAATGCCTTCCTACTTCTGGAATGACAAATAAAAAACAGAATGGGAAAATAACCATTACAGCTCTCTGCAAAGCACTTGTGGCAGGCAGCTGTTAATAGTTGTCAAGCTTTATAGTTCTAAGGCTTGCTTCTCTTTTCACCAACCCTCCCAAATATTGTGCATTGCTCTGCTATCCTGAAAGCCCTCCTGAGAGTGCTGCCTCCCCTTTCCTCACTCTTTCTCCCAAGTGTCTCCTTTAACCACCACCCTTGCCCAGGAGACCACACAGGCTCTCTGGGCTGCCCTAGATGGAAACAACCCTTCCCAGACTCCAAATTTTAATCACTGCTTTGTTCAAGGGTCAACACCACCCTGTTTGCTTCATTTATATCAGTGCTTACTCTCATCCTCTGGCCTTCAATGCTGTGTGCAGCAAGCAACATAAATCCCACTTTCCAGAGCTGGTCCTGTGCATCTTTTCTACTGGTGGAATCATGGTCAAAATATTCTTAAGATGGCAGCTCCTCTCCATTCCCCATCACTATCAGGCAGTGAAATGAAACCCTCCTTATGCATTTAGAGAAACTGTCCCCAGCCTCCGATTTATCTCTTCTTACACCAGAATTAATACCCGAGCACTGCAGCTTTGTGTTATCTACAAACTGTAGAAGACCATCTAAAATATTTCTATCATCTTCTTTTGTAAAGGTTTTCTTTTGGCTGTAAGAGCCTTATGCATAAAGAATATTTACTTAATATAAATATGCAACCAAAGAAAGACAAGCTACAGTTTCTGAAATGCAACATGCACATCCAATTGCTTCTCCACCTTCTAGTCTGTAAAAGCACCTCAAGAAATGAGGGTGATGTTTCTTCTAAAGTTTCCTGATGTTGTTTATGATTAAAATAAACAACTAAGTGGGATTATTTTCTTGAAAATTACTACCCTTGGGAGATGCCCTTAGTCTCTGCATACAAAGGGTGCTTTACCCAGTTCAGATTTTTGCAGCTACTCTTGGTCACAACCGGGGCAGCCTGAAATATCTGACACAGCATGATCACATCCAGCAGCTTCTTGCATTTTTATTTAACTTTGCTAAATGCACTAGTAAGTGGGGAAGAAAAAAAATAAAACAAAAAACTGAAATTAATCTACCCAGAATCACAAAACCCCCTTCTTGCACACTTTTAAAACAGAAAAGCCCCAATACTCAGGTTTCTGTTTCCTTGCCCCTCAGCTGGGGTTTGATATACAAACGCCTTTGAAGTGGCCCATTTTTCCCAAGGGGAAGGATACCAACCCCGGGCGCTCCCGCACAATCCACAGCCACGTGTGCTGTTAGCCAGCCCCTTGCCTGTGAATCGGCATCTGTGCCGACCAAATCAATAGTGGTCTGTGCGCAGACAGAGCCTGTGTCAGTCCAAACACAGAGCCGGCGCCGGTGGCTCAATGCTGCGCTTCAATCGTAAAAGGTTTTTGCTCACTATTGAGCCCCAAGTAGGTTAAAATAAACCCTGGTTAAGGCAGGGAGGAGAGTGGAAGGCACTACACAAATATATGCATTGCCCCAAGCATCCTCACGCTATGACAAGGGATGCTTGTCTCCTCTCCCTGGGAGATCAGAGCTACAGGACAGTCTGTTTTTCCAGGTTTTATCTCAATTAGAGAAAACTGGTTTGCAAAGGTCTCAGACAGCATAATCAGCACGCCATGCCTGATATTACAGATCTGAATCTATATTTAAGAAAGGTTAGTGCTCTGTGGCATATCACAATGAGCTTATTGTTCTTGATATTGAGTAGGGACCACGTTTCAATTTTGCTACTGATGAAATAATGAAAGGGCCATTTCCATAGGAAATCACAAGAATTAATTAACCAGAACACAAGGACCCTCATATCCTGCTTTCAAGCAGGGATTTCACTTTGAACTCAAGGACATCCTAATTCCCATACCTTGAGCACCACGTCTCTGAAGAAACAACCCTATTTTGGGTTTGCATGCAGAGAAAGAGGCAGAGATGCTCGGCATGCAGATTGCTGTGTGTGAACTCACCTACTGAAATCATGTTTATTTATTAATACGCATCCCTTCCCAAAGCACGCTTGTTCAAGGTTTTCCAGCTACTCATTGTAGTTAACAGGTCTTATCTTTCCTACCTACCTGGTCGACTAGGCACAAACTTTTCTGTAATACAGAAGCCAAGTAACCATGACTACATTTAAAAACAGCCTTCAGACTTTTCCACCAATCTTGAAAAGCTGCTCCAGTTTATAACTTTTAAATTATGTTGCACTTCACCTCTCAAGTGTAATTAATTTACAGAAACAACCTTGATTTAATAGTTTAATAATTTTAAAAATGTTTCTAAGGTGGATGTCACTTGAGCTCTGCGATGCAAAGATGTCTTAGCCAGTTTCCCTGGAAAAGCAGGACTTTTCTCAAATACTTTTAAACATAACTCTCAATTTTGCTTTCAGAGATCACATTCCCCCAAGTCTCCTCTGTGTTGGAGATGGTGAGAAGAGCAGCAGGAACAGCCAGACTCCCTCAGCAGCATACAGAAATCCTCAAACCAGAAGTGAAGCCTTTGCAAGATCTGGAGGAAAAACACATTAATGCACATGAAAACAGTAATAAGATCGAGATCACTTCTGCTTGTGCCAAATAACGTAGAAGGTTGGGTGCAGGGGTGCTGAAGCTACCCACAAACTAAGGTGCATGAGTCAGGATTTGAAGGCTGACTTGGCTTAAGCTTAGCTTAAGCTATCAAGTAGAAAATAATTATCTTTAATAGGCTTTATTGAATCCCAGTCACATTATTCACCCTTAGATTTTTGGGTTCTGAACAGCTCACAGCTCTAAACCTCTTTAACGGTGGCAAGATCCCTGTATTTGTGCAACAGCTTTAAAAAGCCAACATTTGTTTGAGCTTACAAACATACTTAAGTCTGTTCTTCAAACAACAGTTGATGAAAACAGCGCTTCTCAATTGAACTAGCATATATTAACATTTATTAATTTCCTCTCACGCCTTTGGTTTAGTCTCAGGGTGAGAAAAAGTCCACAAAGACATTGGCCAGCTCCCGACGCCATGGCTGTAGAGGAAGCCCAGGAGATGCACTCAAGCACCCATCTTCTGCCGGCATCCTGGACATGGATGTTTTGCAGCACAGTTCTGCCAGGATGGAGGTGACTTTCTGTGTCCCCTGACAGCAGGACGCCATATGTCTTAGCTTGGGGTAGGACTCAGCTTTGGGGAAACTGTGGCAGGTTCAAATCAGAAGTTTCTTCTATGTTTGCGACATGGCCCTGATTCTGCAGCGACGTACCCTGGGAGTAAATGCAGTAAATGGTGGGGCTGGGGCCGGACTCGGGCAGGGCTGCCGGATCACCTGTAGAAGTGGAGCAACACAGGCACCCGTGGCTGCAGCTCATTGCTCTTCCACCACAAAATAACCCCCTCTTCTGCAGCAGTTCAGTAGGCATTGTTTCCTGTGGGGACGCAGCATTTTCCCCGGCAAGAGAACCAATCTGTGTCATAGTTGCACACACCATTTCTTTTATATTCAGAATAGACTCAAGCAAAAACAAAGAACAGAGAGAAAAATATGTGTATTTTGGCAGCAAGAGCAACACCTTTGAATAATCAAAATGACTGCCCATAGTGCACTCTGAATCTACAGCACAGTAAGAGATACGTAGGTGCTTCCAAGCTCAGGTGTGCTGCCTGCCTGGTACCACCCCATACAGCTCATTTTAACTCCCCAAGGCAGCAAAGGCAAGCCTGGACTGACCTGTGATGCCCTGAAATCCAGAAAGCTGGTCAACACACTTGGAAAACCAGCAGTGGCACAAAAAGAGGTGCAAAGACATTCCTGGTAGGTGATGAGGTGCTACAGCAAAAGCCCTCCAGATACACAACAACGTCTTCATTTCTACTCCATCAGATCATGGGAACATGACAAAGTCAGGATGCATGATAGAAAAACAAACAAACAAAAATCCAGTCTGTGAGATGTGCTTTAGATCATGACTTCTGCACTAACATACAAGTGTAAAGTCTGCCCTTTCCTTTTTTCAATGAAAGGTTTCAAATCTAGCTTCAGTGTTGCCTTTAGTTCATAGTTGTTTGCAGAACAAAGATGCTGCAGTGTGTAGTGCCAGAAATGCTTCTACAACAGTGACTGACTGAAAGGAAAAGGTGTTTCAGGAGAAAAAGTTCAAGAGAAAATAACACGTTTATTGTATAATGACATGGTGTATATGTCGAAGAGGAAAACAGAACTGAAGCGCTCTTTTATTTTTTTCTACTAAAGTCAAGAAGGACGGAAACCCTCTCTCTATCAAAATAAGTAGCCTTGCTTTCTAGACAGCACCAAAAATTGCAGTCACTGAAAAACGTACGCTTGTAGATAATCAGAATATATCTTGTCCTCCAGGAAAAGAGAGTGCCAGAGAGTTTTAAGGTCTTGTTGAGAGTCATGAGAGCATGTTCTCCTTTTCCTTTAAACTACCAGGAGAACTGTAAACCTGATGTATAGCATCATCTAAAAAAACGAAGGCTTCCAGCCATCAAAAGTAGTGCAATGTAAACTTAAATATTTGATTCCTAGGAGCAGCCATATAACAAGATAAGGGAACATACCTATGAGTGCAGAGTAAACTCATAACTGCATCATTTACAATTCTGCCCCCGAGCTCCTGTATTTCAATATATAAAACAGAAAGATAATCTCCATATGGCTTTCTCTTTAGAACTTAAACAAAAAAATGTCAGAGCCAAATGAATGCATTTTATACCCACTTGGTATGTTATTTCCTATCTCATATTGCAGAGTTTCTTTTGATTTCCCTCGATGGAGGTGGTACTTCCCTGTACCAGCTCAATCAAGGAGGTTGCTGGCCTATAGCTGTGAAACCTCCCTAACCATTATACCAAAGAGGGAAGGTTTTGGCCAACCAGAGCAACTGTTCGCTATACAAATTGGGAGACCCAAGTTATTAATGATAATAAAGAAGCAACGTGAAATTAGGGGGAGCAGCGCCTTGTTCCCAATTAAGTCAATAGCCATTTTATCACTGACTGTGGTGGGATGAGGACATGGGTCATTGTAATTAAATTCTTTTTTCCTTTTTTGAAGTTTGGGCTGCAATATATTAATTTACTATTCATCTGACAGGACATTCTGTCTGCAATTTATTTAATGAGGAGAATCAGAGGAAGAAACAAATGAGGCAGGACAGCAGCAGAAGATTCATAGTGGGTTGAAAAGAGAAGAGGAAAGCAAAGATTTGATTATCTACCTACATGTCTAAAAAGAACAAGACTTCACAAAGCTGGTGGAGCTGTAAGACGGGAAGCAGTTTGTTTTCCCCGAACAAAATCGAATCAGATGGATATAGTATGGAGGTTTTCTCAGTATCTGGTAGGAAAGCAGCAACGAGCAGAGAGGACAGCAAGCAGTAAAGGGCTGTCCAGAGTGAACATATAGCATGTAAGGAGACCTCCTCCCTCATCCGACACTCTCACACCATAATGGATGGAAATATCCTGGTGCAGGAAAAGCAGAGAAAACTGGAGTCACTCCTTTCCCTGCACTGAACACACAATATGTCCTGGGGTGCACATACACCACCCAGCTCCATGCACCTTCCCCTAACGCAGCTCAGCAATGCCAGTGCACCTGCAGAACGAAACAAAGCAGCACGCAGGACCCAACACCCACAGCACATGCATTTTGGGAATTTTAATGCAGACTAAGTCCAACCCAATCCCATAGACTCAATGTTTGTGAGCAACTAGAGAGCCTTAACAGAGATTTGGAGTGCATCGTCCAGTGGAGTTTCACCCCAAGGAAATTCAGGATGGACACCCCAAGGCAGCTACACAGCATGAACCCAAGCACAGTAAGTGGGGACAGTCCAGAAATCCACTTCAAAAACACACATGATCTCGACTAGTAACAAGAAGAAACTTTTCCCTAGGAAAAAATACAGAGGTACCACAGGGAGGCATAACTGCTGGGTGCTGCTCGAGGTTGGCCTGTCCCAAGACCGAATGCAGCCGCATCAAATTGGTTGTCATTTTTAATTACTATGAAGAATGCCCTATCCACAGTCATATAAATAGGGCCAGCCTGGGCAGATGATGGCACATAGAGCTGCTCAGTAACCACTCAACAGATTACGTGATCTCTGTACAAGCACTCACAGTAATTTACCAGCTTGGACACTGCAAGTGGCAAGAACTTTCCATTTTGGAGGAGTCCACAACATACCAAAATTTGTTCTTTTATACTGCAGTGTTGTGGTTACACTAACACCAGGCAGAGCCCTCTGCACCAACTGCTTTCACCCTCTGATAATGTGCACTGCTCTGTTGTATAAGAAATGGATGTGCTATTCAGCTCTTTGATTTATTCAGGTAATATCAATTCAAGCTGATTGTAGCCTACTGAAATGGCAAGTACTGGACACACATTTAAATTTAACTATCTATTGTGACACAGTGATAAATTTAGACAGGCTCCAGGATCAGTATTTTTCTCTATACGTCACTTCACAGCAAAGCTCTACGCCACTGAAAACCTCCAGCGGTCCTTAAATTGCTGCTGTGTCACTTTTTCCCAAATTTAGTCTTTTGAAAAGCCCTGGAAAGTCCTATGGAGATGAGAGAAAGTGCTGCTAACGCTGTCTGGACATGCACAGCCATCACGGCTGACTTCTCTCCCTGTTAGGCACCTACCTTGCCTGCACCACTCTGAACTATCTCCACCATTTTTCTGTAACACACACAAGGAAAAAGTAACTAAACCAAAAAAAGGCCATCTAATCCTACAAGCCAATATCTACAATAAGTCTACATGGCTTGCAAGGCTGCCCACTTAATAAAGTGGAGCTTGTGTAGCACTGGGGCCTCAGAGAGCTCCTTGCTTGGGGATTTGCAATGTGCTGCTTCTTCCCCTCCCGGAACCACTGGGGCTGGAAATTCCCCCCACGTGCCATCCTCAGGTTCAGAATGCACCAGCGTTTGCAATTTTTTCTCTGTTGTATTGCCCTTTACTCTGAGTTTTGTTCAAAAGGTATGGGGAGCCTGGAGGGACTGTCCAAAGACAGTCGACTTCACACGGGTAGTTTTTGGGGGCAGTGTACTGAATTTCCACTCCTCTGTGACTCAGGTATGAACACCATGAAAAACTGATTTATCTTTAGACATTTGCCCCCAAAGGCAAATTGTTTCCCCATGCAGCTCAAAGAGCTATCAGACCACCACATAAACAAATGTTCTCCATTACAAGGGCAACTAACACTATTAAAAAAAAACCCACAACAACAGAAAATGTACACCTTACATTTCTTGTGTGTGTTTACACATATGCTACTGCTCTGCACGTTTAAGCAGGAAATAAATCAGTTCTTCACACAAAGGTTTCAATGCAGGAGCACACTAATAGAGAATTTACTCAGTATGTGGTCTGTGCAGTCAAAGATGTGTAAGAAAAACTTCTATTTCTCAGGTTTGCTCCTCTCGGGAACCAGCACTACACAGCAGTGAGGCACGTACCACCTGGGAACACAAGGATGATATTTGGCAGTGTAGTTATTGTGTTAGTAAGCTAAACACCGATACCTCCGCTTGCTCCTGCCCCACTCTGCCTGTTGCTCCCATGTCAGTCTGAGCATCCCTCTCATGTACAAAATCACATATGTATAGGAGGAAAATGAAAGACCTTATGAATTTTTCCATCTCATACTAACTCAAGAATAGTGGACAAAACTCAAAATATCTATAAAATGTTTTGGGTGATAGCTAGTTGGAAGTTTGGGGTTTATGGTTTGGTCATTTTGCCTTTCGTACTAGAAGTTCACCTGAGAGTTTTACTGTAAAGATCTCTGTATGTGCTATTGCACTCCTGCACACTGCTGTTGAGGGGAACCCATACGTCAGTGCAATGCCCATGCACCAGCAGATCACTATATTCAACCAGTCATACAAGAATTACAGTAACAGAAAATAGAGTCAGTAAAGAAATACATTATCTTAGGTTGCATTAAAAATGTATTTGGTAGTAAGGTATTAGATGGGAAAATCTTGCTTAGAGCAGAGTAGATGAAAGGTTTGTGTAGTAATGTATAAAAGGTAAGGACAGTTTTTGCCTGGTTTCCACAAAACCAGAGTCCTTGTTCTAGTAGTATCCTCTTGCCCAGCTTTTCCTCCCAGTTGGTAGGTCACTTAAACCCCATGACAATTTCTCACAGAGGTCTGTAATAACGTAGCCACAGAACACTTTGTGGGAGATGCAGCTAGTAAGGGAATAGGGCCAACCAGCATTCACGCTTTTATCTGCTGTAATTTGTGTGTAGTCGGTAAAGAAAATGGATGAGGATTCCCCCTGTGCTGCACCTCCCGCGGCAGCCCCGAGTGACAGCCTCTCTGTGCTTCCCTCTCCAAACCAACGTGATGCATCGTCCTTCAGCAGCGAGCTTGCACAAACAGCAAGCACGGTTCGTTCTGGGAACCTTAAGAGACATGCCAATGCCAGAGCAAGGTAAGTTACTGCTATCTTTAATTCCTACTGGGTACAATATTAGAGACAATGAGGATTGAACCAGCAGCGCAAGGCTTGCAAGCAAACAGACATGGGGTTTATTATCTCAGCAGAGGTTCTCCAAACCATGCCTGAAAAATCACCCTCAGGGTAGTCTACCCTGCCAGGATCTCTCAAACATGTATTTCTGCCAAAATAACCCAGCTCTACAGTGGAGTGGGAAGAATATCCTTGGCTTGACGATTCCCCCAAAACTTTCTGGAAAAGCATGGATTTACCCTTATGCCTGAACAGTGTGCACCTTTAGTAATGCCAAAAAGTAATCACGTCTGAGTACATCTTCAAAATGATCACTCAGATGAGATGAGTTACAGAAGGAAAAGGACCCCACTGTAAGCACTGCAGCTGCCAAGCGAGAGAAAACAAAGCTCGGAGACCAAAAGCAACACCCATCACACAACAGCAGGGCCGGGATATTCATACAGCCAAGCCCTGGGGATGAGACCCTACAGGAACACTCTCCCAAATGCCATGGTGGTTTTGTTATGGAGCAAAGGGGGAACCTTCTTTCTCTGGCATTAGACAACGGCAGTGCCTCAGTTTTGCCCATGGGAAAAGGTGATGACTGAAGGAGATCATCAGGAGATGATGGCTCAAGGTTACCACTACCTCTGCCCTGATCCTTTGCTGGAAAAACTGGAGCTCCCCAAGTGGACTACTCAAACATTGTGGCTTGCAAAGAGCAGGTCAGCCAAGCCCAGCTAACTGGTTTCCACCTGTGAGCAGTTTGTCTCCGATAATGAAATAACACAACTTTGCACAGGTTTGTCAACAGTTGGCTTTTCACTCTCAAAAATTATTAAAACAGTAAAAGGTAAAAATCACTTAGGAAGAAAAATGCCCTTTATACTTATACACTTAGGGAGAAGAAGAGCCTCTAAACTTTGAGCAACACAGCTAGATAACCTACAAGACAGTGCCCTACCAGTTTTGAGGGACCGCCTGGGTCTACTGTTATGATCATGGCCCCACTATCAGCTACCTCCACCACCACCATCTGCTTCTGGGCATCGTGTCGCTGCAGGCTCTGGCACAAAGGCACTACTCATCTCCTCTCTCTGGCACCCTCCTCTCCTCCATTTTCCCCCTTCTCTCTGGTTTCCTCCCATAGCTTTTCTTTGTTTTTTCCTTCTTCCTTCCCTCCACCAGCTAATGCATTTCCCTCACTCAAAACCTACTTTCTGCTCATTAGGAACATGGGAGTAGGTCCCTGTTATGCTGTATTTACTTTAATTATATTATTTAGCAACCAGATGTCTTTGTAAGCTGTGAATTCTTCCATGCAGAATATATTCCTCGATAATCAAGGGAGAAAAATTTGCAACTCCAGCTGTGACTCAAGGAACTCAATTTGTTTACATTGGTAGGTGCTTATTAAACACCTCTTTACTAAAGAAATCTCCAAATCAACATATCAGTACATTTATTTTCATTGCTTATGGGGGCGTCTCAGTGAAAACAGGATTTGGACAGCAAACTACAGCCCAAGATTTCAGTGTTGTACCAAGAGGATGCCACGGTAAATGATGCTAACAGCTACTGCGGGGCAGAAAGCTGCTACATGTAATCAAACACTACAACTGAATACTGAAATTTTAAGTTAACTGAATATTGATCACATTTTTTATCCTATCATTAAATCACTTGAAGATATTGTAATACCATCCCTCAGCTCCTGGAGAGCACCTACTGCCAGGGAGGTGATATGCAGCAGTGATTACCCACACAACAGCATGTAACAGGTTCAGACAGATGATTGCTCGCTTATCCCCTCCTGGTAGGAGCAAGGAGCTGCCGAGCACAGCGGGGGGAAGAGTCCCTCTTCTGCTAAGTGCTAATTTGAGTAATGGGTACAGGCACTGGAGGCTAAGGAAGCAGCTTCCACCTGATGCACTCTGTGTCTTCACACATGAGCTGACTTTTTGGATGCTCTGGTTGCATTATTGCTTTCAGAATAAATTGTCTTATTTTTATCCAGAGGTCAGACCCTGATGGCCTTTGTTCAGTTTCTTTAATAGTTGCTCCACATTTCCCAGGTTAAAAAACGAAGCCAGGCCCTAGGATCCAGCCTCGGACACAGCCAGGAGCAGTCACTCTGGTCTCCTGCCCGGAACAGCCAGGGCAAAAGCACACTGCCTGCACCAAGCACTGCTAGTACCATAGGGTTTCAAGGAGGCATCAGCCCATGCCACGGGCAGATGAAGGTATCAGAGTGAGCCATCCTCCATGCATGGGCCATGAGACGGCTGCTGATGGGGCATCGCTGGGTTGCAGCTACGTGGTGCTCAGGTGATGCTCGCTCGCCTGCAGAAACAGGCCATGCAGGACCATAAAACAGAGCCAGACTTTGAACAAGCTGGGAAGAGATGGGCCCAACTGAAGAGAATACAAAAGGAAAAGACAGCGAAGAGGACAACAGCAGCCGTGTGAATGCGCGAGCCCTCGGCAGCATCTCCCGGAGTACTTTGCTCCCAAACTGCCAGAGCCTCACCACATTGCACCGAGCCCCAGCTCCAGCACAGCAGTGAAGCTATCTGCAACTGCCTCACTGGGGCCTCCTGTCAGGAGGCTTATTTACTAAACCAGGGAATAATACATCTCGTGTAACGTAATTTACTGCACAATTTCACAGCACTTCTAGAAAAACTCGTCCTGGTGTCACTGTGATTACCAGCCACAATCTCTGTGTCTGCCTTTTTAGCTGGATGCTGTTTTCTGCGATTTCATCCATAATTGTAGCACAGGAAAAATCACTTGGTTCATTATTTATTTATTACCCCAAAAGATAATATCCTACTACCCTTCCCCATCATTTCATAAATCAACATACAGGGGGTTATGTTGATTAAATTACATCATATAATGATGCACTTTTTTTCAGCACAGAAGGAAAAAAAAAACGACCTACAACTGTCAGGCAATTCTCTCCCCTACCTGGAGGTTTTCATGAGCTAGGTACCTGCACCCAGCAGCGAGGATGTGCTAACAAGCCAAAGAAATAATACACATCAAATTGCTGAACATGGATTTCCAAGGTTTCTGTTGGCTGGCACAAAACCCTGTTCCCCACTTCCCAGCAATTCAGTGAAGAAGAGCAGAGGGCTGAAAAGCACTACTTTAATTATAGCCATCAGTCTCTGAGACAAGGCACTTAAGAGCTTTAGCTGCTGTAAACACTCCCTTGATAGCAGATAAGGAATCTGCTGAAAGAGGGTTTTGTGTGGGGAAACCTCAGGGGCTAGGGGTGAGTCTGGGGAACAGGCAGCTCCAAATCTGGCACGAAAGGCGAGGAGAGGGCATGTGAAAAACCTTGTCTGGCTTCACCCTGTTGTGATGACTCTGAAGTCGATGAAGGTCCACCAGGGATGCATTTGGAACACGTACCATCATTCATCTCTCTGTATTTCTCAGAATCCTCCCCTGGTCCCCAGCGGCTGGGGGTGAGGGACCTCCCGAGCCACAGGTTGTTTCTCCGCATTTAATAACCCTCTATGGATTTTTCTTCTATGAATGTGATCCTTGCTGTATTTCAAAACATGTCATCGATTTGAGTGGTGTTTAAGTGAACTCGGGAACTCAGGCTTAAATCTGTCACCACCATAAATAAGTGATTGATACCAGCGATGAGTAGTGCCTACTCCTGTTAGACATTAATTTGGCCCCTGCCATTCCCTGCAGACAGACAAGCTGGCTTTCCTAGAAGAGGCAGCTGGACTTTGTGTCCTCCCACATTTGGGGCCAATTCCTGCTTTTGGCATAAGCACCACAGCAGAGCCCAACCTCCTTCTGCTCCCCTCTTGCAGCTCTTGACCCCAGGAAAGCCACAGGGAGATGGCTTTCCCAGGGTGAGATGGGGAAGGAGCCCCATCCCCTGTGCCCGCTGCAGGTGCTCCCCTGAGAAGCCATTTTCTTGGACAGACCTGCATGGGTTCATCTGTGCACCTCTATATGTGGCTGATGCAAACAAACAATTACAAGATGAGGAAAAATGTACATACCACTGAGTCCCACCTTTATCTGTTTCAGTACAACATGAGGACCATAGCACAAAACTCAAGAGCAAGTCACCAGGCTGAAGAAACCCATCTCTAAATCTCTGCTGCTCTGCCTGCTCCTCTCACTTTGCACCTTTGAGAAATTTATTTATTAAATTCCCTGGTTAAAAAGTTAAGCAAGAGAAATGGTCAAGCATCAACACCAGGGACATTTTACACAGATATCAATGTATCTTTAATCACAGTCTACAGCCTGCCAGTTTCTATGTGTCAACCATGAAGCAACTTTTTACTGGGTGAACACCACAGTGCTTAAGAGCTTCCAAACATTGCCGGTCTACCATCTACCACTGCGATTTTTATGCTGGTGAATCCTGCACTGAAGCTGTGTAAGCATTTATTTTTACCCCTCTCTCCAGCACAGTGACATGTATCTGCATGCCCATACACAGCATGTTTCAGTAAAGCAGCAGTAACATCTCAGAGGATAACTCAAAGCCCTTCATTTTCAAGACAAACAGGTGAAGATAAATGATGATAAACTGAAAAGGGGGAGCCACCAGTTCATGCTGCTGCCAAACTTCCCAGTGACCTGTTTTTAATGAGTAGGGCATCACACCCAGAGCTTCACCCTTTATATAGAAAACGCTTAAAACAGTTAAACCATGCAGGCAGACTCTAAAGCAAAGGAGTCAAAAAAATAGCACAGAACATTTTTAAGGAGGGTTAAGAAACCAGTTCCTGAGCTGGAGCTGCCATATCCCCAGAGGTCCCCCAAGGCCATCCCCAGCACTGCTGCCTCTGCTCTCTTCCCAGGTACACGAAGTTTTGCCCAAGATTTTTTACAAATGCTCAGAATGCTCTTTCCCAGGTGTTTCCAACTAGAGCTCCTACTTTTATCTGTTAAAAACAATAACATGCACTTCTGTCTCAAGCCTCTCAACTCCTGCTACTAAAGCAGCCTCACGCAGCATCCTCGCAGGCTGGAACAGCCTGCTTTTGTGGAGGCGGAGGGGAAAGAAACACTGCAGAGAGGAACTAAAAAGGCTGATGAACAAATTCACATTCTCCCCTGAGATTTCAGTTTTGTTCGTCCCTTAAAAAAAAAAAATAAAAGAACCAACATAAACAATTTTTTTTTTTTTTTTGAAAAGTCAGCTGAATCAGCTCCTCCAGCACCAGTGCATCACCCCAACCTATTACAGCAAAATATGGTGTAGCCATTTAACAGGGGGCCAGAAGTGTTCTGTGGCATCTTCCAGGGCCAAGACCTCAAATGCAAGACTAGGAGCAGGCCATACAATCAGGACGCATTGGTCTAGGAAGGCCGGGAGAGGTCAGTCCTCCTGGGGCAGTTCAGTAACTATCAGCCTGGTTTCACACCTATACAGCTTCAGAAAACATAAATATGACACATAACTTACCAACACAGAACCCCACCTCCCTTTACCTTCCCCGCCATATAGATCAGCTGCGACACCAAACAGACACTGCAAGAGGTTCCCCAGTGAATCACTATGGCAGATGTACAGCACCTATGATTGGGTGCAATAGAGGATATAAATATTTTGGCATATTTTGAAAGGATTTACTGAAGGAAGTTGACCCCCAAAAAACCCAAGCTTGTTCTTGTGCCCTTCCACCACCCCCAATTTAACAATCTCTGACCAGTTGGCAAAAGAAAAAACATCCTCCAGGTGTGCTGGGATAAAATCGTCTTAGTGGTGACCTGGCCCACGAAAAACGCTTCCAACTCTGGCAGAAGGGATCAGAAACAAAAACGCATTTTCCTCTTCCCTTCAGCCTGAGACCCTGTGAGCAGCCAGGCGATTTCCATACCTTCTATAGTTGCTCTCACTTTGCTTAAAACGTGCCCAGCTGCTCCAGGGGGATAGTTTCACGGATGCAAGTTGCTCCATAAAACCACCATCACAAGCATGCTAAATCCCAGCCTCCTGCCTACAGCTCTGGCCCAGGCTCCAGCACGCTGCCAGGCACACGGCTTTGCCATAAACCTTTGAGAAAAGCAATTATTTATCTCTGATGTAAAACACCTTCCTTCCTCCACTTTCTCTGATAATTTGATGCCACATCATCAGGCGAAAGTGCCTCAGTATTTTATACAGCAGCATAAAAATTTATGAGTGGAAAAAAACCCCACCATGGTGGCAGAGAGAGACCTCCAGTTCAAGAAGACTGGTTTAACATTTCTGTGCTTCTCTACAACACTGCATCACCTTTTGTTGTCGTTTAAATACACCCAACATTACATGCTTTAAGTACTATGAAAAGGTGGAGAGCTCACCCCTTTCACAAGTGCCTTGACAGGCCATTGCTGCTCCCGGTGAGAAGGCTGCTGGTGCTACTTGCAGGAGTAATTTAATCGATTTTGTAAAGGTTAGGACAAAATTAAGATCAAACTTTCATGTTCTCTACACCTCCTTTTTTTCTTTTTTATTAAAGGTATTTTGAAGAAATTATTGCTATAATAAAGGAAAGGACAAATACATGTCAGTAATAGAAAACAAATTTATATTCCTGCTGTGACAAATGGGCCGTGCCACGCTGCGCCCCTGGTCAGAGGAGACGCCCCAGCCCGGCCTTGCTTAATGGCAACTTCTTATCCTCTCCTGCCAGGCCAAGTTTCCACCTAGAGATTTGATATTTGCCTTCATGGCTGGTTCTTAATAAAATAGGGTACTTTCAGAATGAAATTACCATGGATGTATTACAGATATAAGACATCTCGCTTCAAGGGCATAAGCCAACCATTAAATGATGGACATTAGAAAGAAACTTTCCTTGTGAACAAGTTATTATGTCCCGATGGTGCCGCTTGTGTTTCTGCTCAGAGAACAACACTTTTGCACTGCATTGTCCATCTTCTCCCATGCACCTGCATCCTACCTGGCACATAAGCCTTGGTCTTTCTACATTGTCCCTTCCCAAGCACCTGACCACTGTGCAGTGCCTTTCTCCTTGCAGAAAAGCAAGTGGAGGTCACAACAGAGACCACAGTAGAGGACAGGACTATTTATATTTAGCAGATCAGACCCTGCTGCCCAAAGAGGCTGTGGTTCTCCAGCCCCAACCATGTACCAAGGAAGCCCCAAGAGCTTTGTCATTGTCTGAAGCCACATGAGGATGAAACTCCATGTTTGTTTCTGGCCCTCAGAGGCACCCAATTTCCATTCTCAGGGATGTGCTGTAATTTGGGAGGGCTCCCCTCCCTGGAGAACACTACTGTAGCCACGTGTCAAGGCTCTTCTTTGTTATAGTCACTTTTTAGGGATGAGAAACCACCCAAAATTTGCACCACCAGCTGCCCATTAGCCCACCTGCCCACCATGGGTCAGATCTGCTATGCAGTACCCCGAATTGTTGTTTCTAGGGAAGATTTACCAAGATCAGAGCAAGGAGGAAGAGTCCCTTTCCACAGCGCTAACGTCACTCAAACTACCTTTAAACCTCCACACTGTGGCAGGCTCCAGACAAATAAGGTTCTGTCGCATGCACAAGGTAAAGCTGAGAAGGCACAGACTGAGCTCCACAAGATAAAGTTACAGGCCATCATTTTTAGCAGCACTGCTGTGTAGTTACTTCCAAATTATCCACTATCCTAAGTTTTCTTTTTCTCCCAGCTTGAAGATAATTCAAAAATAACTTGATTACACACACTTCCCATCAGTGGCAACAGTACTGAAGGAAAAAAAAAAAAGGTTTTCCTTGTTACTGTCTAGTGCTCAATTTTCTGATTTGATTTTTTCACGCATTTAATACAGCTTGTTAAGTAGCAATATAATCAAGAACGGCAAGTATGAAGACCAGTTTTACAGCGATTAAATCATCTCTACAGAAACCAGCAATAAAAAGTCAGAAAGAAAATCTGATCCTACTGGAAATTCATTCATTTGAAAAAGGACAGACTTGCTAGAAAGGGCACTGATTAAATCAGCTGAGGCACCGTATAAAATAATTGGGTTGCAGGGAAGGGGCTGGTTAATTATTATGCTATAAACATTATTATTGCAAATCTAAGTATTTGCAGAGATTACAGTTGGGTGTGTTTTTTTCCAGCGATGCATCTGTGAGATTTCTATCTGGAACAACAGGTGTATATAATATATATACACACACACACACACTGTATATAACATGCAGTAATTAAAAAAAAGAGGTAAACCCAAATCCAAGGCTAACACCTCCCAGCGGTTATTGCCATGAAGACAGATGCAACGCTTACAGAAAACATACTCTTGCTGCATGCATGCAGTGTCCTGGGACACAGAGCGCAGCTCACGCCAGAGCAGGGTGGCAGAGTTTCCTTTCTTTGACTCTCCCTGCAAAGAGGAGCCGTGGGCTGAGGACACTGGTATTTCTTCTTCCTGGTGAAGCTCCTGGGGATCCATAAATAAGGAACCACACCTGAGCCACCAGCACCTGCAGGACCACCGATATTCTTTCTTCCACCCACATCATGATTTTTAACTAACAGTTGGAATATCTCTGCATTGTAAACGCAAGGGATAACTGCATTATTTGTATAAAAATATTACTTTCTAAAGGTTTAAAAGTAGACATTCTGGAGTCAGGCAAATAAATGCTTAATATGTATAGAGTTCTTAAATATTGCAAAGTTTGGACTCTTACAACCCACCTCTTGTATTACACCTTTCACTTTTTTTAATATATTACAGTACTGTTTTAATTTTTTTTTATAAATACTGCCTACATGCCATTGCTAGGCAGCATTTCAAATGACAGAGGTTAATCTGCGTACACATCCCCCTTACCCACTGCCATCTGTCAGCAATCAAAGTCACATAGCAGATTCCTGCATTTAAAGGAGTGAACTCAACTGCACATGGTTTTAGGGGTAGGTGGCACTTCTCAGGCAAGCCAAAGCTTTAAGATTCTCCTGCACTGCATTACATTATACCAGAGAAATCATACCTTCATTATTCTTTAAATATTCATGTTAGCATCAACCACAGAAAGCCAGCAACAGCCAAAGCGACCAATACAGAGCATCTCTTCAGCAACAGATGTGTTGGGAAACTTGACTGAGCAGATTATATGTTCGTATATATTCATACATAGAGAAATGCACACACACACATATATATATATTTAGGCACACAGACACTGAATCGTTGCATTAATTTTAGGGATGTTAAAAAGAAGAAAACATAAAAGGATGCAGACTTTGAAAAGCCTAGATAACGCAGAAAAGGCTTACAAGAGAGGGGTGACATCCTTCCCCATGTTTTGCATGGAATTGCCAGTTCTGCAATCCCTTATCTAATGGTGCTGCTTTTGGCAAGGGAAGAGGAAAAGCTGGGAAGCAGGGAGGAGGAAAAAGCTGTCCCGATACAAAACACAGCAAACAGAGCAAGAAAAAAAATGTTTAGTATAAAACAGAATAGCAGGAGAATTGGGGAAACACTGAAAGGTTACCCACGGTTCCCACAGCTTCCTACAGCCGCTCTTCTTTCTGGAATTCCTCTATAAAACACAAACCATCTTTTCATAACATTAGCATTGCTTTCACAGCATTGCATCCTACCCTGGTTTTCTGTAATCCAACCCCTTTCCCAAACAGAGGGGATCCCAAAGGCACTCCAGGACATTCACAACCTGGAAGCTAATGAGAAAGAGGACAATGCACCAGGAGAGACCACTCTGAAGTGGTGAGATGTTCACCTACTGGGGATGGACACAGGTTTGCCGTTTCCATTAAACACATAGAAAATTGCAACAGTGATAGCAAAATAGTCACTTCTTTAATAATGTTGTCCCCAAGTACCCCAGTTCTGGATAGTCCACATGTGACACCCTGTCCAGAGGTGTGGGGACCACACTGGCCCTCTGCATCCCTCCATGGGTGCCAGGCAGGGATGTTCCCCTGCTTGGGGCAGGGGGTGGTACTCAACCCATGGCTCAGAGATGCCTTCTACAAGTTGTCATTAGCACCCTACTCCTGCTTTCCTCTGGTTTCTGACTACCTAGGTCATTAGCTCCAAAAATACTGCAGGGAAGATAGGAAAAAGGCTTATAAGAAAAATAAACACATCTTTGTTTGCTCTGAAAATGGAAACTATAGGATTAAACATATCTGTATAAAAACTAATATCACAGATGAGCTGGAAGCTGTTTTGTTTTTTAAATCAAGAGAGTGAAGACCCAAAGATATGCACTTAATCCACCAGCTATTTGAATACCCTAGTCCTTTACTTTGTTCACCCCCTTTCTTTTATTTTTGTATCCTGACTACTTATTGTCTCTTTGAAAGCAGTAGTCTTTACCTACAGCATAGATATCCTTCCCGTTGTCTGAAATATTTACCTTGCAACTTCATGCTGCCATGGTTAGCTGGAAAGATGCTTCTCAGCCTAAAATCTGGATAATTGCAGAAGACCAAAGTGAATGAGCAAACACTGCCTTGGATTACATGGACTGGCTCATCCTCAGACATACTGAAATCCAGCAGCGACTGGGAGCCTTAGGCAGAATTACTGAAGTCCCAATCACAATCTGACCAGCATAATGTTGTCTTCAAGGGCATTAAGCCCTGCTATCCATCCATGGAAAGGAAAGAAAAGAGACACAGGTTCAAAGGTACTGTGCTACGAAGTTGTTATTCCAATTTGGTGACTGCTGCCTTCTTTCTCCCTCCTTGTTATTTTGGTTATTCCCCCTTCAGTCATGTCACAGTGAGATGCTAACAGGCTGCCAAATAAACCCTTTGGAGAACATAAGGATGTTACATGCTTCATGATTCCTAAAGAGAACATCTAGTACTATATTAAGGATTTTACATCGTTCGATTTAACTCTTGTGTACTAGCATTAGGCTCCTGTGAACAACGACTCCCTGCAAAGCTGTGCCCTCTGCTTGCTTTCTGCACTCTCCACTCAACCTCCACTTCTCCTTCTCTGCCCAGGGCAGCCGCAGGAGCACAGAGGCAAAGGGCATCTCAGGATGCCCACGGCAGACAAGTCGAGGGCTGCAGGGCTTGCCCTGCTCGCTCCTGCCAGCCACTGCCTGACCCTCCGAGGATGTTCAGGTTTCTGCCTCAGCAGCACATCACTCTGGGAGCTATGCGTGTAAAAGTCACAAAGATAGCCCTTCCCTGAACTCAGAAGCAATACTTTCAAACTGCTACTGTTATTTTTTTAATAAACGACACTTGTCCAAAATGGCAGGGTATTTAAGAGAAAATGACACTAATTTATGCAAAAGTAAATGATATAAATGCAATATTCATTTCCACCTCAAGTCAATTTTCAAGGTGGCGATGGAAACCAATATCGCTTGAATGGGAAACATCTGGCAGGCAAACCCAAGGAAAGGGGCTCAGCACTCAGAAAACGCAACAACTGCGAAGACACTTGGCCAATTCTGCTGCAGAGGCAAAGGCACACACCATCACCACCCAGCCACACCTCTACGCACAGGCTGTCCAGACAGCAAGGCTTGTTTTCCCTATCCAAATTCAACCCAAGGAGGAGAGAAACTCAGAGTGCCGCAGGCATGGCACAGCGACCACCCCAAAACAAGTCCTCCAAGAGAGATACGTGACTTCGTAAGCACCACTGCTGGCAGTGGCAGGAGGAACAACCTTCCTGCAAGACATTTTGCAAACGTTAACCACCACTGCATTCACTCCCTCTTCCCGATCCCTTTTTGACACTGAACTACATCTTGCTGCCCTGGATAAAACCTCCTACCACAGAGCTGGCAACCATCTAAAAGTTCACTTGAAGCACTTACCAATTACTCGTTTGAAGCAGAGAAACAGAACAAATCAGTTTATGTGTGTTTCTGCTGTAAAAAACACAATTCCTTCAGTCGATAATGAAAACTTGTGTGGAATCATAGAACATTTTTGACCTAAACAAGTCTACTCAGTTACCTCCTTTTGCACTGCTGGATTTAAAGCCGAGAGCACACCTTGCATGAGAAAGCATGGGGTACCAGCCTAAAACCTGGAGTGGAATTGCTACCCTGCTTCAGGAAAAAAAACCTGCTTTCTCACTGTATCACTGCATCTCACAGATGCAGTGTCAGAGCATAAATAAATCTCACAATGTCCTGTAAGGATGCTCATCTCTTCTTGGGGGAAATTAATGAAAACAACTCTTTCTTCTATATAAAAAAATCTAATCTAAATGATAACAAAGTCCCATAATAGTTGCTATTATGGAGAAGAAAGATAACAACAAGTTACATTAGAGTTCCAGAATTTTCTTCTCTTTTTCTAAGAATCACCCTCCAAGGACCCCAGTAACCAAATAAACAGCACTAGACAGAACAGGGGCATAGAAAGGACCTCAAGCCTGCCCACAACAAAGGAAGATTTCTTCTACGTTCATAGCTCTTTAATAAAAAAGGTTGCTAGAAAGAGAAGTCCTGATGCCTTTTGTTGAAGAAAAGCCAGTTTGTGATTAGTACATTGCAGAAAAGGTTGAAGAAAAGTTTGTCCATTTGAAATCCTGGACTCTATAGAATTTCATGACCAAGGTTAGCGAAAGCTTGGATGAATCAATATTCTTTGTGCGTCCACTGCACAGTTCAAAGCTGCCTGTCTGCTGATTTCATGGCTGCACACATGTCTGTCAAGAACTCTAAAAACTGTACAGAGAAAATAATATAAAAAGTTTTAAGTCCGCATCAGTTCATCTTTTCCTTCTCCCCTCCTTCTTGCTCCATTTTCTTCACCATCCTGAACATCCCTACAGCACCCTCTCCATGTATCTAACAGTTTCCATGTATCTAACAGTTTGCTTCCTTATAAAACAGAATATTGAGCATCTTTCATTCATTTCAGGCAGTAAAATCTATTTACTCTATAATGAAAATTGCCTGAAAGCCACCAAGAGTCTGTGAAGTCCCATACAGAGCTCCTCTGGCATTAACAGCAGCAAAAATGTCTTTGCTGGCAGATTCCTTTGAATCATCAATATCTATTCTCCCTGTTACCTGATCTTGATCAGGAGCATCACCTCAAAGCCCTCTGACAGTAGGCTTGTTCTAAGTTACCTTCTCCAGGTTAAAAACTATTGAGGCATCGGGTTCATACAGGCATGGAAATTTTAGGTCAAGAATGACTGCACCTAACAAACAACATAAAATATGTGAACTTTTGGGATTCTCTATTATCTAAGAGCAAAGAGCAAATCTTGTGGATGACACAACACAGTAAGATTAAGACACTTGCAGCAGCAAGAAAATGGGCAATTAAATTAACTTTAATCCTCCCAAGATAGCTTAGTAGAATCTGTGGAAATGTCAGACTGGAATTCAGCAGCTACGGCAAAAAAACATGGTTTCAATTAATTATGGGAATGAGTTAATCAGTGTTGATCACGGGGAGAAAATGGACATGGAAACACAGAGGTATACTGTGACCTGCAGCATTACCAAGACAGCTCCACTCTACAACAGGCTCTTACAATGCAGTCTTGCAGGCAAAGTCAATGTTAGCCCAACATCCCTTATAAAGAGCTTCCTTTTCCTGCTCCTGAAGTACGTGGCAGAAGTCCCGACAACTTCCACATCTTGAAAATCATGACAGTTATGAACTTGCATCACAAAAAGTGGGTCAGTATTCAGAGTTTCTGACCTTCCCGTTTCCTTGGGAAAAGTCTGAACCTCAGACTCAGCCTTTCACCCAAGCTGAACTTAATTATATTAAAAAAAAAACAAGCAGAAAAAACACACTGGTTTACTCCATTTTCCTTAGCAAAGCACAGGAGCTAACGATTGTGCTTACAATACACTAAAAAGCAGCTGAATTGTTTAGGTAAACACAAGACCTAACTATGGAGAATTTAGAAAGGACATAATCAGCAGTTCACCATCTCAGACTGTTAGGAAAGCCCGATACTGATCACTGGGATATTACAGCAGAGGCTAGAGTTAGCACTACAGCATTTCTGTCTTCAGCTAGTTTTTAATTGCACAAATAGACACTGTAAACGTTTCATTACCTGAGCATGCCCTTGGTGAGCTATGTTGACGGTGGTGATGCGTCTTTGCTTATTAACAACACCGATGCATGATCTGGGACCACCCCAATGGTTCCCACTGCACATCTTGGCCAACAACCCTAAAGCCATCAATCAGTTATTATGGAGCATAAAAACCAGACCAATTTTTATCAGGAAACTATCCAGCACAACAACACAGGCATAATGTTCATGTTATGGTTTCTGATGAGTCATTTTGACCTGGACACATCCCCAAGTCTACCTTCAAGACAGGGTTACCCAGTGATCAGCAGGGCCCTTAGCAACTTGATGCAAAGTCCACATGGGCCCTGATTTGGGCCAGGGTTGAAACAGATGATCTCCTGCAGTCCCATACAACCTAAGTTGACCAACTCACTAGAGGGGAGGAAGGATGGAGGCAATCCCTAGTTGAAGACCCACAGGCAGTCCAGGGAAAAGACAGAGACCAAATGGCTGTGACTTGAATACTGAGACTACTCTCCGCATCACACGGTGCTTGTGCTAACTGCAGCCTCAATCAAGTGCTGTTTTGACAGCTTAAAATGAGGGCGACTGTTCTTCATGAAGGAATTCAAACTGTACCTATTGAATCGAAAACTACCTCTTTCACACTCTGCATCTGCCAATCTTACCAGTCCGCCTAGGCCGTGGAAGTAAAGGAGAAAATGAAGGTAGAATGATAGAATATTTTTGAATATTAAATTTATACCACATTGTTGATTCATTTATACTTCATTAGAAATTGCATTGCAAATATTTGGCTAAAGTGCCACGATGTTGGGAAAGAAAACTTTTTCTTTTCTTTTCCCTTAAACTGAGACCAGAAGTAACGCATCACACTCACTCCAGGAACGAGTACGCGCCGGGCAGACAGAAAGGACAGCCAACTCCCAGATCCTGTGGACTTGGGGTAAGAACTAGAGGGCAAGAAACTCTCACAAGTAGGGAGGATTCCTTCAGAAAACACATGTAACTCTGGTGCATGTCATTACAAATTGGCAAACACCTTCACACGTTCATGCATTTCATTAGAACAGAAGAATTAATTCACTGGAATATCCTACAAAATTGCTATATGGCTAAGCAAGGTAAAAAATACATCAGGTCAAATAAATATTTTATTTCTTTTATTTTTTCATTTAATTTTTTCCCCCACTATTTAATTCCCTCAAGTAAGTCATCCAGACATTTAGGCAGGCGATTTACCGGGAAGCTCAGGCTCGAATGAAGAGGGAAAGCTTGTCCGGAGTGTTGCTGAAAGCTATTTTCCAGACTACAGAGGCTCAAAGGTGCGCCGAGAGAGCTTGCTTTCTGTCTTGAGAGATCAACACCTGCCAGCAAAATTTGTGACATTATTATCTGCAGCCTACAGAGACCTCCAGAGACACCAGATACCAAGCCGAAACAGAACTAGTTATAATCCCTTGTCCCCTGGGGAACAGTATCCCTTGGTTTTTAAGCTCCTGTAAGTTAGATTGTGTTTAATTATGATTATTATCGCTGTCTATACGCTTTGGCTCTGTTGAGGTGATACAAAGAAAGAACAGGCATGACTTGGAAAAAAGATAACACCTAAAAAGGTCTGTCTTGGAGGTCTAGTGGTTTATTTGCAGGTCCAATTACACTGGGTGGGAAAATGCATGGAACAAAACAGAAGGCAAGCATATACAATTTTTTTCTTCTAAAAAAAAAATAAAAACTTATATACACACCGCTCTTTTACCCTGAAGCATTTGTCACAGTTTGAAAGTCTTATGGCTGAGACAGAGAAGATATTTAGGGACATGTCTATTATTAAGCATTTGAAGAAATTACTAGGAAATGGCTAGACATCACTCACTCCCACTAAATTCTTATTTATAAACGTTTAATGGGAAGTGTCCCTCCATCGACAGGCTAAAGCAGACTCAGACAGTGTTAGCAAGAGACTGCCACAGCTAGAAGATTTCACTTGTGTGTCCTGAGGCCGAAAGCACGAATTTATGGCCAACACAGAACAGCAGAGAGATGAAACCATCTGGGCTGAACGTGACCGTAGGAGCTGCTGTTTGTGTCACTTCTGGACATCAGCGGGGTTTTGCCACTGAAACTCTGCCGACGGGAGGAAGCTCCTCCAACAGTGGCAAGAGAGAGCAGAGGGGAGCCCTCGCTGATTTTCAAAGCCTCTCCCAGGTGCTCCAGCTCCCTCCAACAGGCATCACTCAGAGGAGTTTACACCAGCTGTAACCGCTGACACAGACCAAGAAGAAACCATCCCAATTTTGCTCCCAACTGTAAAATCACAATTTATTTTACCATGCACAGTTAAACAAACAAAACAAAACACTATTCTCTTGCTTCACAAAATCAGTTTCAGATGCTGAGGAAATACTCTTCTACTAAATGCTAAACCTAAGAGATGAAAGCTCCACTGACCTCATTGGAAAAAGCTCCCACGAATGTAAAGGGGCCAGGACTTCCCCCCCTCTATTTCAAACATTACCGTATTACTGTGGTGTGCAGAATGGATTACACCAGCCTTGCTAATTTGGGCAAGCTCTGAATAGCGGCAAAGCCGGCCACCGAGCCAGTGCCTTTTATTATTCCCCCATTGCTGCTTCCTTAGTATGCGACCGAGCGTGCGTGGCAGAAAGCATCGGCCTTTTCTTCGCGCTTCCGCGCGGGGCAGCGCTGTTGTGGTAACCTCAGTGGAATCCCTCCCAAAGTGAAGGCTGCCTTCATTCAGAGGGGCACGCAGGTGTCCTCTCTCCCCGCCAGCAAGGACAGCAGCTGTACCAACGTCGGCCAAAAACCTGCTGTCCCAAATTGGGCATCCTCGGCCCGGCGGAGGCTGCTCAGCACAGCCAGAACCCAACGCCTCGTCAGACCCCAAAACTGCATCCAGCACTCAGGGATGTTCAGGAGAGCCCTGCCACCGGCTGGATGCTCACGGAGGACAACAATCTGTGTATATGCATGCATCTGCCACCCAGCTCATGCACCCCGTGCTTATGGGAGAGGCACTCAGTGCTGATTTTGGTTGTCTTGAGGATAGAAATACTTAAATTAATCCAACCCATTCAATGGGTTCTCTGCTAAATAAGTTACAACATCATATAGGCTATCGCTGACTTATGGGTAGTTTTCTCAGGATGGACCAACAAACCAAAAATAACTGGATTCCTCTCATTTATTATCTAACCCATCTAAATGTCATTTGCATAAGCATCTTAGCTGGTGGAGCAAAATATCTCCTATTTCCCAAGTGCTCTTCAATGGTTTAGTCTTATGCATGGTCAAAGTCCACTTCTGGAAGATAAATGTATGTGCTGGTACACATGTGCTTAGACACGCTCAGGTGGTGTCTGTGCCCTCTGCTAAGAAGGTAAAGCATTTAATAGGTAATGGCCCTACAGTCCAGGTTATCTCCTGCAGAAACCATACAGAGCATAAACCCTGCACTACAGATTTTCTCAAAAAAAGCAGTGCTTTCTTTATACATACATATATATATATATAAAATGCTTCTGGCTGTATAAATATTACTCTCATTTTTAAACTAAAGCTCAAATAAGGAATATTTGCTTTTGTCTACAATTATATGGAGGTTTTGTTTTTTCCTACAGAATGACAGATGATACCATCTTTTCAAACTGACAGAGCAAAAGAGATTACAGTGATAATCAGGTTACCTTAGATAGAAAGAAACGAGAGATTCAGAGATACTCTCCTGCCTAACAATCCTCAGACTTAATATTTTCATCTGCTGGGTAAGCACTATCTCTGTAAGGTTTATTTGAACATATCACTTTCTCACTAAAGCATTTTCTGGCTTCTTAGACTTTCTCTGAGGATTTTCAGCTAAAAATAGGCTATAGTTTCAAAGCGCAGTCCTAACAGAAATTGGAGAAGATATATCATGGTAACTGTGTTTACCTTATAATAAAAGAAAATGAGGAATATTCCACCTACTTGAACTGGAATTAAAAAAAAAAAAAAAAACCAAAACAACAACAAACCCCACTAAAAGGGAATAAAACAATGTCTATAACCAACCACTGCATTAATTACCCAGAGACAAAGCCAGCAGCAGAGATTTACATTCCTGAGGCACACACAGAGTCTGTGGACCTTTGAGCCACACAGAAGGGAACCTCTGAAACCCAAAAAGAACACTCTGGATAACCTATCTCCAATCCCACAGCTGCAGTCACAACTTGGTTTTCCTTTCTGACATTGCAGGTGATGAACTCCAAGCTCAAGCCTCCAAGTTTCACCCAGCTCAGCTTTTTTCCCCATGCGTTTTTAACGTTCAGCATGGAAGACAAACCATGTCTGGTGCCCCAAGTTCCTCTATAATATGCATTTGAGGATAAGAAGGGGACGGTATTGGAGCAGCACCTATAGCCCTCTAGGACTGGGTTAAGCCACAGAGCACAGAGGGCTAAAATAAATACATGAACTCCCCACAGCCTACAAGTCTTTCAGTCAGTGTGTCTGACAAAATGCTTTCACAGATCCCAAAGAAAATCTAAAACAATGAGAAGATCCTAGTTCTCATTTCATCTTTCCAAGCTCAGCAACTCACATCTGAATTTAATACCAAACCAGCATCAATTTCAGCCTGAGGAAGATTTGGCTTTTTCAGATTTGATTTCTTCACCAGCTCCGCCACAACACCCAGCAGTTACCAAATGCATTGCTAAAATGAGAGCCCTTTGCTATCATCCAATTAAAACCACCATTAGGCAACCCAGGAGCCATCTGCGTTCATCTTCAACTGGGACAATCTGCAAAGCCTTGGGTCCATTCTCAAGGAACACTGATAGACCTGGTGAGGCTTGCTCACCTGCTCAGTACCTTTGACTTTGAAAAGGGCCTGTCCTCACAAGTGAATTCCTAGGGCATGTCAGACCATTTGCAGGATCAGGCACTGTAATATGGCTTTGCAAATTCAAGATCCAAGATAAATTTGCATCTCAAAAGTACATTTGATCTGCAATACCAAAATTCACAAAAACAAAAGACTTTCTGGATATAACACCAGCTTAGGTTAACAAACAGGTAGCTTTATGTGACACATGCATAAATCTCAGTATTGTAGGGCTACTTTAAAACATTGGATAAGTTAATAAAAATAATCATTCAAATCACTAGCATTTAAAAATGGATACATTAAAAAATAATTTAAAAGTGGACAAGTATCAAGTTAGAGATCTTTAAAATGGTGTGGAAGCTATTTGATGGGAAAATACCAAGTCAGAGTCCTAATCCTACATTAAAACACCTGTGGATAAACCTCAGGGGATCACTCCATTGCCCATTAGGCAGCAGCTCCCAGGGAAGGGGCTTTCACCTGCAGGCACTGGGAGAGCCATGGAAATGGGCATAAGGAGACATGCAGCTCAGAGCTGGAGGAAAACCAAGTCTTCAGTTCACTTTTTATTCTCCTTTTTCTCTCTAAGACATACAACAGGCTCATCAGTTTCCATTTCCTTGTTTCCCTTTTGTTCAATTTATGAGCACGCTATTTGTACTCATAACAGCTGCGGGAATGTCAGCATTAGAAATGTAATTCTAAGTATTTATGGAAAGGTCTAGTCTAAAAAACACCTCCAAGGAAAGTGTCCCAGGACTGCCCAGCTTAAGCCTGCAGCTCTAAATCAGACCAAGCCAGGAATCTTTTTGGACAAAACATCTTCTCTTTCCTTTGCTGAAAATGCCAGTTCCTCAAAACCCAACCATGCTGGGTTTCAGGAAACCTTTGGCAGAGAAAGCCCATAATTTCAATACTGCAATGTCTGGTCAAAACCAGAGCGAAGATGAAAAGGCCTTTGAAAGCCAAAAAACATGGTGGGGTAAGACAAGCACTGCCTGTTGCAGAGGAAACCCAGGCGGGGCTATGCGTGCAAGCCCCAGACCGAGGACAGGGCTGGCGAGACAAACCCACACACTCCCCGTTCCGCTAGGGTGGTCATTCCCAAATCCTAGAGATTTAACGGATCACTACGAGCGCTGGAATTACAAGCACTCTTCTGGTTCCAGAGTTTGAACTTTCTGCCCTAATAAAACCTCTCCTCTTCACGCAGCATCTGCTTTTGAAGCCTTTGGTGAGTAAAGGTCAGAGTTACTCTAAAGGCAATCCAGTGATTTCCAAACAAAACATGCAACCAACATTGACTCCATCACCTGAGAAACACTGCATCAGATGAAGCCAAATGACCAAAAAAGTATTTCTTATTAAATTTCATTTTACATTTCCTCACATGGTAATTAAAAAGCTTATGGCCAAAGATATAGGAAGCACTAAAAATGATGCATACAGAAAGATCTTACTGAACTTAATGCAGCATGAAATTATTCAACAGGCCAGTTTAAATACTTTGCTGTAAAAATACACAGCATAAAAGCATGTTTTGCTGCTCTTTGTTTAATAGTTGAGATAATTAAAAAAAGACAGTAATTCCAAATATTAAAGAAAAAACAAAATATCAAGTATTTATGTTCTCAGAGAGTTCACAGAAGTACAGCTCACTGACTGCAACAGCACTAGACACAAATGTAAAAGGCCAGGGACTTACTTCTCTTTTTAAGTTCTCTGAAACCATCCTTTTCAAAGCAATATAAAATACTACAGAAGTCATATATCTATTCTGATTGACTTTTCATTTTACCAGACTCAATGTGTTTAAACCACTATCTTGCCACGACCTGAAATATTTCAGGGTTATAGTTATTTTACAAATGATTATCAAAGAGCAAATTTACAAATTAATCCTAAAGTAGCAAAAAAAAAAAAAAGACTGCTGAATAATTTCAGCGATGCTCCCCAATGTTTGCACAGTTCTTTGCTTAATTCCCACTCGCCAAGCACGAAGAGCTGGAGACGTAGCACAGGCTGTGTCTACGCTGCATATTATGGCCAAATAAAGAGGTTTAACTTTTTTTTTTTTAAACCTAATCTTATTAACTCTTCCAGTGCTGACACAAAGACATATATTCCCATTAAACTTTCATTTTTAAAGGTTAATGGGACCTTCTTCAAACAACCCACTGGTGGCCCACTGGTAACCCACTGCATTCAGAGAAGGACTCGGAGCACCCACTGATGTGGGACTGCATATATTTTGACAGCAGTGATCATAATTCATCTCCTATCTCGCAGCGTGTCAGGTGGCTTGCGCGGCCGCACGCTAATGCTCACTCCCTGCCATTTGAAATGCATCCCCTCCTGATGTGATCAGCCACAAGAGCATTCAAGATGAAGCGAACAACGTTTCTAAAATTCAGCAGAAGAGAAGTGGATGTAAAATAATGATTAAGAAACCAAATTAAGGAAGCAGAATGCGAGTTTTGCCCATCGAGCATTTCAGCAGCAATTTTAAATGTGGTAAAAGCTGTCAAACATTATGTTAATCTTAATTTCTTTTAAAAACCTTGCAGTTGGTAGAATACTAAAAAGGGAACATGTTAAAAGTTGTTGGCATCATTCCCAACTCCACTGTATGCACAAACTACCTGGATTTTTTTTCTTTTAAAGTATGCTTCAACGTGTTTTCCTATTGTACTTTTTTTTTTCCACTAGGACAGGGAGAAAAAATAATGCTGAGGATACTTATTTTCCAAAATACTCTAATTAAGTCAGTGGAGACTCCAGGAGCTCAATACCATAAATAGAGAAAAGAAACGGAACATATCAATCAAACCAACCCAGCTTGAATTGCATCTATAACAAAAATCAGGAAGGAAACAACAACCTATTCAGCAGGGGAATAGCAGAGGAAATATTGACTTGTTAAAAAGAAGCTATGGACATATTTTGAGCTCTGAGGTAGATGTAATTGTTTCTAAATAAAACTAAAAGTCCAACTGCATAGTCAGCCTGCTCCTGAAAGGATCCATACTGCTGAACTACAAACAACAGGTGGGATTTTTATCAACGTTTCTCCTCTGATTATTTTTGCTGCAACAAAAATATCAATACCTGCTAATTTTCAAAAGAAATACAAGATGTGCACACTGGTACTCTTCTATTGGCCACTGAAATACTTCTGTATTTATATGTCACTTAATTTCTACTTTTATTGATCTTTCGGGTGGCCTTAAATGAGTCTGAAGTGTAACTATAGTTGTGGCACAACCCCACAAGTGTTTCCAATGCTGCAAAGTCCCCCCCAGGCCATACCTCAGTATGAGCTCAGGTAGAGGAGCACCATGAAGACCCCGCAGGCAGCATCCCTGGGCAGCACTGCGCTGCTGGAGAAGATAGATGCTCACTGCTAGAGTAATGTTTTCACGGTACTTGCACAGGAAACGATCACAACTGTGTCTCTAAATGAATCTGGTTTAGTTTTTGGCAGAGTCTGTACTAATTACTGGTAGGACAACTGCTATGGCCCTTCCTTCCCTTCCCAACTCTGTCCCTCCTGCTCGGTACTGGGCTCCAGTGGACGTGTGTGGGCTGAGAGGCGGAAAAACCTCTCCTTTTTCAAGTAGCAATTATAATTCTCCTTGTTACAATAAAATCCTTTCTGTGATTAAATTTCAATCTGAGCAGTCTCGTTTTCTCATTCACAGAGATTTTATTAGTTTGTGGGAATGTCTGCTTTCCCTCCTTTGAATTTATTCTTAAATTACTCTCCATTTTTTCTTTTTTTTCTTCCAAAATCCCTCTCTTTCAAGTGACATTTGCCAACATTAGTCTGATTTAAGACCTTTTATCCAACCCATTGCCTTTTACTTAACTATATTGCTTCCAAGACCACTGGGACCTCCAGGCATTAATCATCAGCATTCATGCTGAAGCTGGCTTTAGGCAAGGAGTTACTGTTTCTTTGGGGAATGCTGTGCACCATCAGCTGAAATGCTCTGAACAGTTTGCTCTGGTAAATTAACTCTAAAAGTGAACCCTCTCCCCATGCCTGTCAGCACCCCTCCTCTTAAAACGCCTGTTCTGTGGCACCACAGACCAACTCCATGGCTAAGATTGGCATACCCCATACCCAGTCTTATCTCATCCCTTCATTTAGGCTGAGCTTACCTACCTACCTACCCTTGGTCAAGGGAAGGGAGGCCCATGGTCCAAGCTCAACACTACATCTAGGAGCAACAAGCCAAACCCACTTGGCTTGGCCTGGTCTTGCATCCACCATCAGACCTAAAGCTGGATCATCTTGTTTAGAGCCCACCTTGAAGTCAGTGAGATGCAAAAGCCCAGACACCCTCGACTAAGAAGGGCAACACACTACTGACGCCTGATAAATTTGTAAAACGATGTTAGGAGCTCAACAAGGCCACTCAGCCTGGCAGCAAGAAGACCGGGACAGGGATCGGCATTGCCGAACAAGCATGAGGCAGATGGTGCAGCAGCTCTGAATGCAAAATAAACTCCAGCCACTACCGAGCACTCCAAATCAATAAAAAATTTAAAAAAATAAAAAAAATAAAGCCCATAACACACCACAGAAAATCCATCCTGCATTCCGTGTTAGATTTGTCACCACAGAACAACCTCTGCACAGCAGGGATAGCAGGCCAAAGCTCTAGCCTTTACGAAATGCTCTGACCACCCTGACCAAAGCTGCATCTGAAGCCACTGCTTGCATCACAGCAGCTGCAACATGCCTATAAATTACTATCATCCAGAATCTGTAAAAAAAAAAAAAATCAGAACAGTACCCTTCCATTGGTCTGAGCTCAAACCCATCTTCAATCATTGTGGTTAAGGGTTTTTCAGCATTTTGCAGAACTGACTCAACTCTGTCACCTTGTACAACTGGGTGCACCCAGTGAGTTGTAGAGACCACACATTAAAATACCTCATCATTGCTTTCTCCAAGCACATGGAAATTTTCTAGCTTCTTCTGCTGATTTTGGGGTGCACTGGGAAATAAAATGGGAATAACATACTTCAACATTACCCTCACTTAAATTGAACAATGTCCCCCCAAAGTAGTTATGTCCCTGCTTTCAGTTTTAAGTGGCATTTTGCATAAATCCCAACCACAGGGGCTGTGTAAGCCTACACCATTTTGGCCGTCCAGAAACACTCCAGGAGATTTCCAAGGTTCCCAGGGATGCATCAGGCTTCCAAAGATGTCCCCTGATCGCAAAGGGCTTTGCATGAGAAGTGCTAGACTTTGTTCTTCTGAAAGTACACGAGACATCTTGCATTGTTTTGATTTGTTCTCTTGGTGTTTATAATTAGAGACCTGAGGTCACATTCCCAGTCAGAATAAACCAGTGGCAGCACACACATTTACAGGAGGCGAGCACCTAAGGACGTGTTTCCAAAGGCATCAGATACAGGGGGGTGCCGGCAGATGCCCAGCAAAGTTTTCCAAATGGCACAGGCAGGTCTGGCACCTGACCCCCATCGGCTTTTACTGAGATGGAGGGCTGGTCTACAAGGTGACATTAATGCTGAGTAAGGCAGAGCATGAATTCAACATGCATTTGTAATTCCCTGTGAATTCCCCACATGAGCAGATTTAATCTGCATTACAAATGTCTTTTCATGGCTGAAGTCAACCCAGAGCTCTTCTTTCAAGGGTAGGGGAAAGCTGAGGCTCTGTTATTGTACATTTCAGCTTGAGTTTCTGCATATTTTTCTTGCTCTAGGAATGTGGACTCAAAAACATACTCCTGATTTCTGCAAGCCTAAGCCAATGCATAACTAATATTCTTAGGCATCTAATAATGCAACTCAGACACGCTACCTATAGGAGCATTTTTTCAAAACACCATTAGCAGGCTTTGAACTTAATAGCCATGTCTCTGTTAAGTTTTTGTGTCTTTTCACTGTGATTATAGAGTAAGGTTCAAAGCAGCTCTCAGCAAATTCAGCTACTTCAAGAAAATCAGCTGTACAGGCCAAATAGCCAAACACACATACACACACACACATGCAATTAAAATCAAATGCCTAGATGATCATTTCAGTTTTAATTAGATTTTACCAGGACTATGAGTTAAGTCAAGGCTGCAGGCTGAGATGTTGATTTAAAGCTGTAGCTAATGTGTTTTATTGCCAGATTTGCTCATAGTCAAAGCTAATTATCCCTATTATGCTTACATGATTTTTCAAACAACAACAAAAAAAAGCATTAAAAAGGCGAACGTGTAGAAAGCAGATTGGCATGCTAGTGTCTATGTGTGTCTGCGCATGCGTGTGTGTATTTACCAACTATTTAAAACCTAGATCTTCAGTCATACAGGAAAATAACCAAGCAATTAGCAAATGAAGTAAGTGTGGTATAGTTAAACAAACATCTGATTTCCAAGACCCATCACGAAACATTTAACGCAGTGAGAAGATCTATGTTATTCCTAAATACAGCAATACTGTGGAAAGTATGACTGGGGCGGGGAGGGGGGTACTAAGAAATGCTGAGTAGTTTTTCACAATCATATCTTGGAAAGTAAGGGTGGGTTCAAGAGAATCTTCTGTGATTTTCTACATTGAAAAAAATCAAATACTGTTTTGGTTTTGGGTTACTTAACGCTTCTCACTATTAACATTTCTTTCTTAATTTTATGTCTGGGAAAATGAAGAATGGGAAACATTGAAGAAGAAGACAGTGCAAATTTGAAGCTTTTTACATTTTTAGTTCTTAAAAATACCAAGACATTTCAAAAGAAACAGCAATTGCTAAAGAAAGCACACCCTAACTACTCAATTTGAAGTAAAACCTTGCCTCTTTCTCAGAAAGAGTTCAGATATGTCTTGAAGAGGCCTTCACCACTGCTCTTCCGTCCTCCTTGAACAAGGACCCAAGAGTGTTTGCTCTTGGTTTCATCTCTCTCTGCACTGCCTTCACCTTGAACAGGTGCTCGGGGTCTGCCATCCACTTCCTCGTCTATCAGGGAGTCTCCTATGATGCACAGGGCTTCTAAGGAAACTCCCAGAAACTCATCTTCCATGAGTTAAATCAAAAATAGCATGCACACAGTCAGCCAATACTCCCCCCTCCCCCCCCCCCCCCCCCCTCCTCCTGTCAAAACAGATTTTGGTTTGCTTCGCTTCTGTTTTGATTTTAAGAGGAAAACATTCTGGAGGGGAAAAAAAAGTATGCTTCCCCACTGGAAAATGACAGGTTTCTTCAAAAAAAAAAAAAAAAAAAAAGAGCAAACACTCCCCAAAACCCAACTGTTGAGATTTTTTACACACGGCTGCAATGCCTCATTGGTATCTTCTCAAGGAGAGTCCCCCACTGCAGGCAGGGCCATCAGGGAAGAACGGCCTGGGAGAGGGTGGGACACCCGCACTGGTACTTTTGAGTCAAAAAGTGTTCAATTTTCCAGTCTTTTGTCTGACCGCTGGAGCTGCTGGTCAGTTCTCCCACAATATTGAAATTGTTTTCCTTAATGTTTTTGCAGGAATGCAGTGAGGATCTCCAACCTGCTGGAGGCATCTGCAATGGTTGTGAAGCTGAAAGGCAGCACTGTGGAGAGCCCACATAAACGGTGTGTTTTAAGGCAAAAAGCCAGAAAGAGAAGATGTTTCATCTTTTCTGAACATAATGCTGTACCACTAAATATGCAGATGGATTTTCACTACTCGCTTGCAGCCAGGATGTCTTCTATTTATAACTTTTACTTAGTAGTAGTTACTCCCTCACCACATACAGGGAAATTATTCTTTCCTAATTCTTTCTGTTGAAGGAGACGCCATCGCAGCTAATACCCAGCCATGCCACAGAGCTCACTGCACAGCCCAGGAACATCAACCCCAACACAGGCAAGATCCATGCAAGGACTTCCTGAAGTAAGGAGACAACTGCAGATGGGCTGACTGCTCACCCCATAACCAAGTGGAGATGACCCTGTCACTTAAATGCTGCTCAAGTAGCAGTTTATTGTCATTAGATAAGCAAACCACTTTCTCAAAATAAATAATGGAGTAACAAAGTATAGGCTGTCTGTACCTCCTCACTACCTCACATACAGAGCATTAAAATACATCCAGAGAATATGACAATAATGGACTATGTAAAACCTTGTTGAAAGGTTAAAGAAAAAAGAGAAAGCTGGCTTTAATATTCTAAGTGCCACTATGTTTGACAATTTTAAGCTTTGGCTAGAAAGAGGACTCACCACACATTCCTGCTATTAATTGCTTTTGCATTTACTGTCATAAGCCTCAGAAGACAATTTTGATGAGCAATACTCTAAAATACTTCCAGATTTTCTGACTTACTTAGCCTTGTTAAAAAAAAAAGTGAGGGTAGGAAAGCACGTAAAAACTGTAGATGTTTTGCTAAAACCAACTCCTACATTGTTTCAGGTCAGCCATGCTGCTGTTTCAAACTCAACACCAGAACCAAGTCCAGCCCTGTTGCCAGAGCACCTGTAATGATAATGAACATGTGAGTACTCCCCCCTTGGACACACACGGCACAGCCCATCTGGCTTCGAGGCATGCCCAGAAAATTATTTCTACTTCTTTCCCCAAGGGGTTAAAGCCTGCCCTATGGTCTCAGCAAATTTGGGGATGGCATGACCATCATTGGGAGGCTGCACAGGCACATTTGCAGGTGTGTGCTCATACCTGCATGCTGCAGACCGCCAGTTAGTGCTATTTTATCTTTGCTGCAGCAGCTGATCTTACTATCACTTCCTTTAAGGGAACAGATGGGCTTGCTTACTTTGTGTGCGTACTTCCAAGCAAATCAGCCGAGAGTGGCCTGTGAATACAGCAACGAAAGACCCCTCTTGGAGAGCCTTTCCTTGGGCATCCAACAAAAGAGAAAATGAAGAGCTAATACTGGATGAGACCCAAGAGCTCTTCATATGAATAACTGCTAATGGGAAAAAGATGCCCCTGAGAGACAGAGCTGGAGGCAAGTTGTGACAATTGCTAATAACTCCCGAGGCCATCAGGGCTGGGGATTATTTAACAACCCAGCATGCCTGTGGCATTGGATGGACACCATTGCCTACTCAAATCCTGGAGGATTTTGTTCAGTCTGCTTATAAATTACACCTGCAGATGAAGACAGAGCTTTTTATTTTTCCAGCATCAAACAAAATGTCCTTTCAGCAACACCTGGCCTGGGTTTCTGCTTCTGTCTCACTCTCCTGGTACTTTCTTGGTCAAACTGAATCCCACAATCAATTTAGCTTTCAATCCGCAATGGGAAGGTTGGACACTGAACAGAGGCCAAAGCCTTTGTTTGCAGCCCCAAATAGGATTGCATTAGTTAAGCCTTAGCTGCCGTTCTCAATTTTCTTCATTCACACTACACACTAGCAGCCGATTTGGTTGAACGACGTTTGGCAAATGCTCTTGGACCTTCATCTTCCACTGTGCCTTTTTCTTCAAACAGTTAAACCAAGTATTTTCCTTTGCTATTAATGACAGATACTAAAGCATCTCGCCAGTACCTAAGCAGAGCAAACAAATGCGTGCCTGTTCAGGAACGCCTTGGTTCAAACTGTGAGGATCTGATAACAATTAATGCCTACGTACAGAGACTTTTTTCTTCTTATTTAAGCATTTTCATATATATCACAAAGCAGATCACCATCCAGCATGCAAAGAGTAAGTGACAAGGTGCACAGGATTATATATCTATTAAACAAAATAGGAATTCAATCTCCAGAGAGCTGTGGAGGGATGCCAGCAGGAGGGCTTAATGACTGGGACTGCAAAAAACCATCAGTCCTCTGCTTGCATGGTGGATTTACTGTACTGATCAAGTTGATACACACCTGTAATTTTTCATGCTATGGTTTCCAATATGTAGCACTATCAGTACTATTTCACAGAATCACAGAATCTCTAGGTTGTAAAAGACCTTGAAGATCATCTAGTCCAACCATTAACCTAACATTGACAGTTCCCAACTACACCATATCCCTGAGTGCTATGTCAGCCCGACTCTTAAACACCTCCAGGGATGGGGACTCCACCACCTCCCTGGGCAGCCCATTCCAACACCTAACAACCCGTTCTGTAAAGAAATGCTTCCTAATACCTAGTCTAAACCCTCCCTAGTGCAACTTGAGGCCATTACCTCTTGTCTTACACTTATTACTCGGTTAAAGGGGCTCATCCCCAGCTCTCTGCAACCTCCTTTCAGGTAGTTGTAGAGGGCGATGAGGTCTCCCCTCAGTCTCCTCCAGACTAAACAACCCCAGTTCCCTCAGCTGCTCCCCATCAGACCTGTGCTCCAGACCCTTCACCAGCTTCGTTGACCTTCTCTGGACACACTCGAGTCATTCAATGTCCTTTTTGGAGTGAGGGGCCCAAAACTGAACACAGTAAGCGAGGTGGGGCCTCACCAGTGCCGAGTACAGGGGTAAGATCCCTTCCCTGTCCCTGCTGGCCACGCTATTGCTGATGCAAGCCAGGATACCATTGGCCTTCTTGGCCACCTGGGCACACTGCTGGCTCCTGTTCAGCTGACTGTCAATCAACACCCCCAGGTCCCTCTCTGACTGGCAGCTCTCCAGCCACTCCTCCCCAAGCCTGTAGCGCTGCTGGGGGTTGTTGTGGCCCAAGTGCAACACCCGGCATTTGGCCTTATTGAAACTCCTACAGTTGGCCTTAGCCCATCGCTCCAGCCTGTCCAGGTCTCTCTGCAGAGCCTCCCTACCCTCAAGCAGATCAACACTCCCACCCAACTCGGTGTCGTCTGCAAACTTACTGAGGGTGCACTCGATCCCCTCGTCTAGATCATCAATAAAGATGTCAAACAGGAGTGGCCCCAAAACCGAGCCCTTGGGGACACCACTCGTGACCAGCTGTTGATAGGATTTAACTCCATTCACCACAACTCTTTGGGTCCGGCCATCCAGCCAGTTTTTTACCCAGCAAAGCGTGTGCCCAAGCCATGAGCAGCCAGTTTCGCCAGGAAGGGCTAAGAGCATTGAGACCTTAAGACTTCAGAAGTAGCCTTGAAATATTGCTTTTCACGTAACACAGCCAAGCGGACCTTTTCTAATACTAAGCAGGATAAATCTGAACTCCAACATCACCAGATCTCCTGAACTAGGGAAGAAAGCACTGCTCTGAAGAGCTATTGCAGGTATTTATGGCACACTCACCTTGCAGTTACCGGTGCCTTTGTGCTGGCAGAAAGCTGGTCTGTATCACCCGCACCATGGCAGCGAGCTCAAGGAAAGCTAATAAAGGGCTTTAGAGATGGGTTATATTTAATGCAATTGTAGGAGCACAATTTAAAGGCTGCAGTGTGAAAATACACAGGTATAGATCCCCTTAAGGACATTTTACACCACCACAGACCCTCCCTCTCCGAGAGAATGGGTATCAGTCTCCTGCTTACTACAGCCTCACTGTTTTTACAGGACAAAAACCCTGCAGCACCAGTGAAGTGCCTTGATCAAGCACTGCTTGACCACTGAAACTCTCCCTCCAGACCTCAAAAGTCACACAGCTGAGGAAGCACTCTTAGGCAGTAAATTTCTGAGGTGATAAAGAGCTTTTCTCCCAGGCAGGTCACACATTTCCCTGGATAGATTCACTCGATGTCATACACCATCACGACATCCTGCAATGATCTGCAAGATGCAAGAGGCAATGGATGTGTCATCCCCCCAGACTGCACCACCAGCATGCATCTATTACTAATATTTGTTTCTAATGAGTAAAACAGAACCTGTACAAACTGGCATACACACTTGTGTAGGTGGCAATCCCACGGAAATCAGCAGCATGAACAGTGCCTGTGTACAAACACCTTCGTGTGTCAGAGTCCTCCAACTGTTCTTTCCCAAAATGAGTGGCCATGAAAGGCAAATGGCATTGAATGCAATCAGAGCTTTAATTTATTATATTCCATTCAAAAGCTGCCTCGAGTTGGGTTAATCAAACTCACTCTGCCTGCATCATTTTGTACATTCACGATGTTTTATTTACACCTCTTTCATGTTAGGTGAAAAGATACTGGGTTATCTATGGGTCCCTGCTGCCAATAAACAGCAGGACTGGAAGCTGCGTTGTTTGCTCAGCCCAGTAATGAGAGGTTTGTAACAAAATCATTCAATGCTGGCACCATTTATTGACTTTGTAAAACAACCAGTTTTCTAACTCACTATCATTAATTGATCCCATGAAAGTCAAGCGTAAAAGAAAGACCCATCGTATTTGCATAGCAAGGTTTCCCACTGGCAGCTCACTGAGGAACTGTCAGTCGGATTATTTCCGGGCTTAACCACAGGAGCTCAGAAACCCTTTTGTTTCCAGAAGTGACAGGGAAGGTGAGCTGAAACATGTTGCGAACTGCTGTCCCTTCCCAGAGCTCATCCAGCACCACCTCTCCTGGGTGAGGATATGCCAGCACCGGGTGGATTTGGAAATTTAAAATGCAACCTGCTTTATTCATTTCAAAAAATTGTTTTCAGAATCAAGTATGAACTTTGGATCACATAAAGTTCAGATTTAAAGTAAAGTATGTCCAATATCACTGGGAGTCAGGAAAGCATCCCTTCTTCCATTTACAAGGACAAGATTTTAAAAACATTCAGATACCCAGGGATGCAGACATACCTAGAGCAAGTGCTTCTGCAAATCCTGATAACTACTCCACCTTTACACAGCTAAGACAGACCCCGCAAAGAAACTACCACATCTTTAGGTAGCTAAGGCAGACTTTAAATGTCTCATTACATTCTGTACTGAGAAAGCGTTGGACTTCACAACATGCTTAAACTTCTTCTGCAGTTAAGGGCATTATTAGACAGGTGAGAATCTTGATCCTTATCCAGATGTCTCCAAAACACAAAAATTTGGCCAAGTCTTAATTTAGGTGCAACACTTGTTGCTACCTGAGAAGATACTGATGGCATAGTGATAACTGTGTATTATGTTTTACAACAGCAGAGACTCACTGGTTATCCTGCACATTCATACCTACGGCAGAATTTCAACATGCCAAAAATAGTTAAAATCCCACTAGCATTTCTGAGGTTTTTTTCAACAAGTCTTGTATACACTGCAAAATCCACCTTTACCAAAATAGGAGATTTTCAATGGAATATCTGTTTTTCAGCAGAAAACATAATGGGTAAAATTCCGAGATAATTGTTTCTGCTTTTTCATTTCAATACTGTCAAAACATGTCTGTTCAGTAAGAACAGAGTAGCTTTGTTTCAACTTTGTCATGTTATTTAGACATGTATATTAATTGAATTATATTTCTATTTATTTTACTCAATACTATTCTGTTTATACATACCCAATGATTATTTCAAGATTTTTTTTCCAATCCTAGTTATTCTGCACATTTTAAAATACGGCCTTTCCTTTCCAACTGTGAAACCTTGTTTAATGTCTCAAGACATCTTGCAGAGAAGAAACAAAATCCCTCTGCCAGTCCTAGCTCCTAAGCTTTATATGCTACTTATTTTTTTTAATAAATACAATGGACTGGGGGCTTGAGTCAGGAAACCTAGCCCCGTTCTGTATTTGACAAGCACTGAAGATATAGACTACAAGAAGGAAGAAATAAGTAAGGAAAAAAACCAAAAGATCTAAAGACCTTTCTCAGGATCTAAAGAGAGTGAAACAGTGCAATGCTCTCCAGGTAGTGTCCTGCATCTGATGTACTTTGGCCAGCAGGCAGCCAGACTCGGTATCTGAAGACACATCCCAACGGGTTCTCCGAACCAGCAGTGCAACTGCAGCCTCACGCAAAAGGACTGCCGATTTATTCCTGTAATGCTTCCCAGCACCAGGCCAAGACCAAAATCCCCAGCCCAAGTGCATTTGCTCATTTGAAATATGTGCACTGTGCTCCTTCCTCTGCCCGCCCCAAAGGCTGGACATGAGATTTACGTTGAAGAAGTCCAATTAATGCATGAATGACTTCGCAAGGTCATTAGAGAATAAAACTTGATGGGGGCTAAATTCTCCTGAAATAAACAGAGGTGTAGGAGGGGATTTGGGCCAACACTGGGACCTCCTGGACAAAAAAAAAAAAAACCAAAAAAAACCAACAGATAAATCAGACTCAGTAAAGTGAAAAGTGTTGGGTCACTCCCACTCCCAAACATCCCCAGGTGAGAGAAGGAGGAACATTGCTCACCCAATACCCATCATCTAAAATTTGTGTGTCTGCTCTTAACAAGTCAGGTGGGCTTCTCTATAGTCAGCACCATATCGGGGTGCCTGATCCCATCCCAAAATAAAAGTAGGTAGGATGGCTTAGTGTCAGGAGAGCGCTGTTCTTGCCCACCAATGGAGCCTTTCTGATGGCTTTAAGATCAGAGTCAGAGTTTTAGACTATGAAATGAGATAAATTTCACTTGAGACAAGCGATTCAAGCTAATCCTACCAGACTGTACTATGGGAGCTCAGAGTTACACCATGCAAGCAAAGAACATGGACTGTACTTAACACATCCTTCAGCCATTCCCACCAACACCTTGCTAGGACCCTCCACGCTTCACCAAAACTTTGCCAGCTGGTTTGTTCATTTTAAACAATGTTTTCCCAGGGAACCTGCCCTCAATTTGGAAAACACAAAAGATGCATGCTGGAACTCACCAAAACCTAGAAAGGGGGACTTTTTAATCTTTACAAAGCCAGAAAAATATCATTCTGATTACAAGGAGACACAGACTTCTGACCCTCAAGGGACAGGTATCTTAGCATTCCAAATCTGACATATACAGAAAAAGGCTTGGTATTTTTCTTGGAGAGGGAGGGTCAGAGTCAAGTACATTTTTCTTCTTTTTAAAAAGGCTTTACAAGTTCCTAGAGTCACTTATACTATAGAAATATATTCCTATCATTTTTCTTTGGCCACCAAAGCAAATTCTGTGTACAAAGGAAAAAAAGAGAGATGCACATAATATCAACCACAACACTGACGTGAAATAAAATACTTCAGAAATATTATGATGTGGTGAGGCACCTTCCTGTCTACTCTTAAAGATGTCAAGTGTAATTCAAACTCCACTTCCTCCACCATGGGTAACCCAGCCACCAGAAGTTTTCATCAATAAAAAAATTTAAACCACATGGCTTAAAAATCCCCATATATAAACATTAAGAGGATGTGTAAACTGGATTATAAATCTAGTGCTCTCAAATTCCAGTGCTGCAGTCAGCCAGCCAGCCAGACTCAGGGCGTATATCCTAGATCAAGACAGCAATGTCAAATTACTCTAATTATTTTCTTGGAACAAAAGTTCTGAAGAGTTTTGGTTATGAAATGTTAATATGTTTCATTTCCCTTTGACAGCTTGTTGGCCCAATGCCGTCTGTGAGAGAGGGAAGGCTCTTCCAGCTAAAATCTTGCCCAATTCTAAACGCTTTGCTATATTTATCTTTGTAATAATATCCAGAAATTTGAACAGCACATATAGGGAGTCGCTTTTGCCTTATAAAATGGAGACGAGGCATGGCACATGCTGGGTTCCCGCCCACCTTTCTTTTTACTGTGCCACACATACAGTGTGGCAGGGACACACAGCAATCAGAAATTGGGAAGACCAACCTGCACAAGAGAGTTTATGCATACACATACAAGTAATTTGGTGCAACAGGAGGCACAGTTGGTCCATAGGTCAAAACCATCTAACACAACTGTTTCAAATTTTAGGGGGAGCATTCAGGGTGGTCCATGAGCCCATCAGCCTGACTCCATGGGTGGACTGAAGGTGCCTGCAGGACTGGTTCAGAGTATTTAGTCTCTTGGGGAGTGCATTTGCACACCTGAAGTGGAGTACCAGACTTTGTTTCCTGCAAAGGAAATTTAGGATACCTGCTCCAAGGACACGCTGTGATCCAAACCAGCATGCCAGAAGTGAGGTTGCATGAAGGATCTGCCCTAAAATCATGCTACTGCTTGGAACCAAAATGCTCCCCTACATGCTACAGGAATACAGACTCTGGGGAATGCATAACAGCATAATGTTTGCCAAAAGCTATGGCATAGCAGGAAAACCAAGCCTCCTAGTGGAGAACATTGAGGAGACAGATTTATAGCTACACATAGGCTTGCAAAGTCATCAGAGACCTAAATGCATTTACAAAACAAAGATAGAGCCAAAATGATCCTTTGGGTTGAGAGGGTATCTTTGCTTTTTTGCTTTATTAAAAACATATTTCAGCTGCTGATTCTTTCTCTCAGATTTGATTTTTGACTTTTTCATCCTGTACAGAAAAAAAAATCCCTCTGGATACAAATACACCTGCGGAAGGGAACTCACACATGAGCCTGGGTCTTTGCTGCATTTATTTGCTGTTCTGTTCCCCATGAAGCCCAACCAAAGAATGTGACTGATGCATTTGATTCATTTGCTTTCTGCCAACAGAGCCTTGATTTCATGGGGTTTTTTTCAATTTATGAAGATCTTAAATTATTGCAAGAAATATAAATGACAGCTGAATATGAAGTTTTTGTTTTGTGTTTACCCAAAGATATGAAGACATTCTTTGGTGCCAAGGTCTGCCCTGGTACTTTCCAGTTTCACCCTGGTACTTCCCAGTTTCAGTCCGCAGCACTGGGTTGGGTGCCCCAGTCAGAAGAAATGATTAGCAAGTAATAGTTTTCCATAAAAAAAAAGTAATACCCATAAAAGAATCTAAGTGGTAACTTCCAGGGTGGGATAAGGAGAAGAATGAACATCCAGCTCCTCACACCCTGCTTTCCTACGGTCCTACCTAAGTAATAAGAGAGGAAGATGTAAGGAGGAAAATGCCAACAATATCTGTGAAATTCAGTTCTACGTAGAACGTGGTGAGAGTTTTCCCCAAGCCACCAGCAGCCAAGTTCGCTAATGATATCTGCTCACATAAAATGTCACCAACATGACTCCCTTTCTTAAGGGGATGTTTTGTAAAACTTCAGAAGTGACAGGTTCATAGCCCTGTTCGCGAAAGGTCATAAAAACCTGTATTCTCATTTTCCGCTGCTCTAGCCAATAGCTGTGATTTAGAGCCCGCAGTTTGGCGGCATGATTGCTGCCGCACCGAGGAAGAGGCTCCATGCATACCGATACCGTGGCTCCAATTTGGCAGGCTAAAAGTCTCCTAAAATTGTGAAGTGCCACCATAACTTTATATGACTTCGTTCCAAAACCTCAGCTATTTCTAAAATAAAGTGCTTAAAGAAATTTCAGGGCTCCAATTACAGTAGTTAAAAGGAAATGTACTGCTGGAGACCTTGCGGCACTCGTACTCAGATCCTCCTGCAAATGTGCACTCAAATGCTTCCAAATTGGTTCCCGCAGAGTAAAGTTACTAGAAATCAGTGCAGCATTTTTCACTTCATTTTCCAACGACTTTATAAGGCTGGGAAGCAAGAAGCATATTGAATGGATTTACATTGATGCCCAGGGATGCTGTGATGCCACTGCAAATGTCTACGATGCAAGTTTTTCTGTCCATGTGGCTGCCCTGCTGCAGGTAAACCTTCCCAATGCTTAGCCAATTCTGCCACAAACCTGTTTTCTTCCATTTTAGAAAAATGAGTTAAAAAAAAAGGGGGGGGGGGGGGTCAAGAAGCCATGGCATTAAAGAAGCTCTGCAAGCTGAGAGTGACCCCTGGCTCTGCCTGAACACAGTCAACTTTTCTGAGCAAAACCATCTGCTGAGGGTCAGGCTCCTGATGGACCCTCTGCCAAGGTAGCACTCCCCTTTAGCCTCAACCCCACAGTGAGTTTTAATCCCCAAGCAGAAATATCTACACGCACAAAGCTCAAAGCAGGAAAAATAGCTGAAATCCTTTGTTGATAGAGATTATATAAATACCTACAAGGAACATACAAGCAGGTATTAATTTACCATAAAATATAGGTACTTGATTGAAAAGAAAATTTCTATCAAGCCTTTCATCCTGGAAAAGAGGTCTCGTATCAAAAGAGAGAAAAAAAGAATAGTTCCGGTTTTGTTGAAAATGCTTGGTTCCTAGAAAGAGAGCATAACAAGCCCTAAACCAAAGGCACTGAAAGGTCTGACATGGAAAACCCAAAAAATAGGAAAATACATTTGGAGAGGGGTTTCAATAGAATAGAAGGGAATATTTCTGTGGAATATTTGGTTTTCTAATTTACTACCTCTCAGATGCAGTCAGCAATCTTGATATTAGCTGTTATGTTGACAAATACAAACCCATCTAATGCTAGGAAAACACCTGCAGAATGCAACATGCAATGGACTTAAAAACATCCCACTAAACCCATTACCACGCTATTTTCCAGCGCTGGGCAAGCACAAACTTGTGTCCAAAGGCAAAGGGCCCAACAACTCACTCTGGTATTAGCACCTGAACTGAAATTGCAAAGTTTGGATAAATGCAACTCTGAATCAATGGCTGAAGAAAACTTGCCTTCGAGCAGCATTTCCTACTTTCTTTAATGGACAAGATAAAAATCGGCATATTGGCATTCTGTGCTTCGCTGACTCCGAACCACAAATGATAAGCTGGATTTGTTTCAGGTTCCTTTGGTTCACACAGTGCTTGGAATAGTCCCGATAAGATTTTATCGCAAATTATTTTTCCTGCGGGGAAAGCAAGGCTGCAGGAGAAAAATATAACATTGTTTGTGCTAACAGGAAAATTAAAAAAACTTGTAATTCTCACACGATAACGTTGAAGGGACTTACTCGAAGCCACAAAGAGCTACTGCTTGCATTGGGAGCTCTGCATTTGTGGCTTAAAGGTTATCTAGACCCAGAATACCTCCAAGTGTACCTCCTTGTCTTCTTGCTTTTATCACTCTGAAAAGGCAGATGCACAAATTGTAAATGGCCCTGCTTGCTGGCCTGCTTCTGAATCCATGAACCTGCCCCACACACGTCCCACAGCCCAGCGTCCAGCCTCACCTCCTGTAGCGCGAACCGCTGCAAACAGCACGGCAGGCGATGCAAAGGCACGTCCAACACTACAACTTAAACATTATTAAACCTGATTTAATGTCTTGAGTATCTGCCATACAGTATGGTCATTCCTAAAGTCTGCAGAAGGGTTACAAAAGTAAAAGGCAATAATTTATATTAAATACACTTTTTGAAGGTGCTCCTACGAAATCCTATTAAACATGCACAGAAAAATCCAAGTCGGCCCATAACAAGGTCCACCAGGTTCCTCTCTTGTGTGCCTGATCACCTACATGGAAATTGAGGTGTCTTTGCAGAGCCCTGCATTTGGCTACTGCAGATGACAGTGGGGACAATGCACATGAAAGAGTGAGTCCTTACTGTCAGGCTGCTCCTGAGCGAGGGAGCTGAGAGAAGGGAAAGGAACACATAGCTTTTATATACATGGACTGTGTTTTCCCGTTGAGATGCAGATGTTTTCCTCTCTTTCATTGCACATTTTCCATCATATAACCTGCATGTCTTGAGAACACAGACATCTGGGGTAGCACCTTGTTTGAAATATCATATCTTTAAATTATTTATAATCGGCTACTTTTTACAAGGAGCTGCAGCTAACAATTTTTCCTAGAAAGGCAAGGTAAGTTTAGCAGTAATTATGGGAAAGTTTTTAGTAGCAGACTTGAGACAGGGATGAAGGTAATGTAAAAGCTGTCAGAGTAAATCCTAGGTGAGACACCTTAGTGCATCTTCATGCTGTAAGTTAGCACCGGCTTTGTATGGCAGTCTAGCTGTTCATGATTTCATTTTGGTCTCTCCCAACACTTGTCTTCATTTTTATTAAATGGTGCAATTTGCCCTTTGTTCTTTGGTGCAATAGTTAATTAATCTCTCTCCACCATACTGCCTACCACAGAGAGTGCCATTCAAATGTTCCTAGAACCAAATTTTCATCTGCCTTTTTTCTACTAAAACCAGTACACTAATGGGTGGGAAAAAATATTTCTTAGAAGATTTAATCAACTATCCCAGCTCCTTCTGATTAGGAAGTCTCTTATTTATTCAGCAACTTGTTTTAAGGAATGCGTTTCCTTCCCCCCCTCTGTTTTAGACCTCAAATTTACGGTGCAAGGCAGCAAGCAGCATTTGCAGGTTGGATGTTTACCTAATTAGCTGTAGTTAATGGAACCTTTTATATATAAAGTCCTTTCCCAACTCTGGTACTTCCCAACAACACCCTTCAAATTCAGCTGTTTAAGAGGAGATAAAACAGACACAGATAAGCTACAATGCGGTGCCCTAACTGCCAAACCTCAACCTTCACCACAAACTACGCTACAAAGATCAGTTTTACGTGACCTCTTTCAGTCTGACACCTTTCAGATCAGAGATGACAGCTCCTCAAAAGGTATCGTCCAAAACTAAAATGCATTAATGTCCAAAAAGATTGTGTTACACACTTCTGCACCTTGAGCTAAGTCTTCTACGAGCTTCACAAATGACAAGATCTTCTACTACAGAAAATTTGCTGATGGATGCTGCTCACCTTGGAGTGCTTCACAAAATAAAACTTGCTCCTGCATTTGCAATGCCAAGCAGCATTGCTGCACAGGTCTTCAAAAGTACACTCCTGTGTCATTATACCACAGGACGAATGTTTATTGATATTTCAACTGTACTCTATTGAGTTTTTTAATAACAAAGTGTCTTTATTCCATTCACAATAATATTCAGTCTGAGTCATCTTCTTCCATTCCTGAAAACACCTGTGAAGCCAAACGGGGAAGAAAAGGAAAAAGCTCTGCACAGCATGTTACGATAACTGTACTAGTTGTCCTGTAATACCTATTTGTTCTGTGTTATTTCTCTTCTAGATCATTTTAATTTCAAAATATAATGCGCCCATCACATTTGGAATATACATACCTAATTTCTATGTTTTGCATAAAAAGTACGTAACAAATATTAACCCATAGTAAAGGCAGTCCTGCGATCTTCAGGAAACTAAGCGTACTGGAAAGTTGCAGCCACAAGCTGTCTCTTTTGTACCTTACCGATCTCCATTTTCTGCCAAGCAGTAGGTCTGCCCATTGTCTCTGGTTGAACGCTTTGAGCTGCATGTTCAGTTTGTGGTTTGGGGAGCTCACTTTGTCACTGTTTGCTTGTTTATTTCATTTGGAACCGATTGCTATTAAATAATCATGAGTTTTCCTGCACCACCAGCTTCACTGACTGACACATGAGTAGTTTCCTGCCCAGCAGCTCTTGCACAAGCAAGCACATGGTGTCCCATGCCCAAAGTGCTACAAAGCTCCACGTGGCTGTTTGCTCAGAGAAAACCCAGAACTTGTGTCACTCCTTGGCTCTATTCCTCTTTCATTACTGCTAATGTTGCGATCCCTTTCTTGGTCTGTTACCAACTCATCCTCCAGTCTGCTGTCTCACCTCTTCTCATCTGCTAGAGAAGCATATGGATTGCGGTATAATAGAGTGCAATTGCAACACCAAAATCCTGGAAATCTCTCTGTTCTCACACCATTCCCTAACTCCCTAAAGATAAACCTTCACATTTCCAGGTGTTATTGCCTTCTAAGCCTAAGATAACAAGAACACATAAAATAATTTAAAATAGACCCGGAGGGGACACCAAGACAATGTCTACATTAACCACCCGACACTACAAAGAAGGACTATCAGGGCCTAAAAGCTTAATGTAAAATATCTGAAGGACCTAAGTAACATAGGATCTCCCATGTGTCAATATTCCTTTGGACAGAATGTATTTCCTAACATCTGACTTCATGGTCCCTTGTTACTGCTTCAGGCTGCATCTCTTTATCCTGCCTGATGTGGATATCCTCCTCCCTGAAGTCATCTCACAGTTGTCATCAGGTCTACCTTCTATCTTCTCTGTAATCTAAACAACCAGCCTTCACCAAATATCTTGTTCCCCAGGCTCCCGATCATTCTTACTGCTCCCATTCACACGCTTCCGAGTTGCCCTTTCCCATTGGGACACTCCACGTCCATCTGAGGGCAGCGCTTGGGCTTAGACCTGCCACACATTTGACCAGGTCAGAAGAAAAAACCCACAAAAACCAACCAACCAACCAGTCTCATGAGCAGTACATCAGATGGCAATGTGCAGTCCAACTGTTTATATTCAATGGCAGCCTGGGTGCACCTCTGCTGGCAGGCTATGCCCTGCAGTCACTGCCATTCTGATATTCGTCTGACTAATTCATGGGCTCAACACCTTTACTAACTCCACATGTCAAGGCATTCAAGGGAAAGGGTTGGATGGACTGATGTTGTCAACTGACAGCTGATCTTGACCTCTCTGAAGCACCTACTCTGACCACCTCAGCTCAGATGGCAGCATCAAATGTGATCTTCATGAGCCACCTAATCACTGCCAACTTCAGGTCCAGAACTCCTGCAATAAGCATAAAGCATCTATCATTCACCCATTCAAAAAAAAAAGCTATTTCTGTTTAGATGACAAACTCTTGCTGTCTACCAAGCACAGCAGGAGAATCTCAGCTGCTCCTGGTATGGCTACAATACAAACAATTCATTAAAGTTGTGCAGATACTCAACTGGTATGAATCACTGTCACTCCAGGGAAGTCAAGAGGCCAGAACCCCTGTTCATATTAAAAATATATAGATCCCCAGAGTCCCCTACTGACTTTTATCTGCTAGTGATCTAGAACAGCATTTTCTGACTAATCCTTCAAAGTCATTCTTTTTTTGAGCCTCATCAAATTCCTCACATCCATTGTGCCTCCTGGGACTTTGTAACTCACCCTGAGTCTTCACTCCTTATACATGATTCATCTGTAACGGCCTTTTCTCCCTTTGTCTGGTTCCCCAACAGTTCAAAGTAGTACCCAAGATAAACACAATGCTTTTCCATTAACCGGTTTGGGTAAGTACTGTCCTGCCATAATTTTTTTGTTTCAAAGCATTGGTCTAGCAGGACCAATTGATATGGAAATGAGTGTAATTACCAGCGTAAACAATCTGTTATTTTCCATACAAGTCAGAGCACTAAATCACCGATGGTCCACTACATTACCATCTGAATAGAAGGAGGTAGCTAATGGTCCATATGTTAAAAAGCAGGTTACTTGCATCTTCATTTGCAAATGAAAAGCAAGAAGGACAGCTGGATAGTAAAGATATGACCATTGATCATACTGCCATTCCCTGGACTCCCACCCAGAAAAGCCAGGTATTAATCCACAAAACTTTCTCAGCTCTGAATGCCATCCACTTCATGACAAGGTTCCAAAAATTACTTGCGATACACCAAGTGTGTTACCCAGTCCACCTACAGCTCAAGATAGGAAACTTCCCAACTAAGTTTCATATATCACAAGGAAGTATTTGAGAAACTACACTACAAAAGCTATACATTTGCCTTCTCAAGTTGTGATATATACCCATAGCCCAAACTTTCCCAAGGAAGCTGCAGGAAGGAAGCAAAACGAGTCCTGTGCATCAGCAGGGGCTCATACAAACCACCACCAACACAACAGATATGCTCAACACTGCTCCACCTCCAGTTCAGTCCCAATCCCAGCCCACGAGCTACATGATGCCTTCAGAAGACCCCTTGGACACAGCTGATGGACTGAAAGCAGCACGGGGGGGGGCAGCAACTATGTACACTGACTTTGTACCAGGAAAACCACCATGGAGCCTTTGCTTAAGCAAGAATTAATCACCAAGTTCAGTTGTAAGAGGTAAGGTAGGCAGAAAAGTCTCCAGCTCCATGACGGGAGACATTTAATGGCAAAGTTGAATTAAGGAGTTATCCTTCCCTCCCTGAGCTGCTTGCTAACAACAACTGTGGCCAAAAAAAGGGGGCTGGGGAAATATTTTTAAGCCCTGTTAGTTCACCTACCAAGTTCCTGGAGCAGCCCTGTAAAGAGCTGCATGAACACAATGACAAAGGACATGCAAGAGATAACTGAAGACCCAAAATGCAACCAAATTAAAACATCAACCCTAAAACATAAAACAGTATCTTCTGATACTGCATGGAGTGAAATTTCTTTTTGTTCTGCCACACAAACACCAGGTATGACCAGGAGGCCAGTCCCCAGCTCCAACACCAGCAGCATGCCTCGCCTGTGAGCCAGCATTGCAGCAAGGCTGTTTGCTCAAGCAACATCCCCTCCAGCAAGGAGAAATGGCAGTACCTGCAACAGGGATGATGGGACAGTCATAAACTTCCCAGCTGATGTCCAGCAAGAGTGATAATAGCACTGTGTTCCGCCTCAACAGCGCTGCTGCTAATAGCAGGGTTTATATTTAATATATCCTTGCAAAGATGCTGCTGCTGCTTTGTTCTTTAAGAACAAGACTTCCTCCCTCAGCGTCCTGGTTTTCCCCTGTCCTCCTACATATATGGTCTTGACTCAGTGGTTAAAAAAAATACATTGAGAGGAGGTCAAGCCACTTGTAAATGCATATGCATTAGAGCTCCCAGAAAGCAAACTAATTACACTGAAAATGATGAGCTAAACAGAACCAGTATGACACCAAAAATGACCATTCAAGATGTGCTAATAAGCTCCAATACATAATTTCTCACTCAAAATAAGACTGGGAAGCTTTAAAAATCAGGTTTCTTTTTGCAAAAATAATCCCGTCAGTGATGGCATTTATAATGCAAGATGTATGTGAAGTTTGGCAGCCCTGGCTTGGGGTGGCTCCCCCACACCTCCATCATCCCTACGGGAAACGGCATCTCTCCCCTCCCAGGGGGATGCACACACAGCACCGTGCTCTGCGGATGCTCCAGAGACCCTCCAGTCCCTCCCCAAAGGGAAACAACTGATAACCCTGGGAGAAAACGAAAACTATCTACATACTCGATATTTTTTTCCTACAAGAAGTTTTTCCTCATTCTTCACTGACTTCAAAAATTATCTAACACATCCTCTTTCAGTAAGGAAGAATGAGGCAACAAATCACAATACCCTGGCATTTGTAGCGACTAATGGATATAAACAGCATTTTCAAATCTGTCAAAATAATTTACAGTATCTCCCAAAGTTCCCTTTCAGTACATACAGTTACCAAGTTAAATGGTCTTACAATTGCAAAACATTTTTGGGAACAGTCTAAAGAATGAGGGTATTTATCAATGGGTTTATTAATATGTGTAGAAAGAATAATGGATGCAATATCTGGTAAGGGGACATCACATTATGATACACACTTTAACTAATTTGCAATAAAAAATAAAATAAAATAAAATAAGTATATTGTATCCCAGGGAGGCTCTTATCATTTGCCTACTGCTCTCTCTTTAGGCACTTTTAGCACCTGATTAATTAATAATTGTTGCTTGGGTTATGCTGCTTGGCAACTTCTGTACCCTGGCTGTGAATCATAATCTAGCACTAAAAATTTAATAGGTGCATTGCAACCCTATCTGAGATGCACCCTGTTGAGTGTTAAATAACTTTTTTTTTGTAAATATAGCCTTTTTTTTTAATCTGAAAGCAGCATTATGCTTCGATAACTCTACCTGTCACCAATAGCAGTAATTAGCACTTGTGTTGCTTCATTGAGAGATTACCTGATAGAATCCAATTAGGGATTTTTTTTCCCCATTGTTTTTCTAAAGCCATCACCGCACTCTGCTGAGCTGCATTTTCATGCTGTGCAACCGAGTTCATTAAACACAAGTGGTCAGCTGGGGGGTGGTTTTTTGGTGCCATTTGTAAAGGCTGAGCCCCAGGAGGCTGGCGGCAGCGGCACTGCAGATCAGGCCAGACAAGAAAGCTTCAAAGGTTTTCCCCAAAAGAACCGTATGAAAAATTAGTTTCTGGGACAAACAACAGAGAGCGAGAGACCTGCTGTATCGCCACTACAAGTAAATAACAGCAGCAATAAAAGCAAAGCATCCATCCTTCCAACACCAAGCCCCCAGCAATCACCGGGATCCAAATAATGGGATGAACAACAGGTTATTTTGGTACTAAAACCTGGTCAAACTGTTCAGCGAGAGCCAGACTAACACAAGACGAGTGCAGGAGTGCCAGATACATCATTAACACGAGCAAGGACATACACCGCAGCCCGTTTTGGGATGATCACCCAAGGCCACCTGTCCAGCAGAGTTATCTGCAGCCCACTGGGGCAGCGTCTCAGGGCCTGGGAAGGATCCATCCCACCACCGGGGCTGGGCAAGGGGACAGAGCAGGGCTGGCTAGCGAGCACACTTCAGCACTGTGGAGGACGACGGTGACAAACGAGGTAAATCCTGACCTTGCAGCAGCTCCCCCACCGAGCCCAGCAGCTTTCCGGTGGCTACGCAAGGACATCAGACAGTGTCTGCTGACTAACCCAAAACCAGCACAAAACCTCAAGCTGAAAATCTTGGCTAACAGGCAGGTAGAGCTGAGGGCCAAGTCAGGCTCAGAAAAGTCATTTAAAACTCCATGTTTGTCCCTGCCCTCTGAGAAAAGCACCCATGATGCCCTCCAGCAATCACCACCAGCTCCTGGGCATGGTCATGGTCCCAGCCCTGCTGTTGGCAGCGGAGTCAGGAGTAACAGCTATTTGCAGCACTGAGTAAAAGCCACAGAGCTCCAGGAAAAGGGGCAAGCATTTGGAAGAACCTTACCAGAGGGGTTTCTAAAGGCCAGCTCAGCCTGGCTGAGCTCTCCAGAGCCAGTCCACCAAGCAGCATGGAACACCGTGTCCTGCAACTTAAAAAATAATTTCCTTTCCGAATTTGCACCCTATTTTTCTAGTACATGCAAATCAATTTCTGCATAAAATAACAGCAACAGGAGGTTTAAGCAGCTTGTCCCATGAAGGATGATTTTCAGTTCTGACCTCTTCGAAGTAGATGAAGAGCAGCAGCAAGTGGCTGAGCTCCCCAGTACTGCCCAAAGGGCTTGCAATCTCCCGTCCACATCCACCAGCGGAGCTTACAGCAACTGGGAGAACACCAAAAATCTGTGTGCCACAGGACAGGCAGTGGTTACTCTTACTTTGGGTTGGTTTGAGTTTGTTTTGTTTTTTTTTTTTTAATGCCTTCATTTTTGGATAAGAACTTCAAAGCCCTACAGATAACAGATACTGCTGATCTCCATGTAACAAGGTTCTCGAAGGGGAAAAAAGAAAAAAACAAAACACCCACCTACTAAAATAAACATAACAACAAATTCTTTAATAACCTCAACCCACTCCCTCCACTGCCTGGCACAGATACCATTTGCCACTGCTTTTCCGGGCAGAGCTGAGCACTTCAGAAGTGCAGACTTTTGGGATCACAAAGAATTTTGGAGATGCTGACAAGCTGTCAGGAGATCTGAAAACCAGCACTTTCTTACAGCACTCAGGATCACAAACATTTGCCTTTACCTTACTATCTATCACTTTCATGAAAAAAGAATAGGAAAGAGTAATAAAGCTTTTACTAGAACTAATTAAAATTAAATTACTTACAATTTACAACCTGCTCCTTCTATATCCCTAAAAATAACACCAATAAAGAGACAGACAGCCTGAACTCTCTATTAAATAAAGTTCTGGCTTTCCCTTGCTTTTTAATATGTCACCCAAGAAATAAAATACTGACATTACACACGCATCTTCAACAATAAATCTAGACAAAACCATTAATCATAAAAAATTTATTCAACACATTTTGCCTTTTCTACTACGTGTGAATAATCCACAAATTAATAGGAGACCAACTAGGGTTACCACTGCAATGATTAAAAGCTTTGGAAGAAATACAAACGCTTGTGCTTCAGGGCGTGCACTGACCTCTAGTTAAGAGCAGCAGGGAAGAGCTGAACCAAAACTGCAGCAAGTGAAACCAGAAGTGCCTTCAGGAGGAAGGCTTCCCCAACCAGTCAGCACTGCCCCTAGCTGGAGACAGACCACAGACCACAACAGCTGAGCTATCTGGGCACACCTGAAAACCCCTCGTGTATTATTTGTTATTTAATATACTACATTCCCCTAACACGAAAGAAGTACTCGGGCTCTCAGGATGGTAGGAAGCTTTAGAGCTAGCAAGTCTAGGAGGTATCACATACATTTCTAGACAGGCTTTTGCACAGGATCCCACAAACCTGCACACAGCCACCTATTTTGTATGTACACACCCATACACAACCACTGCTTGTATACACACACAAGCATGGGATTGTTTCGGTATGTTGGAGCCTGGCCCATCCATGGGGTTCTTCCCAGCCCAGGCAATTCCCCTCCCCAGCTTCAGTGTAGACCAGGTCTGTCACACAACATGGAGCAGCTCACACCAGGCACCAGAGATGCCTTGTCTACAGGTGACAGTGTAGGTGTGAATTCTGGGCAATTGCCATTTTTTTTAAAGCCAGAAAAGAGTGGGAGGATAGAATCAACTACTCTACAAAAAACACTTCTTGCTGCATTTGGGAGACAAGAAAATTGGTGAAAATGTGAACTCTCATCATCCCCAGGAACATGTTTCTGACTTACAACCAAAAAAACCCTAGTCTATGATGCATTAAAATCTCCTAGAACACAATTCAAAGAACAGTACGAAGCCAGAAAAAATCCCTGTGATTTTGGGAGTGCATTTCAAATCGGTGACAGAGAAAGTAACAGGTACATGAAATGAGACAGCTAAAATAAGACAAATATTAAATATCAATGTAACAATTGAGGACCAAAGCAAAAGCAGGAGAAAAAAGGGCCCATGATTGAAAGTCCTACATTTCCTACTCAGCTAGACAATCCCATTAATGCTACACACACTGTCATGTCCCTTGTGGACAATTAATAGACATACCATCTTTCTCAGGAAAGGTACAACCTCCTTTCTGCAGGCACAGCAGCAGTACGGAAATTGGGGTTACATTTTCAAGAAGACATTAGCTCAACTCCCAAATGTTTCCCAGGTCCAATCAGATATCTCCTCAATCCTCACTGCAGCTTTTTATAAAGAGGATCTCAAAGGACATTTCAGGAAGAAGTCTGTATAATTTTACAGATAGGGAAACTGAGGCACTCCTGCTTGTAACAGTAAAAGCCAGATATCAAGCCATAGGCTTTTCTTTAAATGTTTCCCCTTGATAGAAAATATTAACATCGCCTTCTGTCATCACTAAGGGATGTTACATCTCTTCTCTCCTGTCTCAGTTCTGTAGCTCATATACACTCTGTGTTGCATCCTGGGACAAACCAAGGACCCCACACCACCATTTCAGAGAATGAGGGATTGTTCATCATAGCTTTTAAAGCAGACACTGGCTGACCTCTTCAGCAGCACTGGAGTATTTTTCTTTTCTGTTGTATTTGCTGCACTGTTTATTAACTTTCCATTTATTTTAAGTCCTGCTAAGCCCAGTGGAGAGGGTTTGCAGTTTATATTGCACTACACTGATCCTCCTCCTGCTTGTTTTTTTGTAGCATATGGCCATTGAGGTTATAGTCTCTCTTTCAGTTCTGTGTCTAGCTTTATTACCTTAAATTTTTTTTAATACCAAAATCTATATGACACTTCTCTCTGCAGATGTCTCTTCTGTCCAAACTCCTCTTTTATCTCCACCTTTTCTCCCTTAACTACTCTGGGTGTCCACAATGTACCAGTGCAAAGCCTGTACCACCACCAGAGGGTTCAGATGCAAGGAGAAATTAGTGCTGGTGCTGAGATTTTTATTTGTGACTTAATAGCAATAACATTAGTCCTATGTGTTACCTGCTAACATTTAACTATTGCTAAACCTTAGTAATAGCAGCAGTCTTCTCTTCTGTTACCCCCCCTCCCTATCTTGTCACAAAAAAAAAATTTCCACCCAATTTTCCATTTTCCTTTCCTGTTCCAGGCAATTTTCCTCTTGGTTTCTCCACAAATAGTTCATGACAGGTCTTACTGTTGTGTCAGGCAGAGACCAGACAGCCCTCCTTGGAGAAAACCTATGTCTTCATGGAAAGAAGGACCGCCCGGTGATCTGTTCAGAACATTTTGACTAGGAAAGTTTCCTAACAAATCAGTCTTCCAAACTGAAATGTTGAGTTTCATCAGGAACTCAATCAGTTTTGCTACCAAGTGCTCTGATGTTTCTGCAAACACGTTCATACCATTTTCATGGTTAGCCCCAAACCACTGTGAACAGAGCGGTCCTTTGTGGCACAGTACCAACTGCATACCTTGGACCTCAAGACAGTGATGGCTGGTTATTGTGATTAATACTAACCTTAAAGCCAGAGGAGCACTCTTCGGAGACCGTTTTGTGTGGCTCGTCACACAACAGGATACACCACTTCTATTTAAATTTCTGCAATAACAACTCAATGCTTTCCACCTGTGTTAATTCCTTTCTCTTCCATCATTTGCATTTGATAAACATATTTCTTGTTCAATTACAATTACCCTACTAAAAATCCATCCTATTTATCATCTTACCTGCTATAAATTGAGGAGCTGATTTTGATATGCCTCCTGAGAAGCTGCCTCACACAAAGTGTTAGTCATCTGAATGGGTCTGCCAACACTCCCAAAGCCATATTCTAAATATACATATATCAAAACCCAGTCCTTACAGGCAAGGAAGGGACAAAAAGCCTTCTCAGGATGCTACCTGCAAGGCCAAGCACACCTCCCTTTCTGCTTCCTTTCACATAAGATAGTTGAAGAAAAAAATTTTAACCCCTGTTAAAGAAGTGAGGAATGATGCAGCTTCAAACCAGGAGAAAAAACAAACCCCTTTCTGTCTACAAAATGTCAAAGGTGGAAGGATGCTGTCCTTTTCATTTCCTTTCTTCTCTCTTCTAATGAATGGGAATTTATCACTGAGAGCTATTTTTTAACAAAAGTACCAGAGTTAAACAAACAGTGGAGGCCTAATCTTCAGGTAATGTAAATTAGAGCAGCTCCATCGAAGTAAAATCTATTTATACCAGCTGTGGTCCTTGCAATATAATTTCAAAGCATTCTTTGTCGCCTGCTACTGGCTTTACAAAGGGCAGAAGGCAGAAAATTTACCAAAAGCCAAAGTAATAGAGATCTCTTAGTGATGATTGCAGAATCGATACAACGACAGAGACTAAGTGGCTATGAATCATCCTGTTAAATCCAGCTGGTCTGCAGGATTGCCCCAAAACAGCAAACAAACAACAAACCCCCTCCAAAGTGACTCCGCTGAGCCCTGCAGCTACTAAACCTGTGCAGAGGATGCGGTGCCATCCCAAGAGCCACATCACTGGGATGCCGAGGGACACGACAGCCTTTGCAAGCCCCCGGCCAGCACGGCGTGCCATGCCCTCATGCCTGCCCTGCGTCCCCGGGACAGAGCCAGGTTTCCGGGGCCGGGAGAGCTGTGGATGCCCAAGAGGGAGAGCGGGACAAGGGTGACATTGTTCCCCATGCATCGCCTGGGTCACCGAAGTTCACATCGCTTTTTTTTCCCCAAAACTTGTTTATAAGAGGCAGTTATTATCATTCATTTCGACATTAAAAAAAAATAATAGTAGTAATACAACAGGAGGAGCAAGGGAGAGTGCCCAACGATGACATGGGCACAAAGGTATGCAGGGAATGAGGAGGAGGGAAGCGGCCCAGCTGCCCAGGGCCCATAAATCACACCGGTCAGACAATGACCTTTCGTGCGCTGCCCACTGTTAAAGGTTTCTGACATTCAAAGTCCTCCTCTCCACTTTGCAGGGACAGCAAGGGCTCATGAGTTATTAAAACAGGGCCTGATCACCAGTCAGAATGAATAAAGCTGTTTGAAAAAAGAGGGAAATAAAAGGTATGAAAACTTTACATAAGCAAGGATTCAGGTCAAAAGTCTCCTGAAGGGATGGGAGTTTTGGGGCACATTTATTTTTGTCTTTGTGGGCAACGCTGCTGCAAAGGAGGGCTGTTAATATCAGTTGCAATGCTTATACCAAGACTCCGAGAGGGCAACAGCTCTTGGCCAGCTGGATACTGGTTTGCAAAAAACAAAGCAATGGGAATTTCATTGTCACTTTATAAGACAGTATCTCTGATCAGAAAGAGAGCTGAGGCAGTGACTTTATTCTCCTTGTATTTTGCCACCATGGCCCCCAGTCATTTTAACCTGTTTTGAAGAATATAAAACTCACAGACCACTGAACCATAAAGCCAACTGTGCTTTTTCTCTGCATAAATAAGTGAGCATCTTTGGTGTCAAAATGAAGTAACTCCAACAAGAGAAGCTAAAGTTCCTTGTGCATACTGTAAATTATATATAGCTTATAAACACAGGTAAATACAGGTATAGTCACAGTGTGTATATATATAGTCTAAAAAGTCACATTATCATTTCATTTCAGGACAGAACACTAGTTTCATGGTTTCTTAATTTTATTTTCACATAAGGAAAGTTTTCTGCAGAGACTTACATCTGGCTGATGACTTCTTATAGGAAACTAAGCTTCTCAGTGAGAAGGGTTGGTGGGGCTGGGTCCCTGCATAACAAAGAGATGGGCAAAATTTTCTGCTTGGATGTTATTTTTAAATGTGACAGGATCATCAAGACATTATATAGTAATTGTCACACAATGAATTCTTTGTCTGCCACAGATCAGGAACTGTAAATAAACTCCTAAGGAACAGATATCCTAGTGTAGACTTTAATCTATCAAATATGGTAATTGTTAGCACAATCTAACAACTCACTGGCTTGCAAATTAATCACTCAGTCTTAGCAGCAAGGTGCATCTTTTTATCACTAATACTTGGCATACAAAGTGTGGCTAATAAGATGCCTCTAATTTAAGAGTCTCACAACATCCCCCTCAAGGAGCTAATTGCTCACATTGAAGGCCTTGATCCTGAAAAGGCTACAGAGAACAATGCTCACCATGGCTAATCAACTGCTCTCTACCACTGGAGGGGAGGTCAGAGCAGACCACCTCTTGCTGGAGTGCCAAGAAGGACATCACAAGCTATAGGAAAAACAGTATGGGATTGCAACTCATCAATATATATGACCAAGTGGACCAGAAAGGTGATGTAAGCTCTGACCCAGAAATATGCAAAAATTCAAGAATTTTTAACAGCTTTGACCTAAGTTGAACAATACATTTTGAACAAGATAGCTTCAAAGTGTGTAGATTTTGAGCAATGCTTATAGTTCCTTCCTTCTAACATCACCTTACCCCTCTTGCTGTCCAGACCTAATCAACTATCAAAGCCTTCCCTCACACACAGTCCTCTTCTTCCCCTAAGCAGTGTTCAGCTCTGCCCACCTGCCTCCACCTGGTCACCATTTACTTTTACCTCAAGGACACAGCCAAGTTCTCATGGTCTTCAGCCTCAGGGCTTCTTCCCAGAGCTTTACCTGCATTATTGATCAGATTGACTAACCCCTTCCTGGTCTCTCCTTGTGATCGCTTTCAGACATGAATTTGTCTAAAAGACAACAAGTTTCAGGCAGGGAACTCCTCTTCTTGGTTGAAGGGTGAAGAATTCACCCATGCTCTAGGGCTCTGCAAGGTAGTAAGTGCTGAACAGAAGGGTTCATGCCTTTTCTACATGTCTTCACAGCCTGCAGTGATTTCAAACAGGATAGTGAAAAATTTTAAGAAAACAGAGGAGCCAACCAGTTACAGAATATTAATGCAAAAGATATAGGTCCTGATAGACTTAGGGTATTTCCCAAAGAAAGCTGGGGAGAAAGGGAATTTACTGCATAACTCTAAAATGATGATTAGCTAGTAAATGCACCATCTCAGTGGATGTGATAATCAACTACATATTTGCATGAGTTCATTTTGTTAAAAAATGAATATATTTTGTTAAGAATGAATCCCCCCAAAACCACAAAGATATTACAGTGCATCCTGTAAGTCAGGGATGTAATAACAGACACCAGACTTGCTGCCTCTCCATTATTTCTTAAAAATTGGACTTGAAGACCATGTGAAGATTAGCACAAGGTTCAGCTGGGTTCTGGATAAAACACCAAGTACCTGTGAAATCTGAAAGAAGGTAAAAACAAGCCCTTTTGCTCCAGATTTACCATGCTCAACAACATAACAAGCCTCATTCTCCACTTGTTTGAATTTTTGTGAATGCAGAGGCATCCAAACCTCAGCAGGGGGATGGCACATCCCTTCCACTCTCAGATCACACAAGTGGCAAGAAACCAGTGAACAACTTTGAGAGAAGTCTGCTGCATGTACAAGACAAAATTTAAGGAAACAAGAGGAGAATCATCCAAGGTTATGGTGGGTATCCAAAACTTTCCCCCCAGGGAAGATTGACCACTTTGAGAACTGCACTGTAAACCAAATTATACGGTAGCAACCAGTAACACTAAAAATTCCCCGTACAGCACTGACTTTTTTCTGTTTTATTTTGTTTTCACTGGAAGTCGTCAAAATATCTACTTTGAGCATGATGGCAGATCATTGCCAATCTGGTGAGACTGAGCTACTTCTAAATTGGGAACTGTGACGGGAGAGTAGTGCAGCATTAAGGCTTGACTAAGGAAATGAGTCACTTCAATTAGAGAAGAAGCTGTAGAATTTAATAGAAGAAATTGCTATCAACTAATTAACGCTTATGATTATTATTATCAGTGGTTTTATAGAATTGTAACCTAGATATCACTATATAAACATAACGTTAAACAACTGACATACAGAATCAAACCCTGCTATACTTCCTTCTTTCAGAATATAACTGCTTATTTAAGAATAGTGGACTGATTAATCAACTAAAAGTTCAAGGGACCAGCACATTATCAGAAGGCTGACACTGTATCAAATTAATTGGCACTTGCATTTTTAATTTAGTATTCCATTTCTTAGTTAAACTTTATTGGCTACCCTATATATATATATGCCTTTTATCTTCTTGAAAAGCAGGAGGTACTTCTTCAGTAATATTTATTGTTAGAATGACATGACCCTTACTTTTTCTTCACATCCTTCTTTCTGACATCAGTGTGGTCCAAACCTCTCCCTGCTGCAGCTGCTAAGTAATAGCACAAAAAAGGCATAACTGCTCTCCCCATACGTTCAAAAGTGGAAGGAGACCTGGCTGTTCCCATATGACAAATTCACTTTGCTCTTTTCAACCCCAATGTTACAAGGAGACCAGTGCAGTAGTTTCTCCTCTACGGCTGTAAGTCTTGCAGCTCAGAATGGCAGCACAGTAAATAAACTTAAAAGTAGGATATTCAGAAACTGCAACGTCTGAGTAAAAACAGCCAGACAAAATCTGCTCCAAGTCCTTGATCCTACAAATGCACAGATTCACACAGGTCTCCTCTGCATACCATTCTGCAAATATTTAGCTGAATGAGTTTCACACTCACCAATTTAAAAACTTCACACCTGTGTCTCCTTACCAGGAGTTAAATTTTATAGGCTCTGAGAGCAAGGGAAAAGGGAAGTGCAGGCAGAGTTTATGAGCTGAAGGATGATGGCAAGATTGCAGGCACTTGGTTTTACACCCTCTACAGTAGAGAGGCTGGGAAATAAGCTCCAAAAAGGCCACGCACTAATGACACCTCAAACTGGAGGCAACAGCAACGTGCGCCCTAAGAGGCAACTTCCAAACTGGTGGCAAAGCGGGTGAGACAGGGCACAATTCACCCCCAGGATGAGCACAGCCCCATGCCGCTTACTGATATTGATAGGACCACGTAGCGTGCCACCCAAATGCCACACACCACCAAAACATCTTGTCTGACCTCCTTGTTCCAGAAACATTGCTCCAGGTAAATCTGAAAAAGGAAGGAGCTTTAGTTTCTGCAGGACCAGGATCCCACCAAGTCAGTGACCTTTCCAGAAGCACAGAGAAAAAAGCATGTCCCTCTCCTGCTTGCAGCCCAATCCCATAAAGCTTTTTACACACACTTAAGCTCATCCTTCCACATTAAAGTGCTTATGATGAACTTTAAGCACCCTCTTATGTACCATGGAAGCTTCACAAGGTGCTTTTGGAGAACCTGGTCCTTGACTGCTTGCTGAACTGGGTTGGTTTGGCGTTAAAAAGGACCATGTTCACCCCCAGAAGGATTGCCACAAGCCAAACCATCAAAACCAGGCTAAACACAGCAAATCCAATGCACTCTGATCTGAATAAAATTTTTCCCAAAATGAACTCAAGTCCCATCCCAATCCTTTCAGCCATCTTCTAGCATGACTAACAGAGTGCTCGACACAGGCTACTCTTAACCTAGTACATCCCAGTCCCATGGACAATGATGCAAAGTCCATCCACTGGAGAGGGTAGTACCATGGAGCAATCAACTGAAGACACCCCAATGCAGATTTCCATCAGGTATGTGCTTATCTCACACTCCAAAATCAGGTTCTCTCTCTCCACATGAGGTTGTGGCACACGCTTGTATATGAAAAAGCAATACATAGTCACTAATTGCGCTAATTTATTACTGTTACACTGTCTCATTCAAAATATCATTTAAACCCAAGTTAAGAGCTAGATTGCTAAATACACTTTAATCATAATATTCTTCAAAGAATGAAAGGCAGGCAGACAGCAGCCATTTTGCCTTCATCTGTCTTTTCTTGTTGCTAAAGCCCTTTCAGAGGCTCACCCATTTATCACTTAGATAGCAATCGTTAGCTCTTTTCATCCCAACTCCTACAGACTGATGAGGGTTGTTACTTTTTTTTTTTATTTACTTTCTAACTATGCACAGACTTAGTGCTGTAATAACTTCTGTCCTTTTGTAAGATTTCTCATTTAAAAGGGGAGCACTGAAAATCATATACAACCCTACACAGTCTGTATGGAGATGTGCCCCTGCATAATGAACAAACAAGGAGATTTTAAAGCAAAAGGTAAGCAGTCGAATACTGCAAGTCCACACTGTTGACAAAATCTGGATTTTTACTCTCGTGGCATTTTAATAATCTTATTAAATACACACCTCAAAACAAGTCCTTCTGGGTTAGAAGTGCAGTTGTTTGCTCAAATTTATGAAGCAATTAAATTTAAGCTCCAAACAATATACAAAATGTATAATCTGGACCACAGACTACATTGGCTATCCTTACTCGTCATGGGTCCTGATGTAGTTGTATTCACATTTTTACCCCAGATTTCATGGGACCAGCACCAGGTCCAGGCAGACCACAGATGGGACATGGCCAGGAGAGCCACCAGCAGTATTCCCACAGCAGTGTCTGTTGGAAAGACACTTATTAAGACTTTGCTCCCCAAAATTAAATTGCCTCAATGTACCTTGAAGGAGGAAGTGCTGTCAGCACCTCACCTTTTGTGTGGGGAGACACAAGCCAAGCAGAATGATCTCCTCCACACCTTTCAGCGATGCCATGGATGCAATCCTGCTCACTTATTCCCTTACTGTCAAACACAAACCAGCCAGAGATATTTGGGATTTTTTTGCAGAATATTACCATGCATAAAAAGCAGAGAAAGAAGAAAGGATCCTTTTCCAAAGTTTGGTTTTCCACAAGGAATTTCCTTTTAGATACACAGATTTAATTGTTTTTTCCTCCCTTTTGAAAAGGTGTCTTCCCAGTTTCAGCTTACTTTCAAACAACACTTGCTTTCAATTTTGGAAAACATTTGGATGTCTATTTCAGGATGTTAAGATGTTTTACTTCATTTTTGTTTAAGAAAGATACAAAGAAGTTGACTGAGAAGAGGGGAAATTAACAGTTTCTAGCTACTGAGCTAAGGCAGGCTGAAAACTCAACTGTTAGGGAAAAAAAATAAAAATAAACAAACCCAAGAGGAGTACTTTTCTTTTAGAAAACTTAAACCAAACAAGATATTCTTAGTGGGAAAGTTGTTCATGTGAAAAAGTTTGACCAGCTCTAGAAATAACTGAGGTATCATAACAGGCCACTAAAGTGAATGAAGAACTTAGCCAGTGTTCTTTAAATTCAGATTTGTGGGCATTAATTTATTGAAGGCCATGAAAACACATGAGCTGAATGCTCATCACCTGTAGGATCCAACCCACCACCTCTCATCTCAGTTCCCCGTGTACACGCAATGGCAAATGGTCCTTCTTGGGTACGCCAGGGAGCCCAGTGCCTCATTTCTCACATCTCCATCTACAGCATCAGTTCCCCTATCCCACCACATGAGGCTTAGCCCCACAATGCACCGATTCGCACGGCAATTTGGGCATTTATTGGGAACAGCCGGTACCTGCAGAGAGTCTTTTCTGGGGGTATTGACAAATGAAAGCAGATCAGAAGAAGTTACCTACATCCCTCTACCAAAAAGCATCTCATCTATCAAAAGAAATAAGTGCTCTATAGGCTGGAAACTGCTGACTTACATTTGTTCAACTAATGTCCAATTATTATTACATGAAACTCTACATGGAAAAAAAAAGGAGTCTAATAAGAAAGCTAATGAAAATTAAGTATTTTACAAGAAAGTTACCTAAGCATAAAGTCAACTAGATATCACTTTGGTTTTCAAATCCAGGGGCACCAACATGGGAAAAGCTGGCATTCACATGGGAACAAGCTCTCAGCCATGGAGGAAACAGAGTAAGCCAAAACTCTTGCAGAAGTCCAATCTCATCACACAACCTTTATTTCTTTCCCTAAGCACACATTTTAATACAACACAGGGCTTTCCATACAGTATTTGAAAACAGTTCTCTGTGCAACATTTTGAACTGAAACTTTTGCAAATAGATGTTGGGGAGAGTAAGTAGAGGTTTGCAGTGGGGGGGGGGGGGGGGGGTGGGTGTCCAAAGGGAGCACAAGCTGCAGCCCCCTCCCTTGCATCCCCAAATTGCTGAGGATTAGAGATGCAAGACAAGCGATGACGTTCAACCTCTGCAGCCTGCTGTCCTGCATAAATGAAACGGGTAGCAAATTGTGATATTGCTTGCAATTCATTACCTTTTTCATTTTGATTTTTTCCTCGATTATAAGCTTAATAAAAGCCTCTTGCTGCAGTTCAGTGCAGACAGATTTCACTGCTACTCTCTTCACTGACTTCAGCCATAAAGCCACGCTAATTACTTTGAAAGGTTAATGGGAGGAAAAAAGAAAGAGATACACACAAACACACACATATTCCTAGTGAGCCGTCATGGGTAAAAGAGGGCTACAGCCCCGGCTTGGCCAGCCCTATTGACAGAACAAAGGAGCTTCTGGCCTGGCAACAGAGAGCAAAAACTGTGGATGCAGAGAGCAGAACAGGGAGAGGGAAAAATCAGGAAGAAAGAAAAGGAAGTAACACTCATTCTTGTGTTGTGAGGTCCTTACTATGCAAAGCTTTCATGCTGCAAAGAAAAGTGCTATTGAGAGAAGGTGGAGGGGACCAAAATGCTGGGACGCAAACACGCTGCAGTGCCTGCTGTGAGGGGCCCAGGACACTTCAGCAGCACCAGCATGGCCTGCAAACGCAGAAATCATTTAGGAAGCCAGATGATACGATAGGTACCTATTTTAAAATGAATGAAATAACTACTTTCTTGACAGATTTGCTCTATTATGCTGCTAACAACCTGCAGGTGCACACCATCTCTGAGCATCTTGCACAGCGTAAACACACACTGCAAGCCACAAGATGGATCATGTATTCACTTTTCCTCTGTACACATGTAATGTTCAGGATAGTCACCTAAATTAGATCTACTTTTCTGTAAAAAGAGGAGAGAAATTGAATTATGAGCAAACACACTTCAGTTGGACAGGTAGAAATGCCAGGAGAGCCCCAAATTGTCAGGGCAGCCCTGGCTGCAGCCAGCTCCAGCTGAGCACCCCGCAGGCTTGCAACAAGAGGATTTACCTCCTCGCTGGCTCTGGCTCTTGCCATAGTGCTGCAAAACTGCATACTCCAAACACTGCAATTTACCATAGTCACTGATAATAACTACAGGGTACCCCATTTGCATGGAATAAGTTACCAGCAAGTTAAAAACTCACTCTCTCTCTCTCTCCTTGATCCTCCTCTTCTAAAGAAAAGTCCTCTGAACTTGTGTTTACAGCCCCACCGAAACAGATGAACACGTTTCATGTGCTAGGGTGCTTTGCTCACTGAAATCTTGCCCTGCAGCAGTAAGCACCAGGACAGGGTCTGTATATACCAGGTGCCCCCACCCAGTTAAGACAAAAAAAAAAAAATCCCATTTTTGAGGTTTTCCACATCTTTTTCTATTGGATAAAACACTGGGAAACATGAGCCATAAATAGCAACATGCATTTTTTGCCTGGGTCCAGCTCCCAGCAAATCAAGGGCATTTTACTCAATTAAGGACCACGAGGCTTATATCTTAGATCACATTTCATTAATGAGTACTACTTGGGTTAGGATGATTTTCAACCACAATTCTCAAGATGCTTTGCAAAGAGAAGGAAACAAAATTTTTATCACTTTCCTGTTTTGCAGAAAACAGAAGAGAAAGTGCAAAAGATAGTTTCTTTTGGAGAGGGAAAATCCCTCACCAATGGCCAAGAAACGAGACAAAAGTGTAACCCAGGTCCCCCCCATCACCTCCCTAAGCCCTTGAGAAACCACACGCCTTTGGATCACTTCAGAAATGCATTTTGGAAGTCCTCCATGAAATGTGCAGTATTTATCTCCCAATTCCTGAAATCTTGTTATCTTGACAAGTGACAACTAGCCATTTTCAGCGTAAGAAAGAAAACATATTTTTTGGCTCTCCATGTTAATTATACTTTAAAAAATATGTAAACTGTAGTCATGGGAGAGAAAAGGGGGGAGAGAAACCCTGTTACAATAGCCACACATTGACAAACTAACAGACACAAACTAATTATTTTGTGTCTTTCCCAGCAAGTTTCATTCAATTAACTGCACCACTGAGTTCAAAAGGTGATTAATTGAGGCCTATTCTGGTTTATGGAATTAGAGTCCCTCAATGATGTATGCAGAGACATGGGGAAAACTTAGATTTAAGCTCAGCTGCCTTGGCCAAATATTGAAAGAAGTGGAGCGGCAGGGGAAGAAGAAAGGCACTCAGCATTCAGATCTTGTCTGCAGTCGAGCAATTAATTTCCCACTCTGTGATGACCAACACAGCAGTGTAGCACACACATAAATACTTATCTATCAGCACTCAAAACCTAAAGCAGGAGAGCACCAAAACAGCTTCTCAATGATGTACTGTCAGTAACACCTGGAAGTCCCAGGATGGTCACCACTGCACCCAGAAGCTGATCCTTTTAGCCACATTCTAAAACTACTATTAATTTTTTCAGACTAATGGCTTTTTTCCTGCCCTTAATGCTTTTTTCATGAGTTTGTTAGGTTATTAAGCAACTTCTTTATCTTCTTCCTTTGGTCATCCATTCTGATAGAGGGAACATACACATCTGGTTGCTTTTCAACAAAGTCATTGCTTAGGATGCTCAGGGCACTCCTTTGTCCTGGGCTGAGGAGCAGAAGGACAATAAAGAGAAATGTAAAACAAACTTAAGAGTGATGACCCCAATCTTTTTGCCCACCCCTTACAGGAAGCTCGCTCTGCAAGCCCACACAGCTCCTGACCCAGACAAACAAGGTGTACCAGCACCTGCTTGCAGCATCGCCCCGGGGGTCTCCAACTCTTTGCTTGCATTAGGACAGATTTCTGAGGACTGAGGAACCAGGCAGGTTCAAGGACTCCTTTGATCTGAAATCCCACCCCTGATTTTGCAGATTTTCAGTGAATCACCTTCCCCAGGAGTGGCAAGATGGACTTATCTGTTAGCAATGACAGCCGAAGCTGCAAAAGAATGAAAACAAGAGATAAAAACCGAAACCAAAACAAACAATCCTGACAATCTTGAAAAAGACAGGAACAAAGTAAATTTTCAAGTCTCCCAGGCTTCATGGACCTGCTCAGTGCCCATAGCCACATGTCTCCCTCTGTACCTCCCCAGCACCTTCCAGACTTTCTTTGACCAACAAAATCCAGACGTGCAGCTGCATTCAGACCTGCTGCAGAACACCTCTTGGGCACAAGAGTCCCGACTGCCAACAGCACGAGTCCCAGAGTAATACTCAAATCCCTGCCCTGATTTACAGCAGGCAGCTGGAATCTCACATCAGCCGAGAAGAGCACACCTCCTCGGCCAAAACTTGGTAGGAGCTTTATATGTTTCTTTATGCAGGATTAGCAATGAAGCTCCTTTTAACTTCGACTTTTGTGTATTATTGTCCTTGCCCGTGCTCCACAGCCCACGTAGTGCCTGGGGTTTTCAAGGTGACATTACAATCACCCCTGGAGACCACCAGTGCAAACTATCCACTGTAGACCTAAACAATCCAACCCATCCACTTTAGAAGGCGACATCTGTGTCCTCAATTTGGCATGTTCATGCATAAATGCTCATGGCTGCAGGATGGCACTGAGACCACACAACACCAAGTGGGCCGAGGAACCTGTTGGTCAACGCTCCTGTTGAAATCGTCTGATCATACAGGCATGACAACACACCACAGGCTGCCCTACACATCGCACCTCAGTGTGAGCAAGCACAGCCTCTCCCCTGCCACATATATCACCCCAGAACAGGGGTCCTGAGCCTCAGCTGCTCTGCACAACACAACCACTTTAAAAAAAAAATATCACCTAAAATAAGCTATAGTAGCAGCAGTGAGTTTTACTTTCATTGACTGTTATCTTGATTTTCTCACAAGAATGCATAGCGAGCACACAGGTCCATAACGTATCAACTGCATTTCAAATGGCTTCTGATTCAGAATATATAGCTACTACTATAAGCTGCAGGAGTATCGCTTTAACAAATTATTTAAAATCCAAACAGCTCATAACAAACATAACAGTCTGACTCAATGGCAGATGCATTTTTCATTTATTCATTTCTGTTAAAGCACATGCAATGTTAAAAGCAACAGATAATTAAAACAGATGAGAGCAATACAATACTAGGTAAAAAGGTGCCACTTACTGTATCAGTAATTAGTGATATTTCCATTATTCTTCTTTTACAAGTATCATTTTCACCCTTGTAGTTTCTGCCTTCTGTAGCTTAATAACTTCTTGTTTCTACTTTCTTTGTTCAGGTATACGTAATTCAGCATCATGCAATCAGACAAAAAAATAGCTTGGAAATATACCTGCAAGAATGATGCTTACAGACACTCTGACTCTAGTACCTAGGCCCACTTCTTTCCCCCTGCAATGTTTACACTCAAGTAAAATGGAATAAGCATATCTAAGTTTTGTTAGAAAAAGTATTCGTTACCTTATGATTAAAGAAAATCACCAAGATAACAGACATGTTGGGATTCTTATCATGGCAAATCTAGCACGTGTAATTCACACTGCATCCAAAATAGCCCTTCTAATTATGTCAACCCTCATCTTTCTGTACAGCATGGTTTAACTTTGATTAGTGAATTAGCACTGCACATTTGGGCTGGTGCATGCTCAGGATTGATTGAACTGGTCAACCTCAGTCCAAAAGTTTTCTTTCCATGCTTGTGCTTTAAAAATGGGAGGAAAACAATAAAATGAAACTGGGAAGCAAGTAGGTAAAGGTCTTTATAAAACACCCCAAAACCAACAACAATAGCAATCTATTGAATAGGTATCTGTAACAAATGCGGAAGGTGGAAAGCTTAGGAAAAGGGGAAAAAGCAGAAGAGATGCAGGGTAGGGCAAAGTCCACAGAGTGAAGTTGGTACTCCCTGAACACATTTCAATGATCATCTTGCAGGCATAAATATGGAATTTTAGTCATTTAAAGAGAAAGTTTAATATCTCTAAATTTTTAGGTGTCAAAACCAAAGAATCCCTCCTCTGACAAACAGAAGGTGGCATGAATAATACTCACTTATGTCCTGATAGTATGCAACAGGGTACCATTACTATGCAAATCTGAGCAGCCCCTGTACATGCACTTACACTAACCTTTGAACACCCCAAAGTAGTTAAAATAGAAGTAGAAGCAGACTTGGTGGCAGCTTTCACTGAAGCACAGCATGGGGACAAATCAGTGGGACATACATGGTATGTGGGGAAGGCCAAGTTAGGTCATAAGAGGAGGAGAAGAAATAGCTGCACCTTAAACATGCCTTAGGATCCCTTAGTATCTGCTAAGATACAGTGTCCCAGTGAAGGGGATGGCCACCACCACAGCTGTATGGAAACAATTTTCTTTTTACAGAGCATTCACTGCAGAGAGTTGCAGGAGAAACCAGTTCTTGAAGGATTAAGACACAGTGAAAGAAATCTGGCCACAATGAGCTGGTAAATTCAGGGAATGACCATTCACCTGGACCAGATGACTTTCACCCTGAGGACCCAAGAAGCAGCTGCAGGCATAAACACACACAGCTATAAAAGACAAATTTCTTCTCAGCCTTTAAGGCTAGACTGCACTGTGCCAGACGCATCCTCTTTGTCCACATGGGAATTTTGGGAAGGTACAATGTGCATCTTTGCTGAGAGCTTCCCAGTGACCTCAAGAGCTGCAAGGAGGTGGCAGGATACAGCAACCACCCTAATGCCAGGGTGCACATCAGGCACCAGCTATACACAGTCATTAAGACCTCTCCTCAATCCCTTGTGTAGCACTTTTCAAAATGTACCCGTCTATATTTATTCTTTATATAACAGAAACAAAAGAAAACAAGCAAAAAAGCTAACAGGGGAAAAAAAAAAATCTGTATTTATATAAGCATAGGAAGAAATGACTAGGGAAAACAGGGGCAGCAGAGAAGCCCTGCGGCACGGCCAGTGCTCAGGCAAGAGCTCGGGGATGCAGGAGCGAGCCATTTCAGCTGCCAGTATGTGCAGCATGCCAGAAAAGGAATGTTTGCTGCCAAGGAACTGTAAAGAAATATTGGTGCAGTTAAGTATGCAAATATTGTGTTGTTGACAAAGGAAGTAATAGGGTATTTTTTCAACATTTTTCTTTGTGGTAAGGAGAGGCTCTGCACTTCTCTTTAAAGGCATTAAATAGCAACACCACAAGCGTCACCATCACCCTCACATTTGACACTTTAAATCCATAAGCATACACAAGTGCATGTACATATACACTTCCAACATACCTTCCTCCTTTTCAAAAATGGAGTGCCACTTTTAAATATTTCCACTTTACTTGCTTTGAATTGCCGGAGATCAAATGAGTCAATTAAGTGCTGTGTCTTTTTTGTTCAGAGGCAAGATGAAGGTAATTTGCTGCTCAGCGCATCTGTTTCCTCATCAGCACAGTAAGGACCAGGCTAATTAGGGGAGGAAAACAATATGGTCATATGGATAGGCCAGATTGCCTGTCACTCAGCTATTCAGCGGGCAGGTTGTGCTATAAGGACAGCAAACAGATGATGAGTCTTCATCTCCTTCCTCGCCATGCCTCGAGAAAAAAAAAAGAAAGAAAAAAAACCAACACGACTTCAAGTACTCAGATGGTTACCTGACTATTTTTAGCATTAATCTCAAAAGGTTCCTCTCCAAGTCCTGCCATTGCTGATGTGCCCGTGATGAACGTTGCTGCTCTTTGCTCTGGCGAGGAGCCCCATGCCAAGGTTTCTATTTTAGCAGCTCGCCAGCGCCGAGGCCAGTCACGCTGCTCTGTCTGCTCACCCAGGTGGGCAAGGGGCGACCCCTGCTCACACCATGGGAAGCACAGGCAAGCTGCAGCACTGGCACATGGAATTTATCAGCATTGCATGTTTAATTGGTAACGAAGTCATTTCAATTCCCTCTTCTACTGACTTTAACCTAGGCATCGCTCCGCTTTACAGCGGACTTGGTGCAAGCAAACGTGGGGCTCTCCCTGCTCCAAGACCTCCCCACGCAGCAAACGGGAAGGCACCCATCTGGAGGATAACTCTTTTCGTAATGCATCAGAATGTTCACAATCTCTGCCTCCCACACCGTGATTTTTTTAATAAGTGTTTTGAAAACAATTGAAACTTGTAAGAAGCAGTGCATGATCAAGACCCATCTAAAAAGCTGTTGTTGCTACTCCCTTCGCTCTCCAACACTGAAAATTCCTAATTATTTTTCATCATTTTAGTTTCAATAGATTCAATCAGGCATATGATTTCAAACACCTCTGACTTAGCAGCACTGCAGAATCACAGACCCTGATGCAACAATCACGTGGGTGAGTGCCCTGATTCAGCTTTAAATCACCAATCCTAAGTCTGATGTCAAAAATTATTTTCTCGATAAACTGCAAACATGCAAGTGCATGAGAAAAACAACTTTAAGGAGACGAGCTAGAGATAAGTAATTCCCAGTCACTCACACGCAATCCCACTGCAGCATTTCTGTTTATTAGGAGAAGATATGGAATATCAGAGGAAGTTCATTTATTCACTGGCCTGTAAAATCAAGCAGCAGTAGACATTACATTTACTACATCTAAGCTTTATTTGCTACTACAAAATGAAATTGTATAAGGTACAAAAAACAAGTTAACTCATATTGAGCATATCATGAAGGCAATCAACCCAACCAAGGGCTTTCACATCTCCCTGTCAGCCACAAGACACAGACTGAGTGCTCGATACTGCAAATACAGCTTCTTTTTTTTTTTTTAATTTATTTATTTTAATAGAGTATTCCCAGCAGATCTCTGGTTTTACATTGATCAGAAACATACCAATAAAGTCCGCTCTTCAAGCGGGGAACAGTTTTGCAGGGCTTGCTAAAAAACAAACCACAAAAAAACCCCCGAAGAGCCGCCAAACCCAGAACAGACTTTTAATGGGAGACCACCCTTCTTTGCACACCAGGGAGGACAGGTTCACTCACAAGCCATTTAAAAGTCTACCAGGGAGCATCTTAAAGACTCAGCTCAAAATGAGACAACTCTCATCCCAGATTTTGGCACACATCCCACAATGGCCTTGACCCAACAGCTTTGCTTAAACCGAAGCAGCTCTTTGCTCCCATTCTGAGGGCTGCAAAGTTTGGGATGAGTCACCGATTAATCTAGATCCATAAATAAACATCCAAAAACATGGATCAGATTGCAGAGCTCCCTCTGAACTTCAAGTCTTTACCCCTGCACCCTCACCAGATCTCAAAGAAATTGCATTTCCTCCTTACCAACTCTTCACATCATTATTTACTGACAGCCTACAACACATCCAGCCCCTCAAACAGGTGAATGTGAATCTGACAATACACATCAAGGGACAGAGGCCAATACAGGAGAGCAGCTATGATTATATACAGTAGCACAGGTGAAAATAAATAGGTAGTAAGTCAGTATGCCATGTATTCAGTAGGAGTACATAAACTCCTTTAACCACAGCTTTATTGCACCAGTATCACACAGAATTAATGGCAGAAACTACAATTCATATTTTTCTACTTCTTAAAGCCATTCAAACAGTTTCTTCTAACACTGTGTAAATATTAAAATTTGTCCAAATCGCATAATCAAATTTAGCAAACTATGCAGAAAATGTCAGTGGTAGGAATGGCAAACCAGGCTACTTGATTCATTAAGAAAATCCAGGCAATAAACTGTGTCCTCCCCACGAACAAACACTTGACAGGGTGGCTAGGAGTCAGATGAAAGTGGAGCACAGGGCAATGAGAAGGTCTGGCTTGTGAGCACCAGCGACCTGTGTTCTGCTTGGGTGCCCCACCAAAGCTTTGCCACTAGTGCTTTGCAAAAAACCACTGTATGAGCTCCAGAAAATCTGTTTTGTGTAGTATACAAGCTATACTGACAACTACATGCTGGCAAGTTTATGGCCAATGTAAACACCAAGGCTTTAACAGCAATGGGCTAAGCTGCAATAGGTCTCAGAGGGCTGTGCAAAACCCCTCTAAAAAAAGTCTTAAAACAGTCAGAGCAAGGAGAGCACAGGGAAATCGCACACAAAACACAATGCATGTGAAATGCCAGCTTGCTGTGTATGCCAAAGTTTGCATGGGTTCAAAAAAGCAAACAAATTCTCAGCTGAAAAACCTCCATCGAGCACAGTTCAACACAGATCTCCACCTCCTGCCCAGGGGTCTGAGCCAGAAATTTGTGGGAGCCCAGTAAAGTCTTCTGGGGAGAATTTTATATGTGTGTCTTGCTCTTATATCCTCCAAAGGATAAACGGTGTCCACTCAGAGCCAGGTTACTGGACCAGGAGGACCATGGTTTGACCCAGCCAAGTTGTATGTTCTCACATGGACCATTACACCTTGCTTTATGCTCTACATCCACACAGGCTGATCCCACCCCATAGCTCAATCTTTCCTCATTAAGTCCAAAAAAAAAAAGCCCACCCACTGCAAAGGAGCAGACACCCTATTCCCAGTAACACATGTTGAAGGGAGGTTAAACTGGGGGCTGGCACTTCAGCTTTGTCACGGTAATTATAACAGACTGGAAGCACCTAGACTGAGTGGAGCTAGCCACAGAGTCGCTACGCTGCTTTTTTGGCTAGAAAATTAGAAAGTCGCCTCTGCAGTAAGTATAAAGAAATATCCAGCTCCAACCTGACAAACCACTGCATTTGAAAAAAGAGAAATGGACATGCCACTGCTATTCGGTAAATGAAACCGAGGGGTCTAAAAGACTGAGTGCAAACCTCGGAAATTTTAGCAATGATGTGCATTAATCAAAAAAAAACAAACCACAAATAGCAACCAACTGAAGGGAGCGCTTGAGTTTTAAGAGACGCCTTAAGTTCAGCCAACACTGAAAGCATTTAAATTCTGGCAGCTTCAGAAGTAAGTGCCAGCATGAATTTAGATACTTGGATACATTCAAAGTCCTCCAGTTGCAGTTTCACTAGAAAATAATGAAACTATACACAATCAAATCATTATAAATAAAGTTTTTTGAGCTCAGTGGAAGACAACACTGATGGATTCGTGATCTGTACTGCTGCAATAAAGCTAGTAATAATTTTGATGTATTGATTTATTTTTTTCTTTAAAAAAAATAATCTGGATTGCTGTAAGGAATGCCTGCTCAGGAATTTCAGCCGAGCTGAACACTGTATGTTGCTGACATTGTCACTATGCTTTAAGTCAATTAGGGAGACTGGAGCCAGATGGCTGGAAACGACCAAAATTACACAGTACATTCTGTTTATTAGTTAGGATTATTATTCAGGCCATAATTGCTTTTAACAGATTATTTATCATTATTAAGATTACAATGATGTGCAAGAAAATTACAAACTTATGAAAAACATCAATTTTCAATCGCGTCTGTCCACACTCTGTTCAAAACTTTTCTCAAATGCCCGAACTAATGAATTAAAAAAATAAAAAAATTAAAATAAACCCATTTCACTAGCCAGATGCACTGATTTTGGGACACGACCAGAGCCTGCAGGAGAATGGCAGACACAAGGCATTTCCCAAGGCAGCTTTTACACTGCTGCTCACCTGAGCTGCTAGGATCCTCTGGCAGGGAGAGGAGGATGGATGCTCAACACCTGCAACTCCTCTGAGATCGCCTGAATCCCATTATAAACTTAACCAGGCCCCCCTTGAAAAGGACACCTTAAAGTCCTGCCTCTAAAAGATTCACTCCTCCTGCGCTCCAGCCAAACAAGAAAACATAGGAAAGGCAGGTTTCACAAGGACTAATAACAGAAAAATCAATTGGGAGAGGCATCCAGGACCTAATTTTAAAACAGTGGCAAGTACATTGCTCCAGCAAAGGCCACGGCTTGCCTGAGGGAGTAATCATTTGTTTACACCATCGATACCAACATATTTATCTCCTTCCTTCAACAGCTGAGATGGTCCCTCGGATGGGTTTTCCTACAGCCCTCATCTTCAATATATATTTTTTTAAATCACTCACTCATACAAACCATCATGTTGAAATAAAGATGGTTGAATGCTTCCACCCATGAGATATCCGCCACTCCTCCAAACTGGCTCCAATATCAGCAGTTTTGGAAATTCTGGTCCTATAACTCTGAACCCTCAAAAGTATAAATCCAGGTGTCAGCAGCTGGGGACTGGGAGAAAAAGGCAAGTATTCCTATCAGAGCCTACCCTAGAAGGGAAAGGCACACAGAAAACACTGGTGGCCAACAGTCTCACACAGCCACAAGCCCTACTCCTTTGACGCTGGGAATATTAAGTTATGCAATATAGGTTTCTTTCTCTGCCAAAGATCCTAAGATCATAACTGAAGTCAAGCAACAATTGTGACAATTCAAGTTGTGTGAATCCAAGTCTCTTAAGCTTTTAACTTAACATATACATAGCAATTATCTGAAGATTTATCTTTATCCTACAGCCTTTGGGGAGCAGTTAGGTTTAGCTGTCCACCAAAATCCTGAAATGCAGTATGCCACATTGCAACTACAGTTCAGCTTAGAAACAAGTGCTTTAACGCACCATTTGTGGTTTATCCTGAATTAGCACTTGGCCAATCTGTGGATTTTTCAACAGCACCACTCTTTTTCCTCCTATTCTTACAGGCAGCTTCACATCTCATCCCACTGAGCCATGATACTCTTAATGCTTGTGGTTGCTGCTAGGTTGGGCTTTTAAGACATCCCCTAAAAGGGAAAAAAAAAAGGCATTAGTAATATGCACGAAGTGTCCTCTAAGGTGGACAAAATATTAGCCACCATTAAGAAAAAGGGCACCAGACAAGAAAAGCAGCATCCTTGCTTGCTGTGATCCTGGCCATTAAGCTTTGGACAGAACAGTGAGGAATAGAAGGAAGAACTAGACTGGCTAATCAACGGGCGCATCGTGCAGATACCCATTAAAACCATATTACATTTTTTCAAAATTCGTATACTTCCCATGTTACTTAATCTCCCCCCACACCTACCTCCTCATTGCCCTCAACTTCTAATAGTAGTAATGACCTTGGCACATGGCATTTTCTTAGAATTAATAGTTGGCTGGTGTTAATGGCCCTTGGCTACACCTTGGGCCATCAACTCCTCCCAGACAGTCATTAATCCCAAGGAAATACCCTGCACCTCAATAGTTATTGCTTAATTAGCTCCACATATAATCTGTGGAGCTCTAACACCACACCAAAGGGCTGACTTATAAATTATGAGCAAGAAAACTTTCAAGTCAAAAGATTCAAGATACTGCACCAAAATCTAATTAAAGGCATTTTAACATGCTAATAAATAAAGGATAATTATTCGGGGGCTGAATTAGCTACTTGAGTAAGCAAAGCAACTGCTTTTGACTCAGTGGAGAGTTAGAGGGGCTCCTTTACATTGCTATACTACAGCGCACGCTGCAGCAGCCAGCTAAAGCACAAACCCAAACCTGCACTCCAGCAATAAAGTTCTGGTTTTTAATATGCCATAAACCGCACCAAGTTACAGCTGGGGGAGACTTTGAGGAGGATACACACAGAAGGGCTGCACACAACAACAGAGGATTTGGGACATTTGCAACAAAATCCTGTCCCTAAAGACTCCCCTGAGCACTGCTGAATACTCCTCACAGAAGTAGCCCGGGCTGCTGCAGGTCCTCTTTGCGTTTCATTGCTCCTCATGTACTCTTGCCACCTTTAGGGCAGGTGTTTTTCCCAGATTACATATCCACTGCAGAGCCAAATATGATTAATTATGTTCTTTCATTATCAGAGTCACCCAAAGTGAAGACAGACCTCACATTTCATGATGCTGCATTAATCTCTCCATCCCAAAGGAGACCCAACCTCATCACTGGCTAATTCAAGCCCAAAGCCTCTTCCATCTCCCTCTCCGCTCCTCGAGGACAACAGGGGAATGGGTTTTGGTAGCAGCAAAGCCAAGGGAAGATGAACGATCTTGTCAAAATAAAACAACAATAAAAGACTGATTCGCAGAGGAAGATAAGCTAGAGGAAACAATTCAGATGAAGAGGACGCCTGATGATTTAAATGTGGGGCTCAAAGAAAAAATGAGATGTCTATAATTATGAAAGAAGTATCTTCCCATTGCCTGGACTGTTATTAGCTGGGATAGGAAACAAGATGACAGCCAGAGACTTCATAAATCAGCCCACGCCGCATGTTGCCACTCCTTGGCAGTAAGCAAACATCTGCCCACACCTGCACCGGCACAGGGAGTCAGCAGGATCCCGCAGTTTGCTTGGGGGCTGGCTTTCCTTCCTGGCTTGTCTCCTTCAACTAGTGAACTCCATTGAGCTAAAAATAAGTGTACAACCAGCAGACTGCCAAACCACAGCATCTTCCAGACCTCACCTTTCCTCCCTTGTGCTACAACAACCTACATGCCACAACCTGCCAAACAGGCATTTTTAAAGCTATTTATCAGTAATCACACCAGCAGAAAGAGGGCTCGCGCGCTGCACAATAGGGCAGCACATCTCCTCCTCTTTCCCCTTCACATAGCTTTTCCTTTTTGGTTTGTTTTTTTAATGGGTTTTCCTAATAAGGATTCACCCACGCCACTGAGCTCTCTCCTCCTCCCCCCAGGCTGGCTACCTACCTGCCCTGATAGCTGCATAATTAAAAGGAAAACCACTCCAGGTAATTGGCAGGCTTTGCTAATTAAAAACTGGGGAGGTAATAATTTGGCCCAAGGAAAAGCCCCACTCGTATGCCATAATACAGACCACCATCTGCTTGCTAAATTAGCCGTGGTGAAATATTAACATAGAAATGACTGACACTGATTTTTTTATTTATTTTTTTTTTAAAGGAGTTTGCCTTAACACAGAGGACATTTCACCACCTCATTGAAGCTCTCCCTGCGACAGGAGGCAATTTCTCTTCCAGGGACAGATGTAGCCAAATTTTCCTCGAGCATAAAGCCAGTAGCTTCCTCGTGATGGACCTTCCCAGTACCATCAATTTAACAGGACCAGCATGCACAGCTCTCCCTGCCTCAGGCAAGCATCCACCCCTCCCACAGGGACACACAGGTCCTCTCCAGGGAGATTTATGGCCCCATACACGATGAGGGCAGCCCCACACCTAGGGTCACACTTCTTAATTCACTGTGATTAACCAAACTTTAGGTGATTAAGGAGCTCTCACAAGCTCTGGCTGGCTGGTTCATATAAGACAGGATAGAAATACCACCCCTGCTTTACCTCTGATCACAAGGCTGGATCAGGGATGATCACCTGCTTCTCTTTAAAATTCACACTCAAGCCAAATCCTCCCCATCTGGGGTAGAAACTTGGCCACTTCAGCAGCTAGCAGTCAAATGCCATGTTTTCACACCCTGCCTCTGGAAGCAAATACAGACGAGGAGCACCTCAGGTCAGGACCACCTTGGGCACACACGTCCTACTGCCCAGCAGAAAACAGCAAAAACTGCTCAACACAACATACAGATAACATAGTGGTCGAGCTCCTCAACTCCATCTGCATGAGATTTATCTTTTACCATCACAGCAATGGTCTCCATAATGCTCCCACCACAAGTCAAAATCCAGGTGGCCACTGTGCACAGCCACCTGGGAAAAAACAGTCCTTCCACCCAAAAAAACCTTAGCACAAGAAGAAAACAGAGAAAGGAGTAGGAACCAAAGCAGGGGAGAAGCAGCTGCCACAGGGGGATGCCAGGAAACCTGGGGCCCTGGACCAGCTCCTGAGCATTGTTGCAAAGCCCTGTTCAGAGCTGTAGTGAGAAACTCCAGCGAGGAGGAGTGGGGCCCTTCTTCCTCTCCAACCTTCACACACCAAGTGCAAGGCACACCACAGTAAATTAAAACAAGGATGCTATTCAAGCAAGGAATCTAATTTCGCTAATTAAAATTGTAACAACAGCTGTAAAACAAAACGACATTAAAGCACACAATATATTTGCCTTTTACAAGTTCCCATCGTATAGAGAAGACCTTCCTTCCCCAGCACTGCTTATTTATCTAGGGGAAGGAAAACCTTTAAATATGCTTATTTTTCTTCTAGGTTTGTACTTTTCCAGTGAATGCACAACCTCTGTAGTATAGCTGTATGGCCAGGGCTCTCTCAATACCATAAAGCATCCAAAATATGGACCTCCATCACCTGCCATACTGATACACGGCATCAGTATGTTGCTTAGACACAGACATGTGTTGTATATTGTATAGATGAATACAAAGCAGGACATGGGAAAATGCGGACACATTGTGTTATGCGTTTGCTAAGCCCAAGCAAAGCTGTGCCACTGGAGCAGCAGTCAGAGCAGCTCCTCCATGTGCCCACAGGTTCTTTTTGCTCTTAGCAGCAAACTGCAGGAGGTCCCAACACTGCCTGTACCTCTGCTAGCCCACACAACCATCAGGGAATAGAAGACCAAAGGCACCAAAGCCTCTTCCCTGAACCACACACAGTCATCAAACTCACAGCAAGTGCACTTTTAGCAACTTGGAGTCACATTTTAATTCTTTACTTTGACACATGATAACATTAGCAATTAGTACTGTGGGCAAACTGCTTTCCTCCATCTCTTTGATGTTCGTTATTTTTGCAGTGATTGTTTTGCTGAGAGAGGAATTTGTGTTCTCCATTATCCTTCAGGGAGAACAGAGAAGTGCTTAATGTAAAAAACATTTAAAAAAATCACCCACAAAGCCTAACATGATACTGAGAGTTAAATCTGAAAGCCTTTGCATCAAATATGATAATTACAAGGGTCACATCACCATCTCAAACATTCACTTCCCCCCACACCCCTTTTGCAAAAGATCTATTTTTATTTTCGCTTAAGCATCAGAACAAGTAATGGGGAAAAGTTTGAGGAGAGACCATATGAAGTTCCCCAGGCAAGAGCTCATTAGTGACTCACCGCGATAATTAACAGTTAAGCTGACCCCATCAGGAGTCAAAACGCATTTTTCTGATGGAAACGGAGCGCATCTCCAGAAACCTCACCGTGGCAGTTCAAAACACATACGGCACCCTCAAGAACCACAATTTATCATTACAGACTGCGTTTATATTAGGACATAAGTAAACAACAACAAATAAAATAATATTTGTACGATGCCTTGATACATTTCCCTCAGACATTTTCAGGTGTCAGCTGTAATAAATGAAGCATTTACTGGGTGCAGACGACACTTTAAACAAATCAGCGCAAGTCCCTAAAGGAAACAAGCAGCAGCATATTCGGTAGTATTTCATCATTTCAGAGCCGGCAGAACGAAGCTGACAAGTACACAAGATAAATACTTTGTTCTGTCACGCTGTGTCACGTCGGGGAAAACATAAAGTGTTATATGACCTTTGGAGACACAGCCCACGGAAGCCTTCCTTCTCGCTTCCACGACGCTCTTTGCAGGAGGGGAAAAAAGAAGATAAAATAGAAACAGCCCTCCAATGCGCTGCCTCGCAGCAGTTTTAACTCAAGGGATTTCACATCCACCTTTCTGGCAGAGGTTTTGCTGCTGAAGCCCAAAAAGGGGGCTGGGAGTGGTGGGAACAGAAGGCAGCACTGCTGCACCTCCCATGGCTCTGCAAAAACAGCCGTAATGCACTCCTTGCAGAGGGGAAAGAAATAAAATGGTGCAATAAAATAGTTAATTACTATTGAACACTATTTTCCAACAGAATGAACATTCACTTTTTTTGCTTCTTTCTAAAAAAAAAAAAAATACACCCTTTTGCTCTTGGTGGGATTTAAAAGCACAAGCCAGGCTGAGCAGACCCAGCCCTGCTGCTCTCGGCAGAGCATGGCTGCGGCACAGCAGCACAACTCAAGGGCCTCGCCTTCTGTGCCAAAAATCATTTTACTGGGCCAGATGAAATCATGCTGGGACATTGCTCCTTCAACAGCCTCCGCCGGACCACGGCATGCCCCAACACCACGGTCAATTCAACTGTAAAGCACATTGACACAGACTTGTTGTAAAGCAAAGCATGAGATCCATGATGACACACTGAAACCTAAACACTGTGCTGAATTCACATTAAGGCCCTTGATAACTTTTTGCATGTTCTAGCCATGTTGAAATTCCACTTACATTTTAATTTCATGCTCCCCCCCCACCCCGTTCCCAGCAACATCCTCCAGACTCCCTGTCCCAGGCAGCCAGGGCAAGCAATGCCGAGGAAACACAAACATGACATCTTCATTAAATTTTTACATGGCAAATAGCCTCCTTGTCAGTACTTTGGGACCAGGGGAAGAAGAATAGTGAAGCGCTTTGGAGCAAGTATTAATAAACACCTTTGAATCCTGAGGCACGGTGCAATGGGCATTTTTAAACAGTAAAAGCATTTGATGGGACACACTGCCCTGTCTCACCTTACCAGCGTGTGCCTGCCACCTCCCACCTGCCACTACTGTATCTCACTGACATTAGAACAATGATTTTCTTTATTTTTTTTTTTTTTTTAGAGTTCCCATTTTTAAAATGGCAGGTAAGCAAGAAAATGAATTCAAGAAAGTAAAGATGGTTGCAAAGCCACAGATACAAGCAAGACGAGTCAGACCAGGTTTAGCATGTCAAACTAATTTCAGGCATTTTTTATTAAATCTAAGAATCAAATATATAATTCTATTTAAAATAAATCACTTTGTGTTCCAAAATAACTGTAATAACTAAAGATAGGTATTGTATTAATCATAAGTGTGGGAATGTTTGACATTTTCCCCTCCCCTTTCTTCCATGAAAGATGGTAAGCAACAGACCATCCTCATTAATTACACTGTCACTTTTATGTAACAACCCGCAGTTACAGAATCTCCATAATAAATTATATACATTTACATCAACTTCCTAGTTTTCATGCCCGTATATTTAATTATTGTGAAAGAGACAAATAGGTAATTAAGCTATTTGCAGCTATAGAAGGCTGGAATTATCAGTGTAAAAAGACAGGTACTGGAAAGCTGGCCCTCTAGTATACATAGTAAAAAGAAATAATATTAAAAGCAGATAAGGCAAAAGTGCATCTGTAATTATTAACAATATGCTTAACATTAGATTTTAAGTGTCACATTATTATGAATTAATTTAACATTCATTAGAGTTGCTGTGATCATAATGAATCCATTTGCCAATTGCTTTGCCTTCAGATAAGACTCCCTTAGTTCCATCATAACCCAGTCATTAAGCGTTAATTAACAAGCATCTAACAATGAAGCACTGGAAAATGGAGTTAGATAACAAAACAAGTGTTTTGACCTGCCAAAAACACTATATAGAAGAAAGAAAAAAAAAAGGCAGGGGTAAAGAACCTCTTCTACTCATTTTCAGCCAGGTTCTTTTAGAAAGTAGATTCTGGATGTTTACAAAGAGTGTTGCATCTGTTCAAGTGCTCCAAATCTTTGCAATTCTGCCCCAACCCCAGTGATGCTGAAGTTACCACAGGTCTAACTAGGCAGAAGAGAAGAGCTACCCAGACAGGTTGCCCACCAGAGCCAGCTGCAAAGCCAAGGACAGACAAATACTCATCTTCACATCCAGATGAGTTCAGGTCAACACAGGCAACATCCTTCCAGGCCCCAAGGCAGGATTGAGAGTGAAGACCACCTCCCCACCCAAATCAGTTATGGAGGTGGAACAGCTAGCAGGCAGAATCACTCCAGTAGCACACATGTGTTTATCCTTCTTTCTCTGTAAACTGCCGCCACATGATGTTTTAAGTGTCATATGAACTAAAACAGCATGGTACTCTATGTTAAAGAAGAAAAATACTCAGTGGAAAGAAAAGCAATGCAACCCAAGTGATAACAGTTTATTGTAAGCGTCCATTAGCTAATACTGAACCATAATAAAATACTTTCAGAAGTACACATGGCATCCCCAGGAATACTAAATGGCTTCATTATTTTTACTGCCTATAGACTGAATATCAAACAAATTCATAATAAAGAAACTGCTGCAAGAAAATTTTATCTCACCAAGAAATAGAAGCAGGGGGAAAAGTGCTTTTACTGCACATCTTCCCATCCCCTGGATCTGGGAAAACACGAGAAGAAAGGGTTAAGCGTCCTCCTCTACTCACATTGAGACTTCATTAAGGACTCTCATTTTCCTCCCGGCATTTCCTTCCCAAAGCCTCCCCCTTTGGTCGTGCCACCGGCACGCCTCGCACCCCACTCCTCAGCTTTTTGCTGGACCATCCCATGCTGCTACTCTGCCCCGGTGAAGTTTGGGAAGGTGCCACCTCCTCCCGTGGGGCATCTCTGCTCCGCACCGGTGGGAAAGGATAAGCCTGGGCAGCACATGCTAAACCCCAGAGGTTTTAGTGTGGGTTTTGGGCAAGTGGCACTGCTAAGTGAAAAGGATGCACTTCAGAGGGATGCAGCCACTGATGGGATGCGCTTATCTATCACTTCAAACAAGCTGTCAGGGATCAGAGCCTTTCCCAGCAGTGGGAAGCCAGGCTTTCCTGCTGCAAAACCTGCATTTTCTTGCCATGAGGAGCCTTGACCAGGCGCACTGCTAGTGCAATTTCATGGACACCAGGCGGGCACACCTCCTCTGCTCAGCAAGGGGCAAGGCCAATAACTGTATTTACTTCAGGATGACCCCAGCTGATGATGATAAAAAACCACCAAAAACCATTAGTTTGTGTGTTTTCTTTCCCCTGTTGCTCTCTTCCCGCTGCATCCTTCCACCCTTCTCACCTTGCCAGGGGAAACCACATTTTTGCAGGCAAGAGCTATTCTCCCTTGTCTCCAACAGACGCCCGTGCAGTCATATATAGACAACAGACAGGCGGACACACACACACTAAAAATAACACCAGCACTGCACTCAGAAGTAACCTGATGCTAAAACAATATGACAGCTGCCATTCGCCTTTCCCAGGCAAACCAAAGGAGGAGTTTAGTCATCCCAACTTGCTGGATACCACAGCAAGTGCTGGGCTATTACTGGGGGATTAGCAGCTCCCACTGAAAGTTACCAAAAGGGGGGACATGGGGTGCCTGTGACGTTCCATGCAGTGGGGCAGGGGGGTCAGCACGGGGCTGGATCCAGACCTGCAGGATCCCAAAGCCAGCAGAGCTTGTGAGGCCACGGGGTCTGGTCCACAGGGGACCAAGGGGAAATGTGAAAGCAACAGTGCTGGTGTTTCTTCTCCTTCTGTCTCCCCATTCCCAACCCCCCAAAACATGCTTGCTATCCCAGCAAAGAGAGGAAGAGATGGAGAGTCAGCACAGAGAAAAGGGAAGGCACCTGCTGGTATAAAACCATCTCATAATAACCCTAACAAAGTAAATTTTTTTTTTTTCAATGCCTCTTGCAAACTTCAAAAATCAAATACCACAATGAGAAAGCAATAAAGAAAACCATCCACAGATTTAACAGAAAGTGTTACAAACAGAAATATGTACAAAAGTACATTTCCATCAGTCTGTCTTTCACCAGATCTTATAGGCCTTTTACTTTTTCCCCCTTTAATTTGATATCTACCTTAATTTCAAGAAAGCCTCCAAACTACCTTAACTTCATAATAAACCGTGACAAATCAAGGACATAAAAAAAATAACAGATTGCAGAGAAGCAGTCTGACTACACTGCGCCTCATTATTGTATAAAACTTTCTTTCTTTCCTTTTTTTCCATTAAAATATTTAAGCCTTCCAAACCTCTGTCTTTTGCTAATTAAAAGTTCAGCTAACTACACTTTCAGGCAGCAAGAGAAAGACACGGACCGTACTTCATGCACTCTGGGCTGAATAGCTTGCAGTAACACAGGCAATACGCCGCCTGCAAGAATAGCCAGCAAAACTTCAATCTCTTGCTGGTAGACTGTTCCCTGGTAGTACGGCAGCGACTGCAAGCCAAGGTCAATTCTTTTCTTTAATTCCCTTCTTTCTCCTTTTTTTTTTTTCCCTCCAAGGCATGGGAAGAGAGCTTAGTTATTTCTGCATGGATGCAAGGTGAATGAGGCTGTCGCTTCTCATTGCGGTGCTATTTATTACAGGTCGCTGACATAATACAGCTTCTCCCCCCCATCGCAAAAAAAAAAAGTGGGAGAGTTCTTTAGCATTGCCTCACTTGTGTCTTTGAAGGGAATATATGAACAGGTTTTATTTATTTATATAGCGATCTGACAACAGAGATGCATCAGCTTGTTTTCAGCGGCTTCCTGCTGAAAAAGGCAAGTTACCCTGTTAGGAGTTTAAGAATCCACACACACAATAGAAGAAAAAAAGAGTACACATCAGGAAAAGAAACTGCAAAATTAACAAAATGTGCCGATGAAGATAAATTTATACTGAAATTAAGGGGGGGGGGGGGGGGGGGGTGGAGCAGGGGGAGTATTGTAGGCTTGCTCCTGCATAAGCCAGACTCACAGTAAGGAAAGAAATAGAGTAGTAAGAAATTAAGCTCCACATCCTCGGCTGGTGTAAATCAGCATCATCCCTCCAACTTCCCTTGCTGCAGCAGGAGACCCATTCCCGAAAGGCTGTCTGGTTTAAGGGTTGGTTCTGATCTCTCATCAGCAGTTCCTCCCAATTTAATTCATAGTTTCAGATGAAAAGATTTTATAGATCTCTGTTCTGTCTTGAGATGAGTTTGCCTAGAGCTCCAAGCAATAAATTGATGATAAATCAATTTTCCTGCACTGTGCTTTGTAGTCTGCTTTTTTTCATACAGCGCCGAAAGCTGTGTATAAAATACCACATTCCTTACTTGTTTTTTAAAGGTAGGCTAATGCCTCTGAAAATCAAGAATATCCACAGCCTATTTTTAGGTTGCTTAAAGTAAGCCAGAACTGCCTTAATAAAAAGATCTTTTAATTCACCTCTAATATATTATTTCACAGCCAGATTAAGAGATAAGCAAGTCTGTACCAAAGGCTGTGGAAGTTGCAGCTGTGACTCGGGAGAAGGCAAAGTGACCCAAACATGAATGCAAAAAGGCTTCCACAAGCTTCCCATGGGGCTGGCTTTCACCGGCCCCGTGGGGTCAAGCCTGACAACCTGCAGACCCCACAGCGCTTGGAAGTCACACAGCCAACTCTCACCCACGGGACCAATACACACTCAGAAGAGATCATTCCTGTGTCCTCCTGTATATCCATTATCACTGGATAACACACTTTAACCCTTTCATCTGCATTTTCTCGCAGCAGTATCTGTAACAGAGCAGCAGTTGCTATGGAGCAAGGATAACTATTAGCTCTTCTGCAGATAATATAATTAGTATTGTAATTCATGCAGTGTATTTTTTAATCCTTTCCTATCCCAAAACGGTTTATGGATTTATGCATTTACTCAAAAGGCTGTCCATCACATGAGCCTGAGCTGAGACCACAGACCAGAAATTCATGCCTTTGGAGAGCTTTCAAGTCTTCAAGACCGTATTTCCGAGTCCTCAGGGTGCCAACAGCAGAAAGGAGAGCTGGTGGTCACCAACGGCTGCAAAAGCCTTTCCAGCAAGGTCTAAATGCTCTGAGAGGTGCAGCAACACCAACCCTACAGCAACTGCTAAGGAGCCACCAGCTCCTGCCCACAAATTCCCTACCAAGGTCCCATCCTCCCCAAAGGCAGGAGGCTGATGGAGCTCTACACGGAAGAGTAATGAAAACACAAATCACCTGCACTGGAATTTGGAAGGACTGTCTACACATCCTGAAAAAAGTCAAAGGATTTTTAGTTTATCAAAGTGTGCCAAGACAGAGCTCAAGAAGCCTCACATACTCTGACACTGCTCCCAGCTGCATTGTTCAAACATCATTTCAGGGGCAACCCTTCACCTGTATTTTTGGCTGGAGCTCAACTACAAACTGTACTTTTCCTGATGCCATCTTCTTCACCCTCTGTGGATGTGTAATCCTCAAAGCTACTGGGAAGGCATGATGAAGAGTTTTGCAAGCTCTGCATTATATGCATGGAAGACATGAAAGATGTAAATTTTGCATACAGCAACCTGCAACTCACTGTTCTTCCTCCCCTTAACCTCCCACAAATACCAGCCAAAATGAATTAAATGCCATATAGGCATAAACAAAAAGAAAATACAGCGTTGGTCATTTTGGAGATTCAGGCTTGGATCTTTCCACGGTTTTTACAGCAGTCATGCTAATGCAGCGTGCAAGGGAAAAGCAGCTTGTTAGTCTGAGCTCTCTCTTCCAGTTCAATTGCCAAGGCTACCCAACACACTTGGACTCTTATTTGCTTTCCTTTCTACCGTGTCCCAAGCTGGGAAATTAATATGCACAGAGGACATAAACCTCTCGCTCAGAAATAAAAAGTGACCTTAATATGCTCCTGCTTAATCCCTCCTGGGCTCAGCATACCATTGCTTTGGGAAGACAACCCAGCGTGAAACCCGGGTGCTACTTGGCCCTCCAGTCAAAGCATCCATCCCGTGTGTGCACTGGGTGACTCCGTGTGGAAAATCCCTCACTGGGAGGAAGCACTGCAGCAGCAGAGGTACCAGGCAGGGCTCAGCCCCTCTCCTGCACAGCAGCAAAAGCACGCCAAAAAAAGGGAAGCTGCATCCACGCCTGGACAATACAGTGCTAGAAAGCACAGAACACAGATCTGATGTGCAGTAACTACTCAAGACAGCTGGTTCTCAGGGAAAGTCAGGGGGTTTGGGCTCAAAGGGTTGGGTTTTAATGAGGAAGTACACATGAGAAACTGCTTTTGCTTCTCAACTCCCCTATGCAGGAGCCATGGGCACTTTGCACAAGAGCACCCATCCTGCCACAGGCCAGCACAGGGGCACAGCTGCTGTTGAAGCTGCAAGGAAAAACTCCAAAGTGCTTTCTAAAAGACATATTTATAATCCCCACCTGTGCTCACCCCACTGCCCCAGGTCAGGCTTAAAAGCTTTGCTAGCCTGTGGCTTCTGTTTAGAGTTTCAAAACTCTGGGGTCCCAGACAACAAATCCTGAAAATTTCTGCCAAATATGCCTTCTCACAGATGAGAAACTGCCATGCTGCACCCTAAAATAGGCACATGCTCTACAGATTTGCACAGGGAAGCACGGTGAAGTTGGGTGATGCCTTGGATAAGAACGTGGCTCCCACTCTGTGGGAACAATCCTTCATCCGTCTGGAAAGATGTATAAGCACACGCCTTTCTCTAAAAGCCCAAACAAGTACTCCCTCCTTGGAAGCAGTATCAATTCTGAAAATCACCATCTCTGGGGGTTAGAGCCTACAAACAAGCTAGTTACACAATTATTATGGGGTTTTTTGGAGATGACATTAATTCTCCTTTTCCTAAAACACAGCACGGCCACAGCCATAGAGAGACAAAAAAACCTTGCTCGTGTGAGCACCCAAGGACCACGCCAGATGAACGAGAGCTTGTACTAACTGCAAAGTGGTGATTGCAAGTATTTCTTCAGCTATGGCTTTGAATGCTTTCATTGAAAAGAGATATTTTGGCAGCACACCAGACAAAGACAAAGCAAAAAAACCACCTCTAAAGTATATGTGTGCATATGTGTAAATATATATATAAATATAGAAAGCAAACAATTGCTTTTGCCATTGCAAAAGCATCATATTACATGTTTTCAAAACAGCTAATTCCAGAGCAATGAGGTTGCATGCATGTTAATAGATCTTAAATTCAGTACACACGCACAGGTGTAACATGCACATACTCTTTACAGCTCTTTCAACAACTGTCACAGACCCAGAGCACAAAGTCACAGCAAAAGCAAAACCCAAATGCACTAGTCTTACTCAGGAGAGCCCAATGATGATTTTGGCTTAGCCCCCGACTTGTACAAGGGCGGGTATGTCACATCACTCCTCAGCATCACATCTTTTTTTTTTTTTCCCCCCATCTTCAGCTTTAAATTAGTAAGCCTTTGGCACATGGGCTACCCACCATACTCCTCCCCACTGCTCTGCTTGCATGCATTACACCAACAACATTACCAACCTCAGCTTCAACGTTATTAAAATCCATTGTATGAGTAATATAGGAATCACACTTTGCGACCATGGGGGACAGGACTATCCCTAGCAGGAGGCAACGACAAACTGCTGATGGCTGAACAGAAAAGCACCTTCTGTGCTGGCTCACCTGCAGCTGAAAGAGCATCCACAGCTTTACAGTTCAACCTGCCGCCTGCTCACTAAACACCTCCAGACAGCTGCAAGTAGCTTTCGGTTTTCTGTATTTTATTTACCCAATGCTTCTCCGTACCAACTGGGCAAAGCCTCTAGCCTGCCTTTTGCACAGTAATGAACTACTGTGCTGCAATCTGTATTTCGGGAGCATTTCATCAGACACTTACCACTTTTTACCCATTGAAAGTGTACCAACACATGTTGAGTTTCAGAGGGAAAAAACACTTTTTCCTTCACTTCCAGTGGCTTCTTACTAACGTTTAAGTGAAGACAAAATGCACAAGGCTCATAAAGGGAGAACACCAGTGGAAGGGGAAGGTGCAACACAACGCAGCCATCAACAGAAAGCTGTGTTTTCTACCATGAATATTCAAAGCCCAATTTGCAAAACTGGTTAATTTTGCATGCAAATGGACAGTTACACATCTAACTGACCATTTGTACAAGCAATTACACGCACGATTACCTGATTGCATAATTGTGTGGGCCTAATTTTGAAATTGGGTCTTACATTTTCTGTTGAATACAAGCGCTGTATTTAATAAATATTGACTCAAAACCAAATATTGACAAAACATGAAATGTGTGTCTTCCCAAAAAGAGCACCATGTAGCCCTGGTGTAAAGCAGCACATGCCCACCAAACTGAGGCACAAGTTTCCTTGCTGAAACTTCTAGTCCTTTAAATTGCGATTGACAGCAAAATACATAATAAGCGTAGGCACACATATCTGTACAAACATGCCAGATATCTTAATCAGAAACACTGGCAAGGTCCTTACTGTAATTTTTTCAGAGGAAGACTTGTTCTGGGGCATTCTTGCTGCTTAGGTTGTATTCTAGGGAGGAGAAATCAAAGCACGTTAAAAGAAACCTACTATTAGCAAGCCTGTCAGCAGCTCTTAGGTGTGGTTTTATCAGACAAACCCTGAACATCAAGCAAAATTCAGGCTCTGAATTATGAGGTGGCACAGGTTTTTTGCACGAGATCCAAGCGTTTAACGTCCCAGGCCTTCACACTACTGACCTCTAAAGTAGAGGTTTCCACATAAACTCAATCACTCTCAAGTATTTTCAGCCAATCATAAGGAGTATTTTTCTTTTATGGAATAATCCTAAAGACCGTCAATTTTCCTGTGAATGTCATCCAGAAGTCTCTATTTTACATGTCAACCAAAAGCTCTTTAAGATTAACTGTCAGAGTCCTCGAGTTTTGGCCAAACATCAATTTTCTGTGTGGAAGATGCATTAAATTTAAGTCGCTTGTTGCTATTGCAGGCAAAGCAATATAGCAATTACCAAGCTATTTCTGACTTACAAATCCATAAGTAATCATATTGTTGGAAACCCAAACTTGGTGGAAAAGAAATGGAGTGTTAAAAACAAAGACTATTGCTGAGGTAGTAACTGCCAGCTCCCTCAGGGTGCATGTCAGTGGAGAGACCCAATATCACAGTCCCTGAGCCATACGTACATTTGCAGAGACCTGGGGAAAAGCAACTCCAATGCCCTCAAAGCCTGTATTTCATCCATTACACCTATACTTAGACCACAAAGACGATTTGAGGTAGCACTTGCTCCTCTCCCCAGCCTTCCCTGGTACTTTGGTACCTGCTGCTTATGTTTATTTCTATCACATCTCCACATGCCACTAAGGCCTTATGTTACTTGGTGCCCAGATACACCCTTCTCAATATTACTAAGTCAGGTTTGTGTGATCTGAGAAGCAATCCTGTTCCAGCACCTCATACTGTTGACTCCCAAGGAAAGCCTTATTTTACCTGGCAAAATAAGGCTCTGAGCCTGTGCCACCAGATAAACAGGGGGTTTATTCCAGATATTCCTAGAAACGCAGGCATGCTCCAATTCATATGAGTTCTCAAAGAATTTAATCAACAACTGGTTTAAGAAATACAACTAAGAGCAGCTTTGGTGATCTTAAACATGTTCTGCAAGAGTTAGCTGGGATCCCAAAAAAAACCTGTCACTTCGGCTCACATCAGCACCATCCAAATCAAGGAGCAACAACCCAGGCAGCAATGCATCCCTCCTCCTCGCCTGGCATTGCTCGAGTGCTCCATCCTCCAAAAACCCAAAGCAGCACTGCCTCAGTAAAGTGTTTAAACACCAACCATGCCCTGGGGGAGACACTGACATCATTAAGGCTCAGGACAAACAATAAAAGCCTTTTATTGGCCCCAGAAGGCAAGACAAACAAATCTAAACAGGGGCTACCCTACCCTAGCCAAAGCTCCCTGTTGGAAGAAGGGCCCAGTCATCAGTGAGTGAAAAAGGATGCTCTGACAAACGCTGATGTCACAAAGGTACTTGTAGTTGATATCATTTTATTGTATCACTGCAAAAAAACAGTTGGGCTAGACCCAAAAACCCAAATGGAAACAAATATCACAGCAATTCTCCCACAGCCTAGAACAATTCAGAGACTTTTAACCCAGGAAAAGCGTGGGGTACATAATGTTTGGAGCAGAAGCTTTCTGCCCAAATAGATAGGATCCATCTGGGACAGACAGGACCTACAGAAGTCACGCACCCTCGTATGGCCTTTACTTGGAGAAAGCTACTATTCACAATGGTTTTTTCTCATTTCTGTGGGCCTTCAGTGAGACTGAGATTATTCAAGTTGACAGCAAAAGTTTGGCAAGATCCTTTTTCAGTATCAGAGGACACCTACCTGGTAATTGCTCTACTGTAGCATGAGGCATAACCCATATATTTTAATGTCTTAACCACATGTCATGGCAGCAATTGGACTAGAGCTATTATGAGTCTTAATAAACCCATGTTTCCATCTCCAAAGTCACCAGAAATATTTGCCAGACATTGCAAAACCATAAGTCAACCAATCCCTGCATAAAATCTTACAAATGAGTTAAAAACCATGACTTATAAAAACAATTCTTGGACTTCCCCCCCCCCCCCCCCCCCCCCCGTTTCTTAAGCTACAGGGGTTTTAACTTTTCTCTGCACGCAGAACAGCTAAAGATGTTTTTTCTTCTTTATGCAATGACTGAGATTCTTATGACTCCAAGATCTTGAGATAAAATTAACAGGAAGAAATTTGCGACCAATAACACTGCATGAATCTATTTGTAAATCTTCCAACAAAAGAAGAAAAACAAAAAAGCATTCTCCTGTCCCCAATCTTTAGTTACTACAAGAAAGTAAATGCTAATAAAAGGCTCTTCAAGAAGCTATTTTATTAAAGGTTTGAGCTACACACCGAAACCCTTGGGCAGACAGAAACATTCAGCACAGACCTGATTGTTTCTTTTCTGAGAAGTTGGACTGAGCCACAGAAAATGTAAAGCATCACTACAGTTGCCAGCAGCTCCAGAAAGACCCCCCACACACACCTGTGCTACAGGCACCACATTATCAACACAGCAGCTGCTTGTTATATTGTGATATAACAAAGTTTCAGTCACACATGAAGCAACACTAGAAGCAAATCTAGCCTGGGACTTCAGTGTTATGCAGCACGAGGGTGATGTGAATACTGTAAAAGTTATCGCCACTATTTATGGACTCTAATAATTTTGCATTTTTCTAATATGATCTTTCCAATACAAAGTACAGCCCCGGGTGACACCAGGGCTGCATGGCTGCATGAGCTGGCAGCAGTTTTGAACGTGTTACATGAGAGGATCCAAACATGAGTGATTTTAAGAGCAGCTCAACACTCTGAGATACAAAGATAATCCTCCGAAATTCAGGAAGAAACTCACAGCAACTGGGGGCACATCAGCACCGACACATCAGTGCCAGCACAAAAGCCCTCCTCTGGCTCAAGGAACAGACAAAAGGAGAGAGAAAAATCTGCGACAGCTTTACACTTGTTTTGAAAATTTCCATTTTCTCTTAATGGGATATTAATTCCCTTGTTCCCATGAGCTCCACTGGCTCTGGGGGAGAACAACTCCTGCCTTACACCACTGAAGCCCCCGGCAGAATCGGGTCCACAAGCATTTCACCGGGACGCTGCGACGAGCGACTGAGTCAGCTCGCAGAGGGCGTGAAATAGCAGGGATCAGATCTCAATTTGCTAAACAAAATTAGCTGCACACCATTCTGTTTGCGTATCGGTTTCTCCCGCTCACAATGTGCTAATTCAGGCAGCAATCTCTGCGGTACATACAGATAGAGTAATAAAGGCAGCTTTCAAATAAAGCAGCCATATACATTTTTTTTGCCTCCTTCCTACACAATTCCATGGCTTTTTCCATACACTCCAATGCGTACGTCCTCTGAGCATTATTAATAGCTACTAAAGAATATTATCTGCCTACCAATCACTTCAGCTTCCTACTTAATGGCAAGTACATTTTTAGAGCATCAAATATATCAACAGGGACAATGGTTGCTAAATTTGAAGTCAACAACAACTGGAAAACATTAGCTACTTCACTGGTATTTTTACATGCTACAGAAATATCTCTTGAAATAAATGAGCCTTTTTTTATCCTTTCAAAGAGATAATAAAATAATACTTAATTCTAAATACTGTCACATATCCTCAGCAAACAGCAATTTAAATTTAGATATATACATTTTTACCGCCAAAGATAATGGGCAAAAATATCCACAATTCAACTTCGCACAGTGGATTGGATCAAAAAAAATTCTTAGCTGGATGTCAGCCACAGTGCAGCCAATGAACAATCACCAGTATATGGACACTCTTGGAAAAGGGGTTAAAGCAAAATAATTCTTATGAACAAATGCTTATGGTTGCATCTGGCTGCAATGCTAACCTTAAAAGATTACTAAAATATTCCATTAGCATACTAACCATGGTACATAAACTTTTATGTTTAAAATGTTCAATATTTCAACGTAATTTCAATTAATGGAAATTGAACATTAGGATGTGTATCAAGTTAAGTGTGATGATTTTTCTTCCTGTCTGTGCACCAAAACGGCTCCATCCTGTCAGTGCCAACTCCTGTCACAGCAGCTACATCCACAGGAGATGGTCCTCAGCAGCTCGCTGGGGTTCAAGTGAGCAAAACGCTGCCGCAAATCTCTTCCCGACACATTCAGCTCTGCACACTGAGCTGTCGAAGCGCGTGCTTAAACGTAAAGCGTGCAAGCAGGTCTGCAATATCTGCTCGGACACCTCACCGAGCTGGAAGCACAAGCACAGGGTGCCTGCCCCATAGGAGATATTTTCTTAAGAAAACAGGTGAGGAAGCACCATTTGGAGAGACCCAGAGGAGCAGCAGGAGTCAAGCCATGCCAAAAGTCAGTAAGACAAGGACACGTTTCAAAGCTTTAACCAGTGTATCATCACCAACCCCAGACACAAGAGTAGTGTGCCCTCTTCCAGCAATGCTACAGCCAAGTCTGCATCACCATTTCACACAGCTTTGGGCTTTTTTAACTTACTCATAACATCACTTTGTTCAGAAGGGGTTTATTTTTTATGGCATGCGAGCTTCTTTCCTCAACCTCCCTCTGACTTGACCCATTTCCTTAATGAATCATGCCACAAAACTCAGGGCGGGGGGAGAGAGAGGTCAGGTATCACAACCCTTAATAGACATTTATTAGACAGTTTAGTCAAGCAGCTGTGGACAAAGGGTCAGATAACATCCTGCACAGCCACAGTAGCCTCCCCACATGAATTTAGAACCTGTCAGCAGCATGTCCCACAGTTCAGCATCCTCCCCAGCCATGCTAGGGGCACAGCCTGGGATGGAGACCTGCCTGCCACGGGGCAGCTCAGCCCCTGACCAGCACAGGGCTGAGCTCTGCCTCGGGGTCCATGTCCTCCCCAAGCCCTGCCAGGCCTCATTTCCCTGACTTTCTTACTTTCATGGTTGCACTGATGATTTGGTACACACTCCAAAAAAACGAGGCACCAAGGTTTACGGCAGGTAGGTGCCACCTCACGTACCAGCAGGGAGACAACCGGCTCCCCACATTCAGTGGAGTGGGTCAATGCTGCTGGAGGCAAGGGTGCATCAGCATCACCCTGGCACGGCTGGAAACCAGTCATGACTGCTGCGGAGGAAGGGTTCACCCCTCTCTGGTATCAGCTACGGGTGGGTCCCCAAGACCAGTGTCCTTTCAGACAGGTTTCTGAAAGATTTCTGTAAACTCTGTATTTCTGTAAGCTCAACACCAGGCGGGTGACGAGATACAGGAGTCATTTCACCATGTGAGAAGAGTCCACACTGCAACGTTGATTTATTAGGAAAAGATTAAGAAAGATCAAGTTATAAATGCCCATTCAGTTACTGTATGTCTAGCTGCATAGACATCAGCAGAAAGAGGAACAAACCACGAAATTAGCGTATCTTAGAAATCCCTGAAACGGACTTTACAGAAACAGTATACAATGACTGATGGTTTTTATAGCTCTGAAAAGAACTGCATCCACTAAAAGTCTGGGGCTTACTTTCTCATTTGTTTATTTTCCCACCTCCTGCTTTGTAAGGAGCTAGAGTTTATAGGCTTCAGGCATGGAAACAAAAAGCAGCTACCACTAGAAAACAAAAATACTTCTCGATACTCTTACAGTATGAATTTCTGTTCCTCGTATGTATTTATATTCTTGGTATTCTTACAGTAGAAGTTTACAGTGTGACTAGTATGTGCTCCTGTAGTTTGAATTACAGACATTGCTATCCAAACACCTGCCAGTGTGAGACCCTCAGGTATCACTGATCGACAAGCAAATATTCATCTGTCCTGGACTTTGCATCCCCCTTTATGCAAAGCGGGAAGAAGGACTAGTTTCCCTGGCAGGCTAAGAAAAAAAAAAAAAGCTATATATATATAGCAGCAGCTGTTCAAAGACTTCAGGAGGCTTGGCATGTGCCCATATGCCCAGCAGAGGTAGCGGACAGGGCAGAAATGAGACCATTTATCACATGGACACACAGCTCATCACAAGGAAGCTGCCACTGAGCAGGGCTTAAACTGTTCGTCCAAAGCAAGAAGTCGCTAAACAAACATTAACTAAAGTTGCTGAAATGATGAATCTTTCTGGCAGACTCAAGTACTCCCATGGGACAATTCAGCTTCAGCTACGTGGGCATACATAAAATCCACCAGCAGCCTGCGCTTGTTTGCAAAAGGAAAACCTTTAAGTCAGTGAAAACAAGAGCCTGTCACCCACCCCAAGGACTTGTCAGCACATGTGTGACACAGAGGAAACAGCCCAGCCACAGTCACCTCCTGCTGCCTTCGCCCATGCCACCGCAAAAAGTAAATCCCAGGAACAAGCCCCCGCTCCTTTCCCAGCAAAATTGCCTCAGCGCACTGAGAGTAGCTGAGTCCAAAGGGGCAGACCTGGCTTAGCTGTTCCTCCAGAGCTGCCATCACTTACCAGAAAGTAGTCTTAAGAGCATAACTGTCTGGCTGCACAGTGTTAAACCCCCATCTGCGCAGGCAGGACACAAAGCAAGTTCAGAAGCTTCCAGGGAGCCATTATATTGTCCCATATCAACCACCACGCACCAGCTCACCCTTACTGGCCTAAAGAAATAAGGAGAGGGGTCGTTGTGATGCCAAAGCACCTGCATTTTGAGAGGACCAGAATGAACATTTAAAAAAAGAAAAAAACACCCCTATGGGCTACACTGTCTTTTTAAGCAAGTGCATGTATTTTAGAAGGACCATCTGATCCGAGTTGGTGCTGAGTGACTTTCTTCTTTCCTAGCTTGCACAACAGTTACTATACTATTAAGTATACACTTCATTCCTAGTTTGAAGTTGTTCACCTTCAGTACCCAGTCATCACTCTGGTCCCAACTTACTGGCTAGCTTAAGTCCTCTAGAATATAAACCTAGAAATTCGCTCCCAGTTTTAAACACCTCTGAGTATTATCAATTCATCCTTAGCTCCTCCTTGAAGTCACCTGAGCAACTTTCGTTGCTCATTTGAAGCACTTCACAGTGAGTTACTCTTCCAGCACGTTATTACACCTCCCCTATCCTGCAAGCGAGGACACGGGAGGTGGGGACAGGAGTCCAGGGTCGGCCGATTCCCTGCCCTCCCCCTTCTCCTCCAGGCACCCAAAAAGCTGCTCCCCGGCGCGGGAGAGGGGTGCTGAGCAGCAGGACCAGAGCCTGGGAAATCACAACTCCAACTCCCGGCTTCGTGTCCTGCTGCCTGGGAGCTCCTGGGGGCTGCTGCCACCTAGAGATGCTCACACAGCAAGGCTGCAGGCACGCTGCCCCGTGCGCCCCATCGCACCCCATCGCACCCCACGCTCACAACCCACCCGAGCAGCTCACCAGCTCTGGCAGGGACTTGCACAAAGATCTTTTTCCATAAAGCCTTTGAACGTGTGCACGCTCTTGATGACGGGCTGCACTTTCATGCACAATGCGAGCAAACTTGCTGTGGTTTGCTTAAATCTACTTAATTAAAAAGAAGATAAAAATAACTCTAACATCCCCTGAAAACTAGAAGAAAACATTTAGTTAAATTAAGGGCTGTGGCTAATTCTCCGCTAGAAAACCGAGGGCACATTTCAGAACAACTCAGCATGACAAATTAAGGTCAGGAGAGCAAAGCAGCCCCCGCAGCTCAGCTCGATGCACCCGCAGGGTGTCGGGCCCTTGGCTGCCACGCTCGCAGGGGAACCACCGTGGCTTCCCCGGCTGCTCCTCCCGCTTCGCCACCGTACAGGTTCAGGAGAAGGGCTTCTCCTTTCATGAGCTGCTAATGCCAGAAGTCTCATTTGGTTTACTCATAGGCATGTATTTCAGGTCCTTATTATTACTGTTTCCACATTAATTACAAGCACAGCTCTTAGTGCCAGAATCCATACACATATACATCAATCTCTTTAAAAAAAAAAAAAAAGGGGCTAAGTCACTGGGGCACTCTGTGGTGCTGATACAGGGAGGGTGGGCGCACGCAGGTGGGCAGCAGGGTGCAGCCCCGTGCCAAAGCTGCCCCAGACTCCCTGGGGATGACCCCATCCTGTCTCCTCTGCCCTGCAGCAGCGCTGGCTGGCAGTGCCCTCAGGGGACACGCGGGGACAGTGGCAGCCTGCCCTGGCTACCATGCAGAGACCTTCCCTCAGATCCCCACAGCACAGCCCTGAAGCCAGACACGCGTGGGGGGAGCGGGACTCCCCGTAGGATCCGTAGCAGCGCCTGCTCCCCTTCGGTAAAAGGGCCGAGACGGGACGTCCCCTTTGCAGGGACTGAGTCATCTGATGGCAGCTACAGGCTGAAACTCCCAGTCAATATTTATCATGCCTTTGCAAAGGCACTCGAAGCTCAGCCTAATTTTAACCATCAAATAGACATCGTGGCAGAATAAACGGGAGAGGTGCCAAGGAGGGCTGCTGCAAAGGAGGGGAGCTGCATCTCTCCGAAGGCATGCGGCATGTCCCATCTGACATGGCCCAGAGAGGAGCAGCAACATGAAATTAAAGCCTGCCCATATATCAGCCTGAACATGCTCTTCACTGGAAAAAAAAAAAAAAAACAACCCACCAAAAAAAAAAGCTGCAAAAATATCTGAAGTACAATTAATTTCTCAGAGCAGCTAAATACTCCAAACAGTGCTAAGTTAATTTGGCTGTAATTATTTAACAACTCAACATCCCCATATATCAGAAAAAGGAGTTAATTTATCAGCTATTTCCAAGCAGAACAAAGACTCGACAGCTTCCAGGTAACAGCCCAAGCTGTTTGGCTCACGTGACCCTGGCTGAGCTGTGCACTGCAAACATTAGATGCCCGAGCATGGAGGTAGAAGAAATCGAAAAACCCAACGTATTCACGCATTTGCATCTTAACCAACAGACATGGGATAATGAAATCAAAAGTTTGGCCAACAGCTCGCTTGCACGAGCAAAGGCACCGTCATCTCCCTTGACACGCTGAAAATGAAGGTGGCAGCCAGAGCCTCATCCTAATGCCCCCCAAAAGCCAGGAGAGCCCAAATTCCGGGGGGTCCTAAATACTTGCAAATCAAGGCTCACCTGTCCAGCCTGCCTCGCTATTTCAGCGAGTGGTGAGCAGCAAGAGTCAATCATTAATATCTGCTATTCCTTACAGCAGCACCCAAGCCCCTCCAAACAGAAACTACCACTCCAACCCCGTTATTTTAAACAAACAGATTTTCTTTTTTGCAGAGAGCAGAGACTTTTCTGCTACACAGATCCAGGAGGCTTCCCCGGAGGCGGCAGGAAGGCAGGCGAGCGACCCTGGACCGATGCCTTTTATTTTCACTGGGGTCTAAATCCAGCAAGGGAGCATCTTTGTGATCATCCACTCCAACAGCCACGTCCGAGCGGTGGGGAAGGAGGGCTGGAGAGCGTGGGAGCAGCCCGGTGGGGACGGCTGCTGCCCCAAAGCAGGGCAGGCTACGGGCAAAGTCTGAGAGAGAAAAGTCCCAAGTCAGGAGAAGAGACAGGCTGCGTGTAAACAAGGAAGCAGGCAAAAAGGTACAGCAAAGCACAGCCTGAAACAAGGAATGCAATGCTCTGTCAGCTGGGATTTACCGCTTCAAACCGCAGGAAAAGAAAACGTCAGGGAAAGCAGCAGCAGCAGCCCAACGTTTCACCCCTCCCCATCTGAAGGATTAGGGAACGATCACACGCAGAAAAAGTAAACTGTGCACCAAGATCAAAACTGCCTGCGACGCCTAACCAGGCAAGCAAAGCCGGGACACGCTTCCTGCACTTCTCAAACATATCATCATCTCAGTTACATAAAGCTCCAAAATATAAACTGAATTGTGAGAATGAGGAGCTGTTGCACCAATACCCGCCCAAACATCATAAATTTTGCATCACCGGGGGGGGGGGGGGGGGGGGGGGGGGGGGGTGGGGCGGGGGGGGGGGGGGGGGAAGTTACAAAGATTGAAGAGATTTCCTTTTAATGTTTTATTCACAGCAAAGGCTCCCGAGAAGCGCGATGACAGCGGGAGACGATCCCGGTGCCCTCCCCGGGAGACTACACCGGCATAGCCCCGCATGACAGCGGCGGAGAGCGCTGCTTCGATGCCAAAGGAAAAACGGGGGGGGGGGGGGGGGGGGGAATTTAAAAGAAAAAAAAAAAGAAAAAAATCAAGCCAACGCTGCAAGTTTCCCTCCAGAAAGTTAAAAAAACGGGGCAGACCCTGCGGGAGGAAAACGCTCCTTTTCTGGCTTTAACTTCCAAGCCGCCTACTCGCTCTCCCCCCTGCACAAACCCCCTCGGACCCGTGTTTACGTTGCGGTGTTTGGACACACCTCACAGCGCCGATGGACGGGCTGGGGGGAGGAAACCCTCTCCCCGCCCGCCCGGCGCAGCGCGAAGTTCCGCCGGAGCGCGCAGCCCCGTCGGGGCGGCAGCGGCACCTGCGCGGCCACCGGCGGCGGGGACACGGTGCCCGGCCGGGGCTGTGGCGGGAGACGGCGGCCCCCGGCCCTCCCCTCCCCGGGCAGCCGCCGCCCGAGCGGGGACCCCCGAGAGCCGCCGCCGGGGAAGGGCGGATCTTTGCGGGGGGCTCCGAGGCATCCCCCCAGCCCGGAACACGCTATCATCTCGAGCGATAATGAATAAAAAAATAAATAAAGTAAGCCGGTGTCGCCACGGCGGGCCGCGCGGAAGATCCGCGGCCGCCGGCTCCGCTCTACCGTGCGGCGGCTCCCGCAAGGGCTTGTCGCCCTCTGGCCGCCGCCTCCTCTCCGCGGGACCCGAACAAACTCCCGCACCCCGCGCAAGCGACGGGGCCCCGCAGCCCCGCCGAGAAGTTGGCGGGAGGGCGCCGCTCCGCCGGCCCCGCCACCCTCCTCTCCGCCCCTCACCGCGCACCGGGCCGCTCACCCACCTGCCTGCGCCGCCGCGGCGGCCCGCGGGGCCCCGGCCGCCGCCGCCAGCACGCAGCAGCTCCACCACAGCAGCCCCCCGGCCGCCGCCGGCATCGCGCCGCCGCTGCCTCAGCGCCTCCGCCTCGCCGCCGCCGCCGCCGCCATCCCCCGCGCAGCCTCCGCGCTGCCGCCGCCACCGGCTCCCAAAAGTTGCCGCCGCCGAGCCGCCGCCCCCAGCGCCGCCCCTCCGCGGGCGCGCCGCGGCGCCGACGGGGCGGCCGCCGCTGCCGGCCGCGGGGCGCTGCGCCGCCAGCACGCGCGGAGCGGCGCGGAGCAGAGCGGAGGGAGCGCGAGCGGGAGGAGGAGGAGGAGGAGGAGGGAGGAGGAGCGGCGGGACGGAGCGAGGGGGCGGGCGGCGGGCGGGGGCCGGCGCCGTGCGGGACCGCCCCGCCCTGCGCCACCCCCCCCCCCGACTCCGCACCTGCGGAGCTGCGCGGGGCGGTGGGGGCTGCGCGCGCGCTCCCGCTCTCCCCCCCATCCCCCTTGCAAAAACGAGGGGCAGGTGCGCGGGCGCGGCGACGTGCGCTGTCACTTTTTCGGCTCAAAAAAAAAAAAAAGAACCCACCAAACCGGGCACTGCCGCGCGCCTCCGCGAGCGCGCTGGTGCGCGCTTTCACTTTCCCCACCGAAAATTGGGGGTGTCAGGGCCGTGCGTGTGCAAAAAAAAAAGTAATAAAATGAGGGGTAGCTGCGTGTGTGCGTGTGCGAGAGGGTGCCTGCAACAACCGCGGCAGGGTGCGTGCCGGCGGGTGTGCAAAGGGACCCCTCCGCACACACACACCCCGCGCCGTCCCGGGGCGGCGAAGGGAGGGCCCGTGTCCCGGGGGGCCCGGGGGCACAGGGCCACCTCCCGCGGGGCCGAGGGGAGCCCCAGCAAACGGCGGGGTCAGGGGCTGGACGAGGCGATGGAGCGGCCGAGCGGGGCCGAGCCGGTCCCCGCCGCGGCGGCGAGGGGTCCGTGGGGCGCCCTTGGGGGCCCCTCGCCGCCTCGGGCTTCCCCCACCGCCGCCTGGCCCGGCCGGGGACGTGGCACATCCCTGGGTGCTCCGTGAGGGTTGTCCCCGCGCACCCGCCCGCCTCCCCGCGTGTCAAAGACCAAACCCCCCCCGCGCTGCGCTCACAACCGGGGTGCCACGGGCGACAGCCAGCCCTGCGAAATGTGGGGGCTGCAGGCACCCGGAGCTCCGGTGGGGCGACAGGACAGCTCTGGGGTGGCAGAGATGGAGAGGAGGGTGACGGGGGCGGGGTGGCGGCGCCCTGGCCCTCGCTGGTGGACTTTGCGCTGAAGCGGCTGATGAGCAGTCACGTTTTCCAGCCGTGGGGCACGGAGGCGCGGTAGCAGGTCCCACCCGTGGGGTATGTATCTGCCGTCTTGATGGCCCCCGCCAGCTTGGTGGCACCTCCTGGGTGCACCCAGGTGGGGACAGGTGCAGTACAGGGGCCCTGCGAGCACCAGCCACGCTGCCCCTGCATCCCCGCCCCGGCATCGCCCACCCCGGCACAGGGGTGACATCCTCCCGAGCGAGTCCAGGGGACTGGCGTCTCGGCAAGGCTTGTCTCGGCACGACAGCGACCGAAAATCTCAGCGTCTCATCACAGGTTTGAGACAGTAGCTGCCATTTATCACTCTTGATGACTTGATTGGCATTCTCAGAGCCTCAGTCACAGATTAACCAAACTCCACAAGCGTGCAAGAGAAGAACATAGAAGCATGTTCAATTCTTAATTTTATTTCCCAGAAATGTGTGCTCTGAGATAACTTTTTGCTGCCTCCTCACCCCAATCCAGCCCTTGTGGAGCTCCTCAACAGGAAGGAGCTCTCCTCACCCCTTTCTATCTGGTCTACACATCGCTTCTTGGAGCACTCCTCAGAGACCCCAACATCTTTCCCCAGCACCCCTGAGCAGATTTAGTGGAAGAGCCTGGCAGCGAGTGTCTTCCCTCCGGCCAGCTCCAGCAGAAGAGTTTTCCCATAGGAATTAACTCAACCTCTGAGGATCATCCCCAAGCCCCTCCCGCCAAACTGCCTCTTTTCCAGTGAAGCCAGAGGCTGCTCGTATTTAAGAAAAAAAAAAAAAAAATCCCCAAATCAAGACAGTATTTCAAGTCGGATTACAGCTCTTTCTCCAAAGAGCTGAAAGTTTTAGCTGAAAAGAATTAGCTGGGGTCTGCAGAAAAGAGGCTGTAAAGAAGGAGGTTTTATTGCCCTCGGCGCTGCAGCTCACCGCCTCGCAACAGCTCAGCGTACATCAGCGGAGGCAAAGTGGCAATCCACCAGCCAGCGCAGCGATGGGAGAAAGAAAAGGCAGTGGGGAAACAGAGCCCTGACGTGCAGGGTCTTTGGCGTCTTGCTTTGGGGTTTTCCGTGAGAACGTCGCTTGGGTGAGGCCAGCCGGGAGAGGCCGGGAGCCAGCCCGCGCCCTTGCCGATGGGATTAGCAGCAATGCTAATTGTTCCTCCTCACCACCCCCAGAAAAAAAAGTGTAATTCCTTTCTGTCGCAGAAATGGATCCAACGGGAGGCTGTGGGATGAAACTCTCTCAAATATTGAACTAGAGAAATTTTACTCTATCTGCCTTTCAGTAAACAGTGACTAATTGCTCTGGCTGGAGCTGCCGTACCTTCAAGATTGGAAGGTGCAGATGGAGCAACGATAGCAAAGGCTCCTTACCTAACGTTGGCTGTACATTAATCACAAATGTTTGCTATGCAAATCTGGTCATACAAAGCAATTATTGCTGTTCCCATACTGACCTCATGTTTATTTATTACATGAGCTCTTTATTTGAACCTTGTCTGGTCTCTCTTCCCGTATAAGCGTATTAGCATGTAGCTTCCAAAGGCATCCAGCTGAGAAATTGTAGATTTATTTGTGGCGTGGGGGGACAGCGTGCGCCACGCCGACTGCAATGCAGAGCCGAGAGGCTCTGCTCTTATGCCAGTGGCTCTTCATGCAAAATATTCTCACCCCAAGGTCTTTGCTGGGACGAAGGATGCTTTCTAATAGCACAGGGCCGCGACACCGGGTTTGCTCTGACTCTGCAGTATTAGCTGATGGTTAATGGAGACTGTCAGCCCAAGGAGCTGCACAATAAAACTCCAGTTGGGCTTTTTAGGACCCACTTAGTAAAAGTAAAATTTTACGCAGTCCTTCATCCTTGGCTTTGCCACCTTTGCCTACCTCCGGGATGACGAATCACAAAAAGATTTAACTCCGCGACCAAATAAGTTGCAAGTGCGTTGCTGAAAGGGGTGGCGTTTGGGTGGCTGGGGCGCTGGGTGTCTTTAAGCACCAAATATTCTCTTGCCACAGGAGTTTTCTCCATGTGATTTAATGTTGAGCAACAGTGGCATCCGGTGGGCAGAGGGTTTCCTCCCTGACAGCTCGCGGCAGCTCGCTCCCTCGGTTTTGCCGTATGGTTTCTCTAGATTATCATTAAACATGATTTCTAAATTTATCTGGATTCAGGATTCTTGTTTCTCCCCCTTCCTTCAGTTTGGCTGTGTAGCAGGCAGAGCCATGTGTTAACTTTTGCAGCACTACAGTTTTCTTTTAAACACGCTAGATTACGCTCTGCTATATAATCTAATGGCAGGTAGGACTTCTGAAATCAGCCACCCCTCCAAGCCAATTGATTTTGTTCTGCCTGGACCCTGCGTGGCCAGTACTTCAGGCATGGCTCCCCATGGGAGCCTTGAGCCAGACCCTCCTGTCTGACCTCTCATGGGCCCCCTCCACATCCACAAACGCTATCAGTGCTCTTTTATGGGGGGGGGGGGGGGGGGGGGAAACTAGAAAAGCTCCCGGAGCCTGAATCGAATCAAATCCCACTGTTGTATCCACCAGCCCTCTGCTCCCATCCACAGCGTCCCTGCATCTCTCGCTGCTTACTCTTTTGCTCTCACTGTTGGTTTCAGCTCTTCGCAATGTAATGTCATTTTCTGATTTAATTAACACAACGTTTCTCATTGCTACCAAATCATTAATAAAGTCAGTAATGAATGGCAGGCCTGACGATGAACCCAGAGATGCCATGCCACGTACTTTCCCCTGCCCAAATCACCCCTTTCCAGCATCACCCTTTCGTTAGGATCTTGGCTGGCTTTCCATCTATCTGACAATTTTCATGCCCCAGTCGATTTGAAACATTTCTTTTCCCCCCAAGTATTTCTCTTTTATGGCACAGCTGTAGCTTTTGCTAATTGTTCATGAAATGACTTTTTTTTCCTAAAGTAATATTTTTTTTGAGAGGTTGAATTAAAAAGGGGCCATAAATGACTAATGATAATTAATAAAAATGAAGAAATAATTGGGCAATATCTTTAAATGTGTATGCCTAGAGTCAAACTCCTAAATCCCCGTTTCAGTTAGAGCAGCCTGAGGTTTTTTTTCAGAACAGCAATTCCCATGACTGTCTCAGCAGGGTAAGACACAAACAGAAGGACAGGGAATACTCCAAGTGATGAAATAACCCTCCAAAAACCCCAGAAAGCTGAGGGATGGGAGAGCATGCTGGACCATGCCGCAGCAGACAGCTTGCTGCTGCCCTCCTTCCCTCTCTGAGAGGAGGAGGAGTGCCCGTGCCAGGGCAAGCACAGATTTAGAGTGCTAGTGAACATCTTGGTCCTCTTAAAAAACAGCACATTTAACCCATGGAGAGCCCTGCCACTTCCACAGGACTGTTAGAAAGGGATTAGACATTGAAGGGCAAGACAGTTACATTAAAAAAAAAATAGAAGCAATAAAAGTCTTTTTGTGGTTCAGAGCATAAATCAGCCTTTTACTGCTTCCCCTTGCAGGGAGTACAGCCACAAATGTCTAACTCAGGGATTTTTATATCTCGTTGTGAAATACCTGGAAGAGAGCTATGCCAGGGAGTGGGCACGGGAACATTCACCTGAGTCAGCGTTGCCAGTCCGAGGATGCCACGGCATCCCAGTGGCTTTGGGAGGGAGGCTGAGCGTGATGGCGTGGGGTTGAGCGTATGGTCCCGTCCTGCAGAGTGGGACTGGGCATTCACAGAGCTGGTTTTGATGGCAGCTTCACCCCTGCTCCCCTCTCCTGATGGCAATTTATCACCGGTGCTTTCTCTTTGCCAGTTCAGACTAGCAGAAACTGGGATCCAACCCCCAGATCTAAACCCAAGCTCATTAAAAGGTCACATTTTACAAAGCGGCGCAGCCACCCTAACCAAATGAGAGCCTGGCTAATTGCCTTCTGTCTGAAATGGGGTTTGTGGTTTCCGTGGGATCAAGTGTGGTTTCCTCCTCTCCTCCCTCAACTCTCTGGTTATGTTCACAGTCGCTGATGAGCATCTGATTTTCAGAAGATACTGCATTTTGCAGGGACAAGCGAGCTTTCCCAACCCCTGGATTTGCTTACACCCAAGAAGGTGCAGAGGCGGGAGAGTTGCAGAAGCTGCAACATAGCAGGGCAAAAACTGCCACATTGGGCTGAACCTCGGCAGGCAGCCTGAGAGTGCAAAGCACCTCCCGAAATGTCGCGCAGAGTAGGTTTGAAGCACACACGTGAGACATTAGGTCAACACATCACTTTGTTTTCACTGCTTCTTGCCATGTCAAGTGGGACAGAGCTGGCCAAGCTGGCACATGTGTAACAAGCTCCAGGTTGCTCCTGCTAGCTGGGCTGGAGAAGGATGCATACATCATAGTAGTAAATTGTTTAGCTGAAAGCATGGCAGAACTTGTGCCTTGCACAGCAGCATCCTATGTCATTTAACAAAGCAAGTGGGTGTCAGCTGTGGTGACAGAGATGCTCCTTGTCAGCCGTGCTGAACGAGAAGCCCTGGTCATTAGTCAACACGTGCCGGAGCACATGAAGCTGAAAGTAGGCATCTTCGCACAGAGCAGGGCAGCAAAGTTGCCAGCAGCCCTGAAACAAATACAAACACATTGCATGAGAAAAATATTCACTCAGGTACCGCCACATCTACCAGCACAGCCTTACTTACATGTGATGAGCCACCAAAACCTCATGCAAAAAGAAAGCTTGTGCAAGAAGAAGAGGGCTTCTCACCTCCGGACAACTGGGACCCTGGGAAATGCCAATGAGCCCACCTCAAACTGATGTTGAGACAGTTAAGTATGGAGGGTTTATTTATAGGTTGCAGGCTTTTCCCTTCACGCATGGACAAACAGGACAATAAATACAGGATCCACATGCACACACTCACGTGAGCAGTGCTTTGAAAGTACATTGCCTTTGTGGATAACAGTGGTGAATGTCTGTGGGGAGAAAGAGAGTGGCACAGAGGCATCCCCACCTCCTCCATCTCCTGCAGAGAAGATGCGCTGCCACTTGGCTGAGATCCCCAGCTCCATGTTTAGAGAAGTGGGACCTACAATGGGAGCAGTGTGGAGCTCAGCTGTGTTTGCAGGACTTCAGAGATGATATCATAACCCCAGAGGCAGAGCAGAGTGGAGCTCCAAGCAGGCTGTGAGATGTGAGCTCAGCCATTCACTGGGGCCAGCTAATCCAGCATCAACAGTGGGCCCATTGTAGGGTGGTGCAATGCACTAGTTTGTCTTTTTTTTTTTCAGAATTATTGTTTGGGGAGTAACAAAAATTCCCCTGGAGCACAAAGAAGTGTATTCTGGGAACCTGAAGGAGGCCAGCCAATTAGATCATAGAAAAACTATGTTATAAACATGAAATTTCAGAAGTAAGAGGTAGTCAATACAACACAGACTTCATAACTGTATTTGCTGGAACTAAGGACTGATCTCAAGAAAGCATTTTAGACCACACTTGGTTTTTAGTGGTGTTTATGTCTCAGTCATAGCAAAATGATTTAAGTACCCCATCAATTTAAGGAGACCTCAAACAGGTCTACAAGGTCCTTTCTGAATTAGGGCATCATATTGTTTATTGTTTCTTTTTTGTTTGTTTGTTCTTTTTGTGGTCCTCCTGTATATATGTCCTTGTACCTCCTGTACCAATGCCCTTGGTAATTTGCCTTTTCAAGGGCTTCATTTACATTTCACAGCTCCTTCTCTTAAAGTGCTCTGGTTCTCACGCCCCTAGAAGATGCAGCCTTTTTTTTTGTCCCTCATCCACATGGAAAAAGGTGGGTGTGTTCGTGTTTTCCTCCTACCAGAGTCATATATGACATCCAAATACAGCATCCTCTTACCTAGACCTTTCTCACTCATCCTTCTTTCCCATCTCTCCCCTACCTTCTTCATGATCCTGGTGGTGGGTCTCACATCTGCAGCCAACTCCTCTCAGCTCAATGATTTCCTGCCACGTTTCATATCTTCCCTCTTTTTAAAAATAGGAAAGCCTCTTCCCAACTGGTGTTGAATAGAGTGCAGCAAAGACAGTATAGAGGTCACCCACTTGACATCAGAAGAGTTTCTTCTTGCAGCTGGTGGATTGTACTTCAGTCTGGTCCCAATACATCACTTCTCAAGCCATACGATGCAAGCATATCAACATACTAATAATGTTTGCATTTGCTCATGGGGGACTCAATTTTGCAAGACGACTAAAGGCAATACCAGCTGTGGTTCAGCATTTTGCCGATCTGGTGCTATCGACTGACAATAACAGGGCTGAGATTTCTCCTCTGGGGTCAAAGCACCCCACTGTTTTCACCACGTTCAGGGTTGCATCTGGAAAATTTTAAGGGGGACTAAAGGATATCCACCCATTCCCTGAAGCACGTTTGAAGCTCCCAGTCACAATTATTTATGAAGCAGTTTCTGCCGCCTTTTCTTGTACAAAGTTTTCCTATAAAAAATTCATTTATACAGCACAGAATGTGTCTATAAATAAAAGACACTCCAGCTCACCTGCCTCTTTACATTTCTATAGGCAATGCAAGCTCTACTTATAGCAAAATAGAGAAAATTAATGCCGCCGCCTTATCAGCACACATTCCCGGTCTGGCACAATTTGCTGGATGGTCCCATTTGCCCGGTAATTCATTGTTTCTATAGTAATCCCGCTGAGAAGAGTTTCCCATTGTGCTCAAGGAGAAGGGCACTCCCAGGACCGTGATAGCTTTATTAGTTCCAAATACCTTACAAATAGATCCTCGTTATCAAAATCAGCTTCCAAAAATCACCGTTATTTCAATCTTGGTCGTTAATGCGCCCAGGACAAAATGTTCGGTCGCTTCCAGGGGACCAGCCCCTTTGCTTATAAGCGGCTGAGTGCAGGCTCACACTGAGTTTGTTGGTAGGAATGACTGTACCAGTCAGGTCCTTTCAGGTTGTTGTTCCTAAATAGTTCTATTAATTCTTAATTTTCTGTATAGTTGTAAGAGTCATGAAGCTGCCGATGTGAGCAGAAGCACTCAATAACTCAGCAAACTGCACCAAAGAGGATTTAAACCCTGGCTTGTTATAAAGTTGCCGATTGAAATCACTTGTCCTCATCAAAGTGGCAAAAGCAGAGGCGACGGGGCTGTGCTGACCGATGCTGAGGTGGTACCTGGGGCTGCGGGCGCTGCTTGGCAGGCAGCTCACGCGCGGGTGCTTTCACACGCAGGGCCCCCCACCCGCCTCCTCCCAGGGCCGGAGCCCCCCAGGAACCGCAGCACAAAGCTGAGCAGGATTTCAGGGTGCTGCTGCCAAGGCAAGGGCAAAACTTCCGCTGGCAGGCCAGGAGCAGGCAGCAGGCCAGTGGGTCGCCTTGTCGGCAGGCAGCCGTGCAAATCTCCACCCAAATTTTCCCTTTTTTGCCTTTTTTTTCTTTTTTCTTTTTTCCTGGAATCCAGCCATTTGCGAGGTGAATGCTCTCTTCTTGCACTGCTTTTTCTTTCTCTTTTTTTTTTTTTTTAAAGAGCGTGCACTAGAAAATAAATTTTCAGCAAGTACCAGGTACTATATAACTCTTGTTACTTAATTTTTAAATTCATTTTCATATTCACTTTTAACCTCTGTTACTGATTCTCTGGATATTGGGCAGTCAGGAAAAAGAAAAAAAGAATGCTACTGCAAGTTATGACAAAGGTCTCACCACCCTGACAACACTGAATGAGAGAACAGATTTGGCATCAACAGTCATGGGGATTAATTCTGCTGCTTTTTGGGTCTTATTTGGTGTGCAGAGGGTCTGGCACGTTCCTCAGACAGACGTCGCTTGATGCCTCTTATTACTGACAAAGCAAAAAGGAAGGTGTAGGAGAAATCACAACCAATTCATACTTCCCCACAACTTACCAGCTTGTAGAAGCACTTAAAGAAGGAAATATAAGGTCTTGTTTTAATTAATTTTTCTCCCTCCAGCTCCCCTCCCATCTCTAGTTTAGAAATTTATCTCAAGATCAATAATAGCAGTTTATTTTATCTCAATAGATAAACTAAAAATGATCCAAATTCAGAAATTTTCACCTTTTTTTTTTTTTTTCCCTAGGTAAAACAAACAATGCCATTATTGAAAGATCACCCACAGGAAAAAAAACAAAAAACCCAAAAAAACCACCCCAAAACACCCCATCCTGATTTGGAGTAACCCTCATAGGAAGGGAAAACCCTTGCCTTTCAACCCATCAAGCCTTCCAGCCCTCCCATGCCACCCTCTTAATTTCCTAATCAGCCTGCTTTGATCATTCAAGAGGTGATTTGAGTCCAGATCTCGTCCCACTATCCATGATACAACCGCCTGACGACTTACTGGCTTAGGTGCAGTTTTTCTGAACTTTCCTCATTTGAGTAGTTTCCCTCTTCTGCTGTAAAAAACTGCCACAATTTGCATTGATCCCTACGAGCAGGGAATGGTTGCACTCTTCCCTCCTAAGGCTTAAATTAAGACTTAATGAAGACTCAGAATTTAAGACTAAATGTTTTGCCCCCGGCTAATTATGTCTGTGAGGTTCAATTTGCTTGGCAAGCATCTGAGTTAAAAAAACAAAATCAAAACAAGCCCCAAACAATATTTACATGTTCAAGAACACAGCAAATCCTCCCTTGAAATGGCACAAGAAATCCTCATAGAGCTCTGGCTTCCTTTCAGCCAGCCTCGTTTCATTTTAAAGTTGTTCAATTTCCTGAAAAAAAAGCAAGTTCACTATCTTTGTGATTTAAAAGTAGTGAAATATCTCAAATATTTGTGCTTGTCTGTTCTGGCAGCTCTTGTGCATTATAGCTACGTGTATAGTTACACATGTGTATAGCTATGCTTCTGTTCCACACCTCTACATGGGTGAAGATCTGAAGTACAGATCCCCTTTGCAGCTATTATGCATCACTTCCAAGAATTACATTTAAAGAATTACGTTAAGCTGGTGTTTACCTTCCACTTAGGTCTTTCATTACAATTCCAGCCATTGGCTGGATCAAGTTTTCATTTTTATAATATTTTTCCTCCGTGTAGCTATATCTTGTAAACAGCCTGCTTATTTATGACTATGAATGAGATGGAAAAGTCAGCGAATATCTTGCAGTATTAAGAAAAAATAGCTGGGGTTAGTGCCTTATAGAACGCATTTAATAAATTTGAATAATCTGAATTTCTATTGCAGCGGTCTTTAAAATAAAGAGCTACAATTTCCTTTTTTTTTTTTTATTTTTTATTTTTATTTTAAATAATGCACAAAAATTCTAATAAACAATTTAGTCTGAACCACAGGGAGAAATGAAAGGTTGTTCAGATGTAGTGACTCACTGGATTATTGAAAACAACTATGTGGCTGCAACTGCTTTGACTTGCCGCTTTTCCCTCTGTTTTTAATAACGGGACCACTGCAGAGCTTTTATGAAAAATGAAATTTCCTTCTTTTCCGATGGACAGAAATATTTATGTGAGTTGGAGAAATATAACTAAAATGGTGAGACCTTTAACACAGCTACTAGGCACAGATTTTTACGTATATGAGTTGCAGAAAACTGTCTACGCATCTTAATTCTCGTGACTTACCCCTAGCATGCTTTTTCCCTTCTGTGGATCAGCTGATCAATTTTTCCTCCTTCGTTATGAATAAACCTCCCTCAGAAATGAAACACGAGGCTTACAAGATCTGGGAGAAGCTTTGCCACCACTCTGTATAAAAGAGATGTGAATTGAAAGGCTGTTCTGCTGTGGGACATTAAGTAGATTATGCCTCCCACTGTGCTGAAAAGCGCCACTGTCAACATTATACCAACTTGTTAATAGCCAGCTAGCTTTTTTTTTTTCCCCTTTTTTAAAGTGTATCTATAGTTAACTGCAAGGAAAAAAAGAAAAACCCAGTGCCAAGAAGGGTTTCCCTCTTAACTGGTGGCACCTCTCTGGTAGATACCCTGAACATCTCCATCTCTCCACAGATGGAGATCCATGCAGAAGCATGGCTATGTCAACCCATCTCCGATACATTACTGACAACACATGATGTTTAAATAAGTGACTGATTAGCTGTGGGATTCGGGAGATTGTGTGTTTTGTTGGTGCTTGACGTGCTGACAAGCAGGTGAAAAATGTTGCCCTGTGAACATAGTTGTCTCTATTGACAGAGATGGGTTATGGAAAGATATTAGTCACTGTAAACCCCGAGATACCTAACAAAGATGGATTTCAATAAAAATAGTCATTAAACTAACCCATCCTCTCTTCACAGGCTCAGACGTAAAGATAAATGTTATATATTCACTTCTGTTGATGTCCATGATTAACAAAGCCATGAGCAAGTATCATTTCTGATACCACCATGTTTCTTTTAACTACCCTGGAAGAACTGTCCAGGGCCAAGCCCCTCTCACTGAAATGCCAGTTTAGCATCACTGGTACAGATAGATAGATATTTCCGCCATCATGTTTTGGGGTGGATATTTTTTTTTTACTATGCAGAACAGGTGGACTGCTTTCTTCTTAAGTATTTACTAGACTTATTAAAGATCAAAATGGCCAAGCCTTCCTTCCCTCTCTGCATTGGAGACTGGGTAAAAGAAACCACACTTGCCAGCCAGCCAGACCACTGTAAAACAGTGCTGGAAGGGGCTTCTTTCTGAGCAGCTTCATGATCTTCACAGGGCTTCACCTAATTTTTCCTGATGGCCTCTCAGTGCTGAGCTCCCTTGCAGGAGGAAGGCTTGGGGAGCCATCAAGAGTTGGCCATGCCTCCTGCTTTCCAGTGCACGAGAGCCACCTCACTGAAAGGTGATGTTACAAACGTCACTGCCTTTGTAGATGAATTATCTTAAACAACACGGGGCTGCCGCTGGTTGGTCTTCTGGTTCACACACATCTCCTGATGTTGGGGGGAGCTGAGGGTGTGAAGAGAGTAGAGCCTGCAGTGCATCAGTGAACTCAAAAGCAAGATTCACTTCCAGAGGTAATCCTTATCCTCTCAAAACATTAACCTAAGGGAGCCCAAGGAAAAAAATGGCTAGCTTGTGTTGGTCATTCACTTTGCTTAGCCTGACAAACATTGCAGAAAAGGTGGCCTAGAGCAAGATATGCTTTAGATAAGGAATAACTCCTGTTCCAGTCATTGCTGGGGCTGTTTAGTCCTTCATTTTTTTGACATGTTAAGGAAAGCCTCCACAATGCAGACAACGGCAGTGAAATAAGATGTTGGCTTTAACATTAAGGACCCAGTTAGTCTGTATGAGCAGAGAGATGATCATACTGTCTGCCTTGGCAAGACCTGTTCTTCCACCCCACTTTGTAGACATCCCTTCTTCAACTGCAAGGTGCACAGCTGGTTCCTCAAAATTTTGTCTTTCCCTCTCACCCTGTCAATTGAAAATGAGCTGGTGGCTTTGCTACCATAGCAGAAGGTAAATCATCATCATCTCACTGTTTGACCTTGTGAAAGAAAGGTGAAGTACCTGAACTTCTGTTTTCCCATCCTGAGATGCCATTGATTCCAATAAGTAAATTTTCACAAAAGAAAGGTAATTATCTGCGAGCGCTCTGCTGTAGCATGGATTCACCTGTCCTACAGCATCAGATAAAGGTAAAGGCAGCTCACTACCACACGTGCTCAGGTGCAATAGTTTGCACCTATCAAAAGTTTTTGGTTCCAGGAAATGAAAGGAAAGCAAATAAGAGAAGCTCATTTGCAATCACTTAGCATTCAAAAAATGAAATAAAACAAAGCAACGTAGGGAAACGGTCAGCTTTGCACTGTGCAAGGCAAAATGACATGGCATGTTTTCACCTGTTTAAATTGCTGTCACCAATGAGGCTTCTTATTCTTTTTAAACCAGTGAAAACTTGTGGCATAACCACTTCTCCAGGGCTTGGTGGCCAGAGGCTCACCCCAGCAGGCACGCAGCAGAGGTGGCCGTGATGCTGAGGTCTGGCTGACAGTCAGCTCAGGAGCACATGGGATGTGGTGGGGCACGGTGGGCATCTTGGCTGCCCACCCATGAGCCACTGATTCTGGGGATGTTCAGCTGATACACAGTCACCCTGCAGCCCTCAGAGTGCTCCGAAAGTGCCACTGGAAGGTCTGGGCGCTCCACCCAAAAAGAAAAGAAAAAAAAAAAAAGAAAAAGAAAAAGCTTTTACTTACAACTTTAATTCCTTTAAATGCAAAATTTAATTTTGCAAGAGGAAGTCTGTTGCAACTACTCCCTGTTGCAAAGTACCACGACTTGACACCACAAAAATACAGTCAAATTGCTCCTGGGGACCGCCCGGGATGCCGCAAGAGCTGCCCCCTCCCCGGCTCCCGCAGCGTCCTCCACCTGCAATACAACACTGCCCTCTCACGGCTCCTCTGCTGCCAAAAGACAGCATTTACGAGGACACACAGGCAACCTCGGCCTAAAATCCTGGGGTTCTACTCCCTATCGCCCTGGGAACGCTGGGGGATGCACCCCATTTTATATGGGGGCAGAGTGCTGCAGGGATCCAGCCTCCTGCATCCCTCATCTGCTCCCCAGGATGCGGGTGGGATGGGTGGGTTGGATTCCCACTCCGCAGCTGATACAGAGAGGGGTGAAACCAAGGGGACAGCTGAGGCACCAACGCCTGGTGTGGTGCAACACCCTGCTTTCATGCTGAACTGAGCGATGCTGCCTACTCCCCAGGTTTACATCCCCACAAAAACCAAACACAGAAACGCACATCACTGCATCGACTGCTGCTTGGCAGTTCTCCTTGCTTTGAGCTTGCCATGCAAACTGAAAAGAAACAGTTTTCCTTCTTAATGTGGAAAAACTTCCCTTGGTAACATCAAGTCAGCGCTAAGTCCAGGTAAAGGAGATGTTTGCCTGGAGCAGATGTCCTCAGTGGGTGACAAGGCAGCAGGATTTGCCGCTGCAATGCCTGGGAAAGCTGAGCTGGGTGCTACCCTGGGTCCCTGAAGGATGTCTCACGGTGTATGGGCAGCGGACACAGCTGGGATGGAGGGTAAAAAATGCAGTACAATCTCCCTGCCCCTTCACCCTGGCACCAGGATGGGGTAAGAGGCCCCTGTGGCATTGCCCAACTTTTTCCCTCTGTACAGCCTCTCCCCCACACTGACCACAGGGTCTAAACCCTGCTTTGTGCCATGAAGGCCTGGGAGGTTGCTCTTCTGCTCAGTCTCATTCCTGCCAGCTCGTGCACATTACTTTGGCCCAAGCACATCAATCGTGCCTGTACCAAATGGTGGGTTTTCAGTTTACATGTGCTGGAAATCAAACACTTGCATCCCTATCAGGTATCTGTGCCCCCTGAGCTCCAGTCCCGCAGCTCTCCTCTGTGTAAGCAATTCCTGGATACACTTTTCAAGCAAATAGCTCCCATGGTACCTCAGGCGCTTTTATCAAAAAAAAAAAAAAAAGGTGCAATATGCTATTAAAGATTGACCATACGGCTATCTCTGTTGCACAGTTCAGACTCTTGAGCTAGAAATAAAACAGGAAGGTCTTACAGTGCGAGCTGCACTTGGATGCTGCCAGCATAACAGTAAGACATCCACAATAATGTTTCAGTCTCTCCAATTTTTTCCTGAACTGCAGAACTCACTGAAAAACTGAGCCTCAACTTTTACCTTCTGGTTGCAGACTTGCTGGCCTCCGGCTCCACGCTCCTCTGCTCATCAGCCATCGTCACTGCCCTTCTCCACACTGTCTTTGACTTCATGGTGCTTAAACCACGATCTCAAAGGAGCATCACCAGTGAGCTGAGGATCAAGGCCTGCCAGAGCAGGAAAAATAACTGGCAGGGTTTTGCTGAGAGACCGAGCTCTCCTGGACTTATTCTTAGCGAGAGAATAAATGACAAGTGAAGAAGTCAAAAGGTGTTTCTGCACAAGTCAGAATTTTGTTCAGTATTAGCTGCAATGCACTACCGTGAAATGCGTTGGCAATGGAAAGTAAATAGATTATGGACTAAACTATGTAAAATATAAAGTCCATTACTGAATACATACTTCACAAATTAGTCACCGACACAAGCTAATGATGTAGTTTCAAGCCAAGAGGCTTGAAAAGGTTTTACAGAGGCAACTGATCTTGATCTCTGCTGGCTGCAGAGTCCTCCCACTCTTGTTTCTTCCAATAAAACGTATTTTGCAAGTGCAATTATTCAGTGGCTGGGGTTAACCCCATGCTCTGAAGGATGAAGGCAAGGTAATTGGCTGTATTCATCTTAGTATTTCTTTTGCAGTGCTCTGGGATTATAAATACAAGATAAAATATTATTGCAGGAGGCCAATATTTAACAAGGTATCAGCCAAAGGCAGAGGACCTCTAAATGCATGGGGATGCTATGCCAAGAGTAGGACTGTTGGGGAGCCCCAGGTAAGACATGAGAATCATGAACATCAAGGTTAATAACAGGTGATTTCATTATCTCTCCCAAAATGTGCCTCATCCCTGGCTGCCAACGTCATTCCCAGCACCACAGGGTTTTCCCTTCTCCTGAGGGCTGGAAAGAAGCCAGCCCTTCTCCTCTTCCCTCTATCATCCTGTCCTGGGGTCTCATCCAGAACCTGCGGGTCCTGCTAACAAGAGGGCTCATACGTCCTGTGGGAATACGGGCACTACCTGCAGGCTGGGATGCAGCTAGTCTGGGACAAGCCTGTGCATCCACACTGCAGGACTTCAGAGGATTTGTTTTCAGGCACCAAATTCCCTTTCACCATCAAGAACAGAGGTTTGAAGAGTAGCATCCCAAGGGATGTTTTGTGTCTTGATCCCCAGTAACACACAGGCACTGCATCCCCCTCAAATGAGCCCCCCTCATTAATCACACTGCCCCAAATCATCCCTCAGGTTGAATTTAGCGGCCTGCCCCGCTGCTTACCTTCTGCAATTGATATTGCCCTTTGCCTCCTGCACAAACAAGGCCAGGCAAGGTTTCTGACATCTCATGGCTCTCAGCCTAATTACATAGTGACGAGGGGCCACATCCCCACCAGGTGGTTTGGGACACAGCACTGGCACTGAGATCCACAGGGTCCGGCAGAACAAACATCTGCACAGAGCCACAAGGCCAGCGTGGAAATCAAAAGCATTTGTAGGGTAGGGAAAAGCCTACACATGCAATATCTGCATTCATTGTGCATCATATGTCCCTCTACATAGTGTTGAATCGGACCTAAAGAAAAAAAATTTACTGCTTTTGGAGAAAAATGGTCTCTGAAACAGCTTCAGGTCAGAAAAGGAGTTTTTTGCAAACCGTAAGGCTTTTCAGCAAAGGTCTTAGCCCAGCCCCGTGTGGGGTGCCCTCGTCTAGCGCTGGGAGCCAGGGCGCCCATCCCCATGGCAGCAGGGAAGCGGTCTGGGGTAGATGGCAGCCCTGGACTTTCCTACTAGCAGGGGAAATTCACTGCACCCCTGCGAGATTTCCCACAGGGAAAGGAAGGTTTAGAAATGCTTTATAAGTACAAAAAGGGATTACAACATCCAATCCCTGCATTTAATGCAAGTAGCTCTTCAATTTATACTCATTGCCTACTCTTTATAAAATTCTTGGCATTGCCAGTGTCTTCTTTTTCCTACAGCTCCATTCAAAACCCATAAAAAGCTCAGAGGCCTTTCTAAACTGAGAGATAGCAGACCACACTGTCTAATTGAAACCAATAAAGCGCTATGCTCCAAGGTTTCCTCAGCAGCTTCTCTCCTGGCAGACAAATCTCAGTCTTGAGCTAACCCAGAAAAAGGTCAGTCAAGCCATCAAACATTTCAAAGCACAGTTAAGACCCCAAATGAGAGAAGTTAAAGTTTAATGCTGAAACTTCACTGCCATTTGATGCTCACCAATTACAAGGGTCACTTGAAATACGATCTGCAGAACCACTGCATGTGTCAGAAGCCGGTCTCTGCTGATGGGCATTAGGAAATTTTTTGGTGAGGCAAACAACCTTGCTATAATAATATGACTGCTGCTATTAAAAAAGAAAAAAAAAAAAAAAAAAAGGCAATTCAAGCTGTAGCTGACACTTAAGAGATCGAAGAAGATGCTTTGAGCCTGAAGAACTTGAAGAGTTTTGATGCCCTTAAAACAATTCAGCTCCTGTACAGATGTGGCTGTCCAGAAGAAGTCAGAAATGAACCCTCCATCCCAGCAATATAGCATTTAAGGATAAATCAAAGACCCAAGAGAAAAAAAAGTCCACAAAATAGTCTAATTAAAAAATACCAAAAAGCTAAAATTTTATACAGATAATCCCATTTCCCTACCTTAAGAATTCTTCAGTGCAACATCCTATACTTAAGTTTAAAACAGAAAGAAGCTCAAAGTCAGAACTAAATTAAAGAAAGTTCAAGCAAAGCGTTTCATCATCAAAACGAACAGGTAACAAATAAAGATCTCGTGTTTGACATTCTTCTGTCCACTGCTGATTACAGCTGACACATTCTGCATTGTTTTATTTGAACAACCGTCATCTTTGCCAACAGCAAAGTGTTTCACGGGAAACTCTTCACTGCCATCCTACCCATGCCTGCCTAGACTTTATTTCAGAGGAGTGACACTGAATTACTGTGGTAATACCAGTGAAGTTATTACCAGCAAAAAAGGGAAAAAAAGTATGGATCTAATATCTCCAGTACCTTTCCTACCAAGCTGCCATAGCAAGGACTGTCTTCCATTAAAGAGACAAGGATTTGCCAAGAGAAGTCTTTCCCTGGATCAGCCAAGGAAGGTATTTCAGGATTAAACAAGATGTCCAGGCTTGCTCCAACTGTAGCTCCATTTTCCCTAAGTCTCTGAAGTTGAGGAAATCAAATAAGGAGTTGCACTTCTCATGTACCCCAAATAAATTAACGATTGGCCTGATTCTGGCCAGCTGAAGATCAGCCTGAGAGCAGAATCACTCACAGCTCACTGAAAATGTGCCAGGAGACTATACTATCGCTATTTATGGCTGCCTACTTGCTGACCATTGCTATACCTCCATCTCCTTCATGCAAGAAGAGTCACCAGAGAAAAACTAGATCTATTTCTGCAGGGGAATGACCCAGATGCCAAGAGAGATGCCCATAAGCACTGTTTACTCCCAACACTGTTTCGGATAGTATGACTTCCCATGGGATGGAATCCTATGGGAAAGAGGCCTGGAAGGACTTCGTGGTAGTTTTTAACAAACCTCCTACTCAGAGAAGCTCAGACATCTGCTTATGCCTCCACAATGTTCACAAAAACCTCCACACCCTGGGGCAAGAGAGAGCTGGAACTCTGTAAATTTAGGATCAGCTGGAAACTCTGAGTCTTCCAGAGGTTTGATGGATCTTCCAGCAAGTCCCTAGTAAGGAAGTCCCTCATGCCTAGTAAGTGGAGCTGAGCACAGAGGAAAGCTGTTAACCTGTCCTGCCAGGATCAGGCTGAAATGGAGAGGTGCTGGTGTTATGCAAGTTTGTGTGTGCGCGTGTAAAGGTCTTACTCGCACAGGTCAGTGCTCTACCTACTATAAAACATACACTACAATGGGGCTGTTATTTGACATAGATCCAAGACATGTCAGATGCTGAGGAGCCCCTGGAGAGGGAGAGGTTGTAGCACGTGGTGTTCTTCTCCTTTGCATCCTCTCCAGTCTTTGTGGGGTTTTAGTGGGGGAATGAAGAAGGGTGAAGAAAAGGGTGAAGGGAGACTTTAAATCAGGGACAATCTGTCTGATAGTTGAAGCACAAAACCAACTTCAGGATTTTCTTCTTCTATCTAAAGAAATGGCAATTAAAAAAAAAAAATCACCAGCAACCATGCTCAGAAAAAAAAACACTGAAGAACCAACAGTGAAGCCAAAAGCAAGTCTGAGATTTGCTGACACCATTTCTACTGATGGAAAATTGGCAGAACACTGCTGAAGACAATTGAGTTTGGCTCCTTTTTTGGCAAGACAAAAGCTAGCTAATTTATTTAATGTTCTCACATATGTATTTTTAAAAAAAAAATATTTCTCAGCTCAAATGCCACCTTGACATGTTAGCTAGCTATCTACTTTCATTATATTAATCTCCATTTTTGGTGTACATTATGAATATATAATCTAAGTCATAACATAAAGGTTTCTCCATGGTAGTAAGAGGACACATTATAAGACATTATACCACAGTTTATGATGCCAGTGGAATAATTTTGCATCAAGGGTTACAACAAAATTCTTGATAAAGGTGCTATGGGAAGTAATTACTGCCCACCCCATCCCACCCCCCACCCCCCGCCATTAGCTATTAAACTTTAATAACTCAGATATGATTTCAGGTTTCCTAAAAGACAGGCTGGTATATAAAGTTTCTGTAATGCCTATATTTTAGTGGCCAGAATGAAACAAAAGTATTTAGAACATATTCACTATTTCATTTAGACAACAAGAGATCCAAAATAAATAAACCAGGGTTTTTCAAAGCAGACCGAAAGAAATCCTTGCTCCTGATCTAAGATTCCAGATACCAAATCACATCTGATGGGCAGTTTATCTGTTGGCTAATCCCATAAATATAGTTATTTAGACAAGAAACTGCAAATGACATATAATGGCAGAAATAGGAAGATAAATCTAGGATATACGTAATGGATTATATAAAAATGAGTGAGAAATACCTTACAATTATTTCAGGCTGTTGAGCTGCTTTCCTAGTTGATTTTAAAGACTTAGTTATCTCCTCTGGAGGAATAAGTCTAACCAGCTGTTGGTATATATAAATTTCTTTCAATGGCCCACTCAGTGTGGCTCCCAGCCTGTGCTATAGGCTTGCCTTTCTGCTTCCGTCAGCTCATCGGCACGGTAGAGCATGAGCAAAGCAAGGGACTTCTGTAACGTTGCGTCTGGGAAGTCTGATAAACCTTTTTTTTTTTTTAGGAAAGCATCTACACAAAAGCAATTTGGCTTTATTCATTATCATACCTGGAAACACCAGAATTGCCCGTAGAAATAACAAGCAAGTTAATATTCACCTTGCTGGTTCCTGCACATGGAAACACATGACAAATATTTTTTGTTTGTTTGGGTTTTTTTGTTTGTTTTTAAAGACGTTTAAGTTGGTACATTATCAGCCTGAATGTGAATTTCAAATGCTCTTTTACCATCTGGGGTCTTGCAGGGGCAGAAGAACTTGTGTTTTTATGCGGTCTAGCCACTAAAGCCTGACCTACAAAAAATAGGCTTGCAAACCCCACTGCATTTTTGCTCTCCCATGGTGGATTTAGCTGTGCGTGTCTGCACTATTCATCTTGCAGAATGACTAAAAAAGTAATAAATCTTATTAAGCATAAAAAATGGAGAACGGGGTAAAGGCATGAGGGGACAGTGGTACCAAGTCAAAACAGAGCTTTCTTCTACCATTTTCACAATGGCCTTGAAATTACTATTAAGAAAAATAAATTAAAATACCAGTTAAAAATCAGGCAGCCCTGGTTTAAGATGAGATTTGCACACAGGCTGCCAGAAAAAGCTCATGGTGCCTGAGCCTTGGATGAGTTACATGCACTGCTGGTTATGGCAAGGGAAAGACTGTGGGGAGGAGGAACTGGCTCTCAAGGAAAACGCAAAATTGTACCCACTTCAAAGACAGCACCTGAGACCCTGCCTGCGAGCTCTCTCTTGCTATTAATTGTCTCAACAGGACTCTCTTGTTTAGAACAACAAAACAATGAACGTAAAGAATAATAATAATAAAAAAAAGCATAAGAAATGGGAAAGGAAGGCATTTTAATGATCCACTTGACAAGAAAAGCATTTTAAGCAGCCTTTGCACAGGCTTCTTTATTCGTGGTGGGAAAAAAAATGATCAAATCGAGGGGTATAAGTGTAGTTTAAGGGGTCTGGTTTGTTGTGGTTTTTTGTTGTTGTTGTTGGGTGGGTTGTTTTGAAGGGCTGCTTAAGGAGTGAAGCTGGGGAGAGGACTTCTGCTGTCAGAATTGCTAATTCCTGAAAGTTTTGGTCCCTGACACTGTGGGTCTTTGAAATTCTCTGGAAACATTCGCTGGAAGTCATCATTAATACAGATCATCATAAACAGAAGAAAATAAATAATTCTAAGGATTTATATAATAATAAAGGCATAAAATGTTAAGTAACATATTTTGTAGTGAATAATGGATCTGCTGCTAGCAGAGCCCATCAGGGAGGGGGAAAGCCCTGGCTCAGAGATCTGCAGGCTGCCTCTGGACCATCAGCATGAGACTGCTACAGAAAAGGCAAAAGCAACTCCAAAAGGGATTGGGACACCCATTTTCGGAGGGGATGGGAACAAACTGAGTGCCCCAGTGAGACAGATCACTTCAAGGAGTTACTTCTATCAGCTGGTGTTTAGCTCAGCTTCTCATTCTTTCGCCTGTAGAAAAGGAAGATTAGCAATGGCACAAGAGCAAGTCAGTCTAGATGGCCACAAATATGTTAAGTTTGAACTTAGAAACAGGTTAGAGAACCATTAGCAACATCTATTTATGGAGCAGCCCTCTGAGAGGAATAAAACAGGCCAGAAGAGAGCCACTTCTTGTATGGGTCTTGGCACAACTGTGCAAGGAGTTACTTGATAGAGACTGACTGCAAAGTCCTCAGCTCTGAGGAGTCCTGTCTTCCCAGGCTGGTTGGTGGCATGCGCTGTTTGCTTATTTTGAAACTAGCAAGACACTTAGGGATGTGCTAATCTTTCCACCTGGCAATAATAAATACAAATTAACATACTCCAATTTTAAGATAGGGTTAAGTATTTTGTGACTGGGTTCTGCATATCTTCACCCACCACTCAGATATGAAACTCGCTAAAGATATCCCCAGTTTTTACAAACTTTCCAAACCTTTTCCCACATACTCCCACACACTAAATAGCTGCTTTGGACTGCATGTCCAACACACATTTTTAATCAGTCGGGCACTATTGTAGGAGAAGCACCTGCTAGCCCTGTTGTCCTCCCGCTTTTCAAAAGGACTCCTATTTTCCTAGCTGCTTGAGCCAAGTTAGTGACATACCAGGGGCACCACAAAGCAGGTTTGTTCTCTTTTTTTTCATTCACATGGGAAAACAGCTAAGCCTTCTCTTGGCTGGTGTGTTCAGCCCTGAACGAAACAGCTGGAAGAGCTGATTGGCAAGACCAAACCAGTTTTAAGTCCTGTGTTGACCAACTGACATATAGGAACAAGGGTGTGAAACAGGAGCAAGTTTGTCTTTCTGTTGGACATCAGCTATTTCCAGTTAGAGCTGACTCCAGCCAGTTACAGTTTTTGAGCTGACACACTGCATCAACCCAGATCAAAAGAACAACCCTTGAGGCCTGAGACTGCATGTCCTTACAGACATGCTGCCTTATGATGCTGCACTTCAGGTTCACAACCCTCCCACGTGCTGGCCTCCATGGGGACTTTACTCTGAATTTTGTGGTGTTTCAAAAAAAAGTCTCTGACACATGGGGCCACCAGCACACTGTGAGGCATTGTCTCCTGGGGGTCAGTAAACACTGGGCTGAAATAGAAGTGAGAAATCTCTGCAGTTTAAAAGAAAAAAAAAAAAAAAATATATATATATATATATAAACAAGTGAGAAGTGGAACATTATCAGTTGCTGTTGCTCAACAAATTTCAACTTTTCCCAGTACTTTGTTTACTGCCGCAATGGACAATGACAGACACCAGGTTGGTAACGGTATGGACTTGCCCAAGGTGTTGGATGAAGGGTATTGCTGACCCTTCAATGGCACTCCCCAAGCAATGGGAGGGTTTTCCAGCTCTCAGACCAGGCCCCCTATGGCCATTCGCTGGACTACAGCCATTTTTTGGTTAACAGCTTTGCCTCAGCAGGTCCGATGAACAACCTGAACCTGCAAGTCCCTTCCACGTGGATCAGTAAGGAAGGCACTCAAACTCATGGAAAAAACCCTTTTTTTTCCCCTTTACATCCTGTATTTAGATGTGCTATATTACTATATTGTAACATGAGGAATTTCAAAGGTAATATATTTTTAGAACAGTAAGAGATAACACATAGGTTTGGTTTTCCTGTTTAACCACCCCACTCTGCATCCCAGTACAACCATCTCCCAGTGAACAGAGACCTTCATCTCCCACCCTGTCTCACCAGCCACCCTCCAGCTGCATATTGTGATACCAAGTGCACAAACCAATAGCTTCCTTTCACTGATCCAGAGCCAAACCATAGTATTTATATAATATCCATAATATTGTCCAGCCCATAATATTATGGGACAATGTCCAGCACAGAAGAGACAAGGCTGGAGTCTGGGAGCATGTTTGGCTGCTTTGTTTTAGGCACTAGATGTCAGTGTTTTACCTACGCTTAAGAAATTTCCAGTCATGGTGAGTGAAGAGTTACTAATATATAAATAAATAAAAGTATAAAGCATCTTCAGTACCGAGGCCCCATCGAAACAGCAGCAAATCTCTTCTTCTCTCAGGTAGTCCAAAGGTTGCCCAAAGAAAGTCGTACTTTCCCCTCTCCCCAGTTTGTTTCTGCATGGAAATAGTAGTTTAAAGAAGAGGAGCTGAGTCAAACAGATGCATGACACAAAAGTTACCTGCCAGTATTATCTAGAGTAAAAATATGCCTCTTTGCTAAGAGCTGCTTAACAGACCTAGCCAAGTACTTTCAATACAAGGAAGGAAACATAGCCATTTATTTGAAACTTTTTTTCTACATTGTACAACATTCATCAAGGTTTTGACCAGGAAAAATAAATTGTATAGTTTTTTAGCTACATGAAAAAGTTTCATAATTTTGTCAGAAGTAATTTTACCAAGATCCTAAATTGTTTAGGTTCAGGTAACAAAATAGGTTCAAACACATTGACAACATTAACTGAAGCTGGTATCTTCAACATTTGGTTATGCAACTAGGACAGCCACCTTTCATTTAGATTTGAATTAGAAAACCAAAAATTTCTCAGAACAAGTGATTAAGAAAAATTTCACTCAGGTATATATCCCATCGCCATCTCAGTATCAGATTAGCAATACATTACATGGTTTAAAATACAGTCCCATCCCTTCTCTTTGTGCACACACGGTCTGTTTGTGCAATGCACTTCTAAAGTAACTTGGATTTTAAAAATTTGGGGGAAAGTAGGGGAGGAAAATAGCTCTTAAATAAGCCTTTTGCTTCTGGCTCAGCACAAAAGGAAATACTCCACCTTTACCAAATTTGCACTGTTAGCTCAAAACCTGGTGAGTCCTTATACTTTTCCATTAATGTATCAGCACACCTGCTACCCTGCCTCCCATGTACTTGGTGGCATCTCTCATCTTTGCCTGGCTAAGGTGTCGTCTGGGATTTATAGTGGTGACAGGCAGGAGAGGGACTGCATTAACCCCGCTGCCTGCAGCTACATCCTCAGCCTGCATACAAACCCGGTGAAAGGAAACATCTTTTCTAGTTTTCTGGAAGTTCAAGCAGGATTTTGAAGCTGGATGTGAGCTCCTGTTCACAGACAAAACAGGAGCCCGTGCAACCATGAGCCACGCAGAGCTGAGATACGGATCTACCGAGATCTCTTCCTTTACAGTGAGGATCCCAGAGGGATTTTCACAGCTATGTATTTTCCACTAAGCATGTTGCTGTTAGTCAGCATCAGAGATGGTACCTGGGGTCCCAAAAGAGGGGTGGCTGCATATATTTTGGTTATGTTTTTTAAGTCCAAAGTTGAAAAGTCTTATTAAAATGAAGCCGTTAGCTACTGATGCACACTCACAGTGAGGTTACTACTTAATTACAGTTTCCTTGCAGATCATCCCATCCATGGTTGCCTTACACCAGTTAAAATTATGTCCTCCTGAAATAAAATATTTCGGTTCTTGAAGAGAAGCATTTCTGAAGCAAAGGTCGTAGCAAATGACTATGCAAACTGTTGGCTTGACTAGGGCTGGACTTCAACACAAATACAGTTTAAATTAAGCCACGCCACTTCCTGAGATCCCCATAACTGCAGGAATTAGCAGATCTCCTTGCCTTCCAGGTGGTCCTGTCTCTGATGTATCACCTTTTAATTCCTCTCACCAAATCCTTTTCTGTCCCATTCTTTCCCCAACACAGGGCTGAAGGAGATTGATGTCTCAGCTCCCTCTTAGACCATCAAAGGTGCTCTGTGCTGGACAGCCACAACAGATCGTCATTTACTGTTCAGAGTAGTCGTATCTTAGAAAAAACGAAGCAGCTATAACAACTAGCAAACAAAAAAATGCTGAAAGGAAGATGAACACCATCTGCAAATTTTAAAGGTAAGTTTTCTGTTATCTTTTGTCTGTCAGTATGTGTATGCTGTATCTCACTTTGCATATGTTGATTGAATGAGAAATTGTGTGCCATCAAGTAGATATGACAAAATAAGTAAATTCCCCCCCCCCCCTTTTTTTTTTTTTACAGGCTACCTACGCATTAAGCTCACTATGGAATTTCACGTATGCGGTGCTAGTTGTACTCGACAGCAGCCTATGGGCCTCAGGGGAAAGGTAGGGGAGTACCTTTGCTGCAGAAAGATCAATATTAATCTTGTTATGTCACTACTCATAAACGAAGTGTTGGAAAGGTTGTACAGATTCCAAGCAAGTACGGAAAATTGTAAAACTTTACTGAAAGGACAGGGATATACTTATATTTGAAATGATGTCTAAGGCTAAGCTGCCCTCTAGAAGAAAATATCAAGGACCTTTGCAGTTCAGATACAGCCAAATACAATGCTACATTTATGTTTTTAGACAAGGCCTGGGCAAAAGAAAAAAAAATTAAAATTCCAATTTTCTGGTCTACGTCCTGAAGAGTAAGGAAAAAACTAAAACCAAAATGAAACTATCAGTGACCATCTAATGATCCATCTCATCTCAAACGCCAAAAAGTTGTCAGTGTTCCTCCAGCCTGATGAATCCGGGCATTGAATCAGTGTGGTATGAACAAGTCAAAGCAAATCTAATTGCTCTGGGCTACATTATATCCCGACACATGCTGAGGAAGATTGGCATCCATTACTCATGCTTAGCAGAGGGGGTTTTCAGGGAGGAAAGCATATGCCAGGCAGACCCAGGACCAGCAGGATAGGGCATAAGCAAGGAAACAGTAATTGCTTCCCTTTTTAACATGGAGCATGGCTTTTGACTTAAAAAGTTTTTGACATAGTCAAGTGTTACAGAGTCTCTCAAACCACCAACCACCAAAAATTAAAAATTTATTATTAACACAATTAACTAGCTCTCCGTAAATTACAGGTTCGAATGTCTGTGAGAGGAGAACAGAACAACGCAACCCAAACCACAGAACTAAGAACTCTATAGGGTTTAATGGCAACCCAAAATGCTTTATCACTCACCTGACAAGTGAGGACTCTCAACCTCGAGGACCTGCTCAGGGCAGCATCCCGACCCAAGGCCCCTCGACGAGTTTCCTTGGGCAGCGTCCTGACCCAAGGGGAGAGTCCTCGACCGCAGCTGCTGCTCCAGGGGACGAACTCAAAATGGCTGCCCCAGGGGACTCCATTTATACCCAGCCCGAATCTGACCTGTAGTCAATAGCGGCTCCCATTGGCCAAAGGCCCCAACTACCGCGAAGCCCTGAGAACAAAGGCAGTCAGGAGCTGCCACACCTCAGCAGCCAATAAGCTGTTTTCACTGGGCAGATGTAACTTCTGTCCCCCTAACTCCAAAACTCCACACTGCCGTGTGGTAAACACCACTGTTCACCTGCCAAAACATCAAACGCTAATATTTTTCCTTTGTTCTCGAGTTCTGCCCTCCAGCAATTGCACCTACTTCGAGATGTTACCAGCAGATTTCCCCAGTAATATTGCCCAGGGTATCCCCAGTCCCAACACCTTCCGCCAAAGAGGATTCCTTCCTGAATCATAAAATCGACCTGACTTATCCCAGGGCGGTTTAAACTCTCTACCAGGAGGCTGCTCAGGGGGGGAGTTTCCAACTGACTTGCCAAACCCTCCGTTTTCCATCTTCACCCCCACCCGGGTCAGTCCAGCCCATTTCTTGCCCATAGGTAACCAGATCCTGTAACACTTCTGCCCACGTTAACACGTGCACGCGAGGGGCAGGGGGGTTTTGCTGGTTGCATTCCATAGCTCTTTGCACCCTTTCTCTGAGGGACTGGACATGGATCTTTAAGGCATCTGCCCTCTAATAAGAGCTCTAAGGGGGCTGGGATACACCAGCGCGGCAAGCGGTATTCTGCACAGCTCCCTTTCATACATCGCCTGAATGTCAGCCGTCTTTTGTCCTCCCTCCGCCAGCTCCGACAGTCCCTTTACTTTAATGGTAACAGGTTCTCCCCTCTCCTTAGGGTCCACACCCCCAGCCTAGTAAGCAACTCGAGATGTTATTGACTGGTTACCTGCTGGTCCATCACTTAAAAACACTCCGGGACCCTGAAACCTTCCGCCTCGTCATCACTCAACAGAGTTCAATCCCCCCCCATTAAAGAAACTCTCCACAAACACTCGGTTTCAGTTTCACCTGGCTTATGCGAATATTTAACATGAAGTTCACTAAGCTCAGGTCCCATCCAGGGGGTTGTATGGACGGTGGTTCGGGGGTTCCCACCTTGTGGACCTGTATGCCTTTCTGTTTTAATGAGAGGTCGTACATTTCTTTCCTCCAATTCCTCTATTTCCGCCAAGCCACTTTCATCAGACTCTCCCCAAATATCTCCATCCCACTCCTCAAGATCTACACTGGTAATTAACTTTCGAATCTGAACAACACTATGCTGGAACGAGCAAAAAAGCCTCCTAATTTCAATTTTTTTTCTAATAACCGCCTTCTCTTTCTCAAAATAATTCTGTCTTTAAATGATCGATTTCCAGCCGCTCCTCTAAGGCATCTCTCTCCACTACTACAAAGTAATCCTGCACCTGAATCAAGCAGGCACCTAATATGGCACACATTTTTCCTTCACTTCCGCTATTCCACCAACTTCCCCGGCTTTGTTCCAACTTTCTCCCAACTTCCACCAGATCAAACCACTTCTCCTTCGCCCACTGTACATCTGGGGGAGAAGGGGCACAACTATACTTCTGTAATAACTCCTCTATTGACATCCTGCCGACTACACCAATTGTTATGGAGGCTCTCAAATAAACCACCAACCACCAAAAATAAAAAATTTATTATTAACACAATTAACTAGCTCTCCGTAAATTACAGGTTCGAATGACTGTGAGAGGAGAACAGAACAACTTTCTACGGTTTAATGGCAACCCAAACCACAGAACAAAGCCCCACTCCCTAGGGTTTAATGGCAACCCAAAATGCTTTATCACTCACCTGACAAATGAGGACTCTCAACCTCGAGGACCTACTCAGGGCAGTGTCCTGACCCAAGGCCCCTCGACGAGTTTCCTTGGGCAGCGTCCTGACCCAAGGGGAGAGTCCTCGACCGCAGCTGCTGCTCCAGGGGACGAACTCAAAATGGCTGCCCCAGGGGACTCCATTTATACCCAGCCCGAATCTGACCTGTAGTCAATAGCGGCTCCCATTGGCCAAAGGCCCCAACTACTGCAAAGCCCTGAGAACAAAGGCAGTCAGGAGCTGCTACACTTCAGCAGCCAAGAAGCTCTGCTTTCATTGGGCGGAGGCACCTGCCACATGCAGTGGTTTCTCCAAATAAACAGATGGAAGGCATGCTGGATCGTGGCTTTTGGAGCCCAATATCCTCACTCTCACAGCAGGTGACCATATATCTCTCCCAGCTGCCTTTTGTTCTGCTGCTTTAACAATGGCTCAAACGGTCTCTATTGATATAGGTTTGAAGGAAAGATAATATAAATTGACATTTCTACTGTTGTATTGGCTGGAAACAATAAATCAAACAATCAACCATAAAACAACTTTATATCATAGGACAAAATGTCAATTTGTTTTGGTGAAATCCAATCTCCATTGAAAAGTCAAGTCAGCTTACCAGGAGAGAAAGGAGAGCCAACAGACAGTTACTGCAAGAGTTTAACAATCCACTGTGAGCTTATTTTTAAACCGTGTCAGGAACCACTTGTCAGCACCTAGTATGTGGTTTGCTACGGCCACGATTCCCACTGACATCAAAAAAAGCACAATCAGAACAAAGTGCTGCTGAAGGAAAACTGTGACTCTGTCAACCTTTCACTTTTTAAAGCAAAGCACCCAAACCTCTGAAGTCTTATGAATAAGCCATCAGCCATGCACCTTTGGTTTTGTGGCCACTGCTATCAGGCAACACAGAACTAGCCCACATACTGCAGGCTACTCACTCATCATAAGCTTTTCCTTATAGTCAGGATAGTTTGGATGGGATAAAATTGATCAAGAGCCCTCAGCCATCACACTGCCGTCTAAAGACATTGTTCATAAAAGGGTGTCCTAGTTTGAAGACCACTAAGACATAGAAGAAGAAATCAGTGTTGTTTTGTGCACCTCAAGTTACACTTGTGTAAAAACATATGCGTATCAGCCCAGGTTTTATTTGCTCCTTTTAAAACGTTGCTCAGTTAAAAGTCTCTGACAAATAGAAAATATTTGCATTCTTGCCTGGTCTGTGGGAAATCAGCGACAGTTTTGTCACTGATTTGAATGCCAGAACAATTACTGTGAGACTCCATGGGCTGGTTGAGCAACGGGTTTTCGATCATTTCATATAAGGCCATTAACAGCTGTAATTTCAGCCAACTGCCACATATTTGCAAGTGTTTTATGTTTATATTTTAACTTTAAAGGTTCTCCCCCTTTCTATCACATTCAACAGCATCTCTCTTTATGGCAGTACTTCAGAAAAGGGCCACTTGCCACATAGCCACATCTAATTAACACTGGATGAGCAGCCAATTTTCCATCTGCACAATAGCAAGAGAAATAAATTCTCATGTCGTTACACATTTCTGCTGAAGAACCCCCCACTGACACCACAGAGAATACGGCAGGGGTAAAGGATGATGAGTCGGGAATGGCTGGTGTGGACTTAAAATTGGGTGGGAATGGGATAACTTTCAAGGCTGAGCTAAAAGCCAGTATTTGGAAAGTTGTTTTGACTTCATATTCAGTCACAAATTGACTGCAAGTGTCTAAGATTTTGCTATTGATTAGATTGAGTGAGCTGGGGGAATTTCTGCTCACTCTTATCACTCATCCACTATTGGACCTTCAAATATTCATATAATCACCTGCAGTTTAAGACTTCTTGGATATAGACAATTTTACTCTGAAGCAGTTGTAGGTTTGGCAAATTTTCAACCACTTGAATGGGACAAAATGAGGATGCAGACACAAAACTCTGTTCAGTATTTGCAGCAATATTGTTGTCCCATTCTCACATCCAGATGCCCAAAGCAGCCCAGGAACCCAGCCACCTAGTTCTCCCTGGGAAGAATAAAAAACAGCTCCTTAGAACATTGTATTGTCATCCATCAATTTACTACCAACTATCATCCATCAACTCTAACAGAGCCATGAAGTTTCTCATTTCCATGTCTTAGGTATTAGCAATTTCAGAAACCAAATTCAGCATTTTCTGGATTCTCTACCTGGACCTGTAACTCTTCTGTTGAGCAGGGAGCATTTCCTCCCACTTGCCACACAGCCACCACAGGGCACATTCACCAAAGCCACTCTGTGGCCATTGCCCCTTGCAGAAAACCCACGTGCTTTGATAAAAACACTTTATTCTTAGCAATCTTCCAAATGCCCTGCCCCCAAGGGCAATAAAGAGGAAAAAGAAGTTATAAAAGTGAACTTTACCAGGGAATGGTCTTTGGTCCCTTTTTGTGTCCAGGGCAGATAATTTTCTAACAGTCCTCAGAGCTACACATCAGAGTCCTACACTGAAGGCAAATATTTTTGGATTTCTTAGATGGGCAACCCTGACAGGGCTTCGTCAGCCATGGCAGACTATATTGTGAACTATGATTAACTTTGAAGAAAACAGAATGCATAATTTCATGACCCATTAAACTAATAACTTTTTTCTGCATTGCTGGACTTGGGCAACATTGTTCTCATCCCCACTCAGCTTTTCACAGCCTCGTACCCATTATTGTAGAGCAGTATTAATTAAGTACAAATGTTCTCCTCATCAAAGCATTGACTAAGGAATGTCAAATCTTGTCTCTTCAGATGCCATAAGGGGCCCATTAAGTGATCTAAACACTTCCAGAAAGCATTGCAACACACCACAAATTACAGCATTATGAACAGGCATTCAAGGTGCTCTTAGCCACAAGCTCCCAGCCCTGTTGGAAGCCCCGCCATGGTGTCTTTATAAGACCTGATACAGGCTTGCTTCCCCCAACAGCATCAAGCCACAAGACACTATTTCTGTCCACCTTTGAGGCTGACAAGAAACAGAAGAGAAACCTGTATTCCCACAGCATAAGACCTTGTACCAGGTAAGGAGATGTTTCCTCTTCCATAGCTGCACCTTCTGAGCAGGCCGCCAGGAAAAGCCAGGCCCAAAACAGCTCATCCTCCTCTGCCAGAGGTGCTCCTAGGGGAGGGCAGAAAAGAGGTGAAGGAACCACATTTCAGAAGGTACCTCTTCTTAGCTTTGAGGATCATATACAAAGAGACAGAAAGCCTTAGACCACAGCTAAGACAAGGTACACAGCCAGGTCCCCCAGTTTAAAACTCACACAGACAGCCAAGAATGAATGAAGAGTCCCACCTTCCCCTTTTACCCACACGTGACATCTTTATTAATGATCTAGATGAGGGAATCGAGTGCACCCTCAGTAAGTTTGCAGATGACACCAAGTTGGGTGGGAGTGTTGATCTGTGACTTTCCCCCTCTTCTTCTACCGGAGAAGGTCTTCCATCATCTTAGAATCACAGAATCATTTAGGTTGGAAAAGACCCTTGAGATCATCGAGTCCAACTGTTAAACTAACACTACCAACTCCACCACTAAAACATATCCCTGAGAGCCATGTCTACACGTCTTGTTGCGTGGAAGGGTGGTAAGGATCATGTGAAGTCTCCTGAAGCCAGGGATGCATACCACTGGGGCTTTTGTGGTCTCCTTGCCTCACCCTGGGGAGAACAGCACTCCAGGAGATTTAATAGGGCAGCAAACGTACCTCTGGGAGAGTAAGAAAAGCGCTGTTCAAAAGAGAAGGTAAAAAGAAGAAATCCTTAAGAATATCATTCTTAATAAATAGCAAAAATAGCTCAAAAAATAGCAGAGTTGATAAGGTGCAAACCCAGCTTCTTCAGCATAAAAAGTTTCAGTGGGAAGGCTGTCAGCCCTGCTTTGGGCTTCAAGAAACTCTCCAGCAGTTCTGAAAGGGGCTCAGGAGCACTCTTGGCAGGAGAGCATATGGTTTTTCTGAACGCCTGAAAGGGAAGGCAGCTGCAACCTATTTAAACCACATAAGCAGCTCTCAGCACCCTTGGCGGGGAGCCAGGGGTGCCTCTATAGCAGGTAACTGCACCTGAGAAATTTCTCAAGACTTGCAGGGAAGTGTCACAGAAAATTTAGGGTCTTGGTCCCAGGAAAATTAACCCGTCCGTTTTGTTTGCCAGAACCATACACAGTGAAGGGGGTTTCCCATAAATCTTGTGCATTGCTACTGAGTCAGCCAATGTCAGCAAATATTACCAGTCTTTGCTCCTGAGCACATGTTGGGACCCAAACTCAGACAAAAATTCCTCCGGTCCCGCTTTGCACTCAGCTCCCTTGGAAAATGAGAGTAAGATTTCTAAAATGGGTTTACAGTTTCTCCCACAGTTGTCACTTTCACTTCATGCAAACAGCTTAAAACATGTTTCTGAGCATGTTTATAAGAACAGACATCACATGTCCTTGAGAGCAAAAACAGGTTTCCTATTAAATAATGATGGCAACATCTCCCATACCAAAAGGCACATGCCAGTTTATTGCTACTTCATGCCAACTTTTATCTTCTTTTTTTTTTTTTTTTTCCCCTCGTGTAGATGAGTGTTATTAAGTGCTTGTTTACAGACTTGGGAACCTCATCATGGTGTTTTGTCCTGTCACTTGTCACTGAGCTAGTTTTTAGATGAAAATATTAATCAAAAAATGCTTCCTTAATGTAGCCATATAGTTTCACACCTGAATAGCAAGTAGTTTCATGCCTGAAAGTTGTTTCAAGTTTCTTTTTCATTTTCAAAGGTGATTTTCTAGTTCTTTAGAATTATAAAAAGAAAATTAGGAAGATCTCCCTTCTTAAAAGTGTTTTAATGAAAAATTATTCCTGGTCTGATAGATGGGTCAGATGAGCAGTCATGCTGGCAGAGCAGTGAGGAAGCACTGACCCTTTGCTATTCTAGGCTCTCTCCAGCCACTGCTCACTGTTGGCATCTCCTTCCCTTTCTCCTGCTCCTGTAGTACTGCAACACGTTGGGGATGAGCCACCATGTCCCCTCCACACCCCATCACCATGCCCAGGCAGCTCTGTTCTTCTTGTTAGAAAGCTTTGCTTTGTCCTTCCAGCTTGTATTTCCCTCCCTCCAAGAAGATACGTGTGTAAGCTTCCCTGTCTCATCTCTTCATGTTCAACCAGAATTTCACATCTCAACCCTGACAGTCAATTTGAAAACCTCATGTCCTCTTACCACTCCCAAAGTCAATGTGCTCCTGTGAAACCTCGCAGGAGCCAAGCTGACTTGTCGCACAGTCAAGAAATGCTCTGGGAAGAGCTTCCAGAGGCAGAGAGCAACTGGGAATATAATTCTCCTTTGAGATCCTCTCCCTCCATTTGAAGTGGATAACCTATCTTGTCAGAGTCTGAGGACAAACATTTTTTCCTCCAAGAGCGTGGACATTCGTTGTCGGTAACAAATATATGGACCTGCTGGCAGGCAACCATACAAATGACTATTATAGCAGCATCCCATACATCCCTTGTAATAGAGGCTCTCAAAAAGGCTTTGTTTTTTACATCATTTCACACCATCTGACATAAGAGTCATTCCTGGTGCTATTTTTAGTAAACTAATCTGTGTTTGGAGGCAATTTTTCCCCTCAAATATTTCTGGGTGTTTGATAACTGACACAGCCCCCATAAGCGAATCATTTGTCATCCTTCACTAGAGAAGGTCACTTATGACCATTTTAGCATCTCCCAGTATTTAACTGTCATGAAGAAGTGATGGTTCTTTTTGAAGTTCAGCAAATAAGTCGGCATTCAGTTTCCGAGACCAATTATTCTAGACTATTGGCTTCATATTAGGCCACAGGAAAGCTCCTTGTTGGACTTTGGAGCATGCTGAGGTGCCAAGGTGCAGGATGACCCTACAGGAAACCAGGCTCTCCTGGATCCATGGCAGATAGAGCCATCTAGTTCATCTGCTAGGGTCTTTGTCACACCGCTAGGATTCATGCCTTGAAACATTTTCTTGTTTCTGTAAGTACTACAGCTAATGAAAACAGACTAATGCAGGAATTCAGCAGTACCTGGTTTATAGCAGGGAAACGGGGCATGGCTGGGTTGGGTCCATGTTTGTCCTCTCATCCAAAGTGTGCCACACTCTTAGAGTTTCTCGCTTGGCATCACTTGGTGGTCAAAAAGCTCTAGGAAGGTTACTGAGAATGCTTGTCATGGCTTCTATAAACATCTGTCCCTCGGGAGCAGAGCTTGTCCATTGGGTCATTACATGGCACAAACTCCCAGGAGTATAAGGGTTTCTCCAAATGCAAAATCTTATGGTGACCCAAGGAGCTCCTCTCAGGGGAGATTTGTTACTCCATGAATTCAGGAGGTTTGCAATTATACGGGTTAATGCGTGAGAAGCAAAGTACAAACTCCCCCTGGAGCACAATGTTAGTAAACTACCTGGTCACCAGAGGTCCAGGTGTCCCGAGGAGGACTCATAGAGAGTCTATCTTTCTCTTCCACAGAGACCAGATCCTATTGCAACCCTGACACTGCAGGTGCTTTTAAAAGCAAACACAATCAGGCAACATAGTGGGAGGAAATACACCGATATATTCGTAGAGAAAGGTTCACTTGGGGTGAGCTGGTTCCTGATCTGGAGAAGTTTTATGTCACTACCAAGAGTTTTAGAGCTACTTTGAGACCTATCTAGTCCTGGGGAGACAGAATCCAGATGGAGGATTTAAAAGTATCTGTAACAAAAATGCGTGACACTGCCAAGGTGGGTACCAATGGGTGTGGATCTGCTTCATACCCAGACAGACAGGGAATACAGTAGGTAGCACATTCTGGTCTGCTGCATCAGCGTAGCTCTGCAGTCAGAGCACTGGCATTCGATTTTAAAAAGCAATCATTTAAACCTCTGCAAAGCTCCTATCATCATACTTCAGCCAGTCACAGTAACTGGAAAAAACTCCTAAGTTATAGCTCAGCTGCCTCAAAATGATGGCATAGGCCACCTTGATTTAAAGCCCTGGAGTGAGGAAAGAGCTTATCTGAAAGTTTGATATTCTTAAAATCATGTAATCATTTAGTTTGGAAAAGACTTTTATGATCATCGAGTCCAACCATTAACAGAGCACTGCCAACTCCACCACTAAACCATGTCCCTGAGTGCCACGTCTACACATCTTTGAAATACCTCCAGGGATGGTGACTCCACCGCTTCCCTGGGCAGCCTGTTCCAATGCTTGACAACCCTTTCGGTGAGGAAAGTTTTCCTAATATTCAATCTAAACCTTCCCTGGCACAACTTGAGGCAGTTTCCTCTTGTTCTATTGCTTGTTACTTGGGAGAAGAGACTGACACCCACCTTGCTACAACCTCTTTTCAGGTAGTTGTAGAGAGTCATAAGGTCTCCCCTCAACCTCCTTTTCTTCAGGCTAAACAACCCCAAATACTCCCGCTGCTCCTCATAAGACTTGTGCTCTAGACCCTTCACCAGTTTCATTGTCCTTCTTTGGACACACTCCAGCACCTCAATGACTGTCTTGTAGTGAGGGGCCCAAAACTGAACAGTATTCGAGGTGCGGCCTCACCAGTGCCGAGTACAGGGGGATGATCACTTCTCCAGTCCTGCTGACCACACTATTTCTGATACAAGCCAGGATGCTACTGCCCTTCTGGGCCACCTGGGCACACTGCTGGCTCACATTCAACCAACACCCCCAGGTCCTTTCCCGGGCAGCTTTCCAGCCACTCTTCCCCAAGCCTGTAGCATTGCAGGGGGGTGTTGAGACCCAAGCGCAGTCCTTCGAACACTCACCATTAGAGTGTACATCTTACTTATCCTCTGAGTTTGTCTAGCAATTGAAAGAAATACTTAGACTATTTCTGAGCATTATTTCACGTGGTGCAAGAGAAATTGGTCCTGTAACCATAATAAGATTACTTCTTAGCCGTGACCCTGTGTAAAATCTCTGACACTTGCTATTATCCCTAAGAGATGTCCATTTTACTTCTTACCCTGCATCCAAAACCATAGATCATTTTAAATATCCACGTTTAACTTGTATACATATTTTTTCAGGATTTTAATAGGATTTCTCATCATCTGTAAAGCACCATGAAATGTAATATTTTCTCCAGAATGAGCTGTGAAATTTGTCTACCTTATCAACAATTTGTGTAGAACTTGCTTCTTGGATTAAGTGTTTGACTCACTGAATGCCTCCTTCTCACATTCAGTCTATCGAATTGGCATGTTAGAAAATACATGGCTCACCCTCTTTTTTTTTTTTTTTTAATGGTAGTTGTAGCCTCAGAAGTGATACATGGCATTTTATTGTGCATGCATATGTTTAATTGCTGGAGCTTAAGGAAGAACATTATGTCTAATCCTCTGCTGGAGTGGCTTTATTGCACTTTATGCACAAGCACACAGCTACAATATCCAGACGTCTAGAAGCCTTGCATATTGCTCAAGATCCTGAAGCTATACAAACTGGGGGAACAAATGGTCCCTGCTCAAGCATTTCATGAACAAAGCAAAAATTAAGGCCACTGACTGGCACAGACTAGTAGTTTTAAACAGGACAACATCAGTATCTGTGATCAGGAGCAATGTCAGAGCACCACTGACCTATAAATAAGAGATTTCCCCCACCCAGAAGATCCCCAAAATGCAAAATACTGTGTTATTTGTAGATCTGGGGCTTATTCTTCTTCTGAAAGAGCAACCTCCAGGAAAAAAAAAAAAAAAGTATATTCTGATGATTGCCCCAGACTATAATTTAGTCTTGTATCTGCAAGTTTCAGGTTTTGTTCAAGTACATAATGGTGCAGTGGAATGCTTCCCAGCAGTCCCCCAATACACACTCCTTAATAACAGAGAGATCATTTACTGGAGAGAATGAGCAGTTTCTTGCATAAGCCTCTTTTGTATGAGAAGTTTCAAGGATATGAAAGCAGCAATTATCCTCACCTTGGCTAATACAATTAAGAAATTCTGAAGTACTGAGAAAACTCTGGAGCAATTAGACTTTGAAAATCGCCTAACTATGAATTGTCATTTGCCAGAGAGCTATAGTTAGATCAAATTAAATCAGAGATGCAGGGAATGATCTGAAAGCAGTCAGAGGCAGTGGGGTAGGATTTCCACTGCAGTTTGTTATGGAGCTCAATCTGAATCTTCTGTCAGTTATGACCATGAATTATAAGCACTTGGGAGTTTTTAGGGTACTAATCAGACATTTTTTGCTAACTTAGGCAGAAACATTACATTATTTTAGTGATAACTGTGCAACTAATTCTACTCCCAGTCCAAAGCAAAAATGTCTTAGGTAACAGAAAAAATACTGCTTAACTTAAATCTCTCATGCTGACTCCAGCTTTTGTGAAAGAGGTAGGCTGGTCCTTACAACAGGATCAATATTTGAACAATTTGTCTTTGAGATCAGGTAGAAGAAGACTTTGCAAGATTATTGCAGCTTAAACATCATCAGTAAGAAACAAAGCAGTCCTTGGATAAGCGCTGCATTGACTTTAAGGCGAAGACATGCATTGCAGAAGAGCACAGGCAAGAGCAGTCCTCCAGAAAACATGATCCAGGAGAAGAAAGTGGAAGATCAGGTCTGAAGAAGAGGAGACAATACAAAAATCCTTCCATGACTGCTATTGACAGGAAGGAAATGATTTCTTCAAGGTGCTCATGAATGGTGGAAGTATTGAGAGGTTTAAGTTTACATTAGGAAGATTTCTGACGATGAGAAGTGAGAAACACTGAGTGGCTGGGGATGGTGAGAAGCCTTCATCAAATCCATTTCTGGTAGATGTTTGATCTGACTGATTTTGCCTTAGCAGACAGGGAGTGGGTGACCCCTGTGAAGGTTGTGATTTCAGCATCCTATTTCTTGTGAGCATGATACTTTTGGGGGGCATTTCATTGCAGATTGCGGCTGTTATAGCAGCATCCATGTCACCAAAGGGGAGAAATGTTAATATCAGCATTAAGCTCTAACTCTGACAAAGGTTTGGTTCAGACTTATTCCTCTAAACTAGAATATGAGTCCTAACTTATTGGTTCTCCTCAGTATTTAACCTTTTTGCTTCCAAAAAGGAAAGGTAATGGAAGGCATAGGAAAACTAATGTCATGTTTCAAGCTGATGCTTTCATGAAGTTGACACTTTCTGATATTGTATTAGTGCTTCTGAAAACAGGATTAAGCAATAGGCTCACCACTTCTTTGCCTGAACAGGCATGTTGACAATAGCTTTGTAACTAATTTTTTTAAGCTCCCTGTCCATCAATATCTCTCAGAAGCAGGACATGCTGTTAAGACTGAAGAGCATTCAGCTAATTCAGACTGTTTCTAAATCTGACAGTCCTTTTGTGCCCTTTGACCCTTTTACTCTCCCATGAAGTGGAGGAGTATTTTTATCTTCCCACCTTTAAAACATTGAAAGAGGAAAAATGTAAATAACAAGAATGGCTTTGCTTAACGTGTGGGAAAGGCCAGGAGTCTGGTTTAGTTATCACAGAAACACAGAATGGTTTGGGTTGGAAGGGACCTTAAAGATCATCTAGCTTCAACCCCCCTGCCATGGGCAGGGACACCTTCCACTAGACCAGGTTGCTCAAAGCCCCGTCCAACCTGGCCTTGAACACTGCCAGGGAGGGGGCAGCCACAGCTCCTCTGGGCAACCTGTTCCAGTGCCTCACCACCCTCACAGGGAAGAATTTCTTCCTTATATCTTACCTAAATCTACCCTCTTTCAGTTTAAAACCATTACCCCTCATCCTATCCCTACACTCCCTGATGCAGAGTCCCTCTCCATCTTTCCTGTAGCCCCTTTCAGTACTGGGAGGCCGCTATAAGGTCTCCCTGGAGCCTTCTCTTCTCCAGGCTGAACAACCCCAACTCTCTCAGCCTGTGCTCACAGGGGAGGTCCTCCAGCCCCCTGATCATCTTCTTGGCCTCCTCTGGACCTGCTCAAGCAAGTCCCTGTCCTTCTTATGTAGGTGCCCCCAGAGCTGGACACAGCACTGCAGGGCGGGGTTTTATGAGAGCGGAGTAGAGGGGCAGAATCCTCTCCCTTGACCTGCTGGCCATACTTCTCTTGATGCAGCCCAGGACACGGTTGGCTTTCTGGGCTGTGAGTGCACATTGCTGGCTCACAGTCAGTCTTCCATCCACCAATACCCCCAAGTCCTTCTCCTTAGGGCTGCTCTCAATCCACTCATCTCTCATCCTGGATTTGTGCTTGGGATCACCCTGACCCATGTGCAGGACCTTACACTTGGCCTTGTTGAACTCCATGAGGTTCACATGGTCCCACCTCTCCAGCCTGTTCAGGTCCCTCTGGGTGGCACATCCCTTCCCTCCAGTGTGCCAACCTCACCTTAGATTAGTTGTACTAATCTAAAGCTGGATGTGACATGTGGGGCAACAGGATTCAGCAGGATGCACAATGGAGGTTCACACAGCTGTGAAAAACACCTCACCCACAGCAATAGCAAAAACCCCTCTGTTGAATCAACTGGAAGATAAGAAATCAACTGAAATCTAGAGTTAAACTTTCAGCAGCTCTTCTGCATTAGGCAACTAAAGATCTCCTAAGACTGTGCCCTGAGACACGTACAAACGAGACAAGATCTTGTGGGACGTCAGGAATTTCCTCATCTTTGCAAATCCTGAAGAGGTCATTGCCAAACACCAGGTCAGTGACCAAATGAACTTCCCTTCCCACAGGGAGGATAAGCTGCCTTAAACCGCCCAAAACCAACACCTGCACAACACCTCTTATGTGTTGAACCTTGTTTGTAGTCTTGATGATCTAAGAGCCACTAAAGGGATTTTAGAAACATTTGAGTCCAAATATCTTTCTGGAGACACCCTTACATCCCAGCCAAGCCAGGCAACAAGCAGTTTATAAGATCTAAAGGAAAATGTCAATTTTGACCAACACCCCAAGAACCTGAACAAATATAATCTTCATGCAAATGAATTGCTAAGGAGAAGCAATGCTGCCAGGATTAGAGGTCCAAGCGCATGTGGCAGCCATGGGTTCTGCTTCAGGACCAGTGATGCTGCAGACAGCACCACGACAGGGAAGGGGAGGGAAACCACTCCAGTTTCCAGGAGCTGTGAGTGGTGCTAGGCTGCGCAGATTTAGAAAGCATCAGCTAGAGCTTGGTGGGTGTCAGACAACTTCTTCTCCCCAGAGAAATGTGGGTTTACCAGAAGCAGATATAAGCCATGGGAATACTGTATTTAGGCACTTTTCTCCTACTGTGGGAACCCACTCACCTGCAGGTTTCCCACAGAAGCCCTGAGACTTTCCACAAAGGAGCCCTGAGCCAGCACATTACGTGGGCATTGAGAACTGGCTTTCCACAGCTCTGTGGACACACGTAGGTGTTGTGTTGGAAAGGTTTCTTTGCTGTATTACTGACAACAGCTTCTGAATTTGGGCTGGGGAGGAAGGAGGTTTCAGCACCGGGTGATGACACTATGAAGTTCATATGCACTTGTGTATCAATGACATACAAGTATCTTTAATTACCAGCATGAGGCCTCCAAATCACATGACTTTAAGAGAATATATAACATCAGCTCTAAATCCTAGTTTCTAGAGGCTAAAGGCCTGTTTCATTGTGGTGGGAAACATTACCCTCAGCAGTGTTTCTGTACCACCATGACAGTCAATTCGAGCCACAGGGTGCCAGGAGAGCTCCGGCTTCAGGAATAAAACATGAACTGCTACTTCCATAACAGCCTGCTGCTCACAGTCATTTTCTGTTATCTTTGTTAGGACCCCATTAATACTTGACCAGTCAGAAACATCAGTGACTCCTGCAGCTGGCATTAGATAATCTTGCACTTGGCAGCCTGAGGGGCTCAACACTTGCTCTTCTTGCTAATAAGTTTCCCATCGCTAACTCTTCCTATCACATGGTCAAGTCTTGACAGGGCTTGATCCCCAAACCACGGGGATAAAACTCTCACCGTGCTTCAAACCCTTTGAAAAAGAATTGATATCCACTGTATAAAAAAACCAGTATTTCCAACTCATTTTGAAAGACAATTCAGTGGAAAATAGGATGAGTCCCGTCCTTCTGTTGGCTTAGTTATACTTGATTGCATTTACTATGGTGTGCACGTAGTTTCAGATTTTACCAGGGAGGTTAATGAATGCGAAGCTCACTGTGCAGGGTTGCTTAACGCAGCTTGTTGAAGGACACCCTGCCCTGGACTCCGCCTCTGCTGCTGGAAGAGCCCAGCCAGGGGATGCTCCTGCTGGCCTCAGGAAAGCTGTCCACCTGCTCTAAGGTTTGCCTGCATTGACAACTTGATCCAATGCTAATCCTAAATTTCTTTTCAATGGGAACTTCCTTTTGTGCATGGAGAACTAGATAATACTTAAAACATGGGGATATCTCCCTGTCCAGATCCCACACACTGAGAGCAGCTGATGCTCTGCTCCTTCCCCAGCTTTCCTATTATCTCGGTGGTAACATAACTTGTGAAGAACATTACTTCATCATTAGCAAGAGAGACCCAAGAGGTCTGAAAGTTTGTCCTAGATAATCTCCCTCCTTATTAAGAGTAGACTTACACAGACATCAGTGGTTCACCTGTAGTTAAATGGGTAAACTACTTAATTTACAACAAGGGATCTGGGAAAGAAGGAAAATAATTTCATGCCTCATTGTTTTTCTGTGATCTCATTACACCAATGGATGATGCTTCCCTTATATCAGCCAAATATGAAAAAGGAGCTGAGGAGCAGAGAAAGGATTGCCCTGCCTAGAGAAGGATGGAGAATGTGGCCCAAGCTTAGTTTCAGTGCTAAATATCTTCTTCCCTCCCCCAGAAATCTGATGATCTACAGGCTATAGTCACTGCAGCTGACAAACCGATGGTACCTGAGCAAAATAAGGGCCTCTCCAAGCACCTTCTCTCTCCTGCACCACTGAAGGTGAGGGCTCCCAACATATCTAGGAGGTCTGCCTCCACTACGGGAGGGACACGCATGGGTGGGCAGGCAGGAGCTGAGCAGTGAGGAAGACAAAGGAAAGGCACTTCAGTAGCCTGAGCACTACTCACTTGCTAAAGCATCAAAGGCATGCTGCAGAGTGGAGGTGTGAGAGCTTTTCACAGGAGAGGTTGTCAAGATCTTTTTATAGACCGCAATCAGCACAGAAAGGTTTTGAGCAGGTTTTTCCTCCTGTACAGTTACACAAATAGTTTGCTAGCCGAGATGAGGAGTCAGTTCCACGAGCAGCAAAATGACTGAAGTCTCTTCTTTTCCATTTTTGTGTGCTGCTGAATTTGTTGGAAACTAATAAAGGTGAGCCCGTACCAGGAGCCTGTCCCTCCCTCAGGAGCCGCTGTGGGGAGTGCTGTGTCACCCAACCTCTTCTCATAAGGCCTGGAGAAACCGTGAGACGTGACAGAAATCAGCCAAAGTGTTCAAGTCTTCCCAGGGAATGACTGAGTGGTTTCATAAGGACACAAGACCTCTTCGTTTACAAAAATCATAGCACCAGACGTTGCACAAACACTATAGTTTAACGGACAATCTCTCTTTGATATTAGCCAACATATTTTAATACACCACCATTTTGTGCATCGATTAGCAGAAAACCTAGCACCTACACATCTATTTTAAGAGATTAAAAATCCACAAGGGGTTTCACACTTATCTTCGTAAAATGAACAATGCCACAACCTTAAAATAGTTTACAAGCACTTCACTCTGCAAGTTTTTTCCACTGCACCGAGATAGGCATCTCCTTGACAAGTGTGCCAGGGTCAGCCGAGTCCCGTTTCGTTCCACAATGCCCTGTGCACTGAGGCTGATTCACAGCTTTATTTGTTGCTCTCCTGTCTTCATTCATTTATTTCTGCTGCCCCCATAGCCCCAAGAGCAAGCCTGAGCACTCGTGGACCTCTAAGTGCTGTTAAGAGGAGCTGGTGGCCTTTGAGTTGCTGCAAGCAACAACACCGCAGACACTCTGATCTGTAGGCGCAAAGGAAAAAGAAAAATAATTTTAAAAAAAAGAATCACACCTGCCACCCACCTCCACCCTCATCCACACAGGCATTGGAGATGACTAAGAACAATCCAACTGTCCTTCCCAATTTCAATGAAAAGGTTTGTCTTCAGTGTGGGCACCGTGAAGACACAGTATCCGCTTCTTCTTGGTGCAAGAGCCATTTCCACTATGAATCACTGTTTCCTGATTCATCAGCAGCTAGGCTTTCTGTCTGCAGGGATTAAGAAAGAGAAGGTGACATGGCCTACCTTTGACATACTGCACATCCCCGGTAGGAGGGAGCAGTCATGGCCATTGCTCTCCCTCTGTTTTGGCCAAGGCAGTAGGTCAGGCAGCCTCCAAAAAACATTTCCAAACCAGGATCTGATGCCAGTGGTGATTTACAGCTCCATTACACATGTCACCTTCAGGGCTGTGACAACCATGCTGGGAAAGTCCCACAAAGCCCGACAGTCATCTCAAAGAGTTGATCTACAACCCGAGGTGCAGACAGGAGCCCCTGTCTGCAGCTGTGGCCTTGTCTTCTGCTCAGTGCCATTTACTCTGAGCTCCCCCCAAGATATTACAATTTAAATTATACAGACCTTTTCCAGTCCAGCAGAGGAAGACTCAGAGCACCAAACCACCTGGATATATTTTGGAATTTATATTTTACTGCACTACACACAGAGAGGACAACCTTGGTCTTCATTTTGAACATGCCTGTGGAGCTAGCTAGGCAGCTAAGGTTTTTCTGAAGTTTTCCTGTGAAATTTCAGCTGAATTGAGACATGCTGTCACAACAGTGCAAATTGCCTCTGACAGCTGAACTTTCCCATCAGACCCAGAGGACTCAGGCAGCTGTGCCTCTAGTCCAGCACCAAAGCCCAACACCACAATGAAAACTGAGGAGTCTGGTGGCCCCACAGGCCAGGTGCTGCACAAGCATCCAGATGAAGACACCAACCCTTGCCTACAATGTTTTGAGCTGTGACACTGTTTTCCAGACAAAACCAGTGACTTCTCTGCAAAAGACTGTTATCATCCCCCACCTCCTACCCTCAGTTCTTTACTGTTTCCTGCAGACCACGTTTTATCTATCTGACCTATATGACAAGATTATTTAATCTGCCTGAAGCCAACAGCCTCAGCCAGGCTCACTGGAGTCAACAAGCTGTTTCTGATCAGTATAGGTTGGAAAACCCAGTGATGAAGCAGACAAAACCTTGCTGCTGGTTCACTACCTGCAGCCAATTTCAGAAGTTTCTCCAAAGTGAATAACAGGTCAGATAGGAACCTGTCAGATTTTTATCTTATTTTTGGGGGGTACTTCTTCCTGATTATCTGTGAAGAACATGGGAAGGACTGATATTCCCTAAAAAAAACCCCAACCAAAGTCAACAAGAAAACCCTCACAGGCATGTAATGGCATGATGGTCTGTAAGCAGGTGGCCTAGTTACAGTCCTTGCTGGCATTAATTTCAGTCTGAGTGCAACAGGGATCTCCATTTCCACACAAAAGAGAGCAGTTGGCATAACAAACTGTGCAAAACCACAGCTGCTCTCGTTTTCCTTGCAGCGGTGCCCTGCAAGTAGCAGTTTCTCAGCTGGAGGTGGCCTGGAGCATGACCACAGCTCAGCTGGCTTTATTTTGTTCCCAGCAGCTTGCATTGGATGAGTTTGGGTTCTTGTGGTGGAAGAGCACTGCCCCAGCTGCAGTATGCAGACCTGTCCCTTCAGGCTGGGGAATGTGACACAAGCAACATTTGTGACTCTCTTGTGCAGTTGAATGCAGGAGTTGCCACTCCTGAGCCCTGCCAAGCCTTCAATCTAGGCTGTCTAGGAGGAGGCCCCAGAAGCAGGATCCTAAGGAGGACAGGAATGTAATCCTGGGCTCTATCAACTAATACACCTAAGCCGTAGGAATTAACTATAATTTACAGGTCTTTAAAGCAACACACAAGAGGACAAGTCTTTCAAAAGCACCTGAGGCTGTTCTGAACAAAGTCTCATTGACTTTCAGTAGCACTTCTGCTGCTACCTGTTGTAGGTGTCTCCGAAAATCCTACCCAGAGACATAAAGCAACACAGGTCAGACAGGAGTGTGCAGCTCAGCCTTTTGGTTTCTGCTCATGATTACCATAAGTGCAGCAACTGGATGCTACAGGGGCTTCATGCAGAGGCTTTCCTTTATTTCTGGCACACCTCAGAGCATGACCTCTGTCTTGCAAGGTCTGTAAGGAAGCACTGGTGTGAACAGAGTCTCAAAAAGAAACTCAGTCACCACAGTTCCAAAACTTGCTGATTTTGCATGAGTTCAGTATAAAAGTGGTCATAATTCAACTGAGGTTACAACTAAAGGGCCTCAAGAACTGTCCACTTGGAGGGTTGGGCTGGCACTTTAAAGAGGCTGCTCTTCAGCAGCTGGGTGATAGTGAGGCACCAGCTCAACCTGCTCTCAGTCTTTGCTGCTGCCTTTCCACTAGAAAACTTGAATTTTGAGTCCCAGGGTTCAAGTCTGGAGCAACTTTTGCCACTGTTCCCCTTTGGTGCAGTCAAAGTGGGAAGGGATGGGTAAAACCACCCTTACTGGGGATGAAACACCAGTCTGCATCTTTAGAAGTGGGTCTTCAGCCACAGTGATCCTCAGGTATAAGAGAGAATATTTGCACTTGCATACTTGCAGAAAGGAAATGAAATGTTACTGGTGTACCTATTTCAGCAGATACCTGCAGATGGGTGGAGTGCAGGTTTCCACAGAGCACTTGAGAAAGATTTCAGTGTTTTCCAGCCATGCCATACTAAAAGAAAAAAGAAAAAAGGGAATAAAATAAGCAAGACTTGACTTCGTAGCCTTTTCACTCCCACCTCCGCTTTGCTGTTGCTAAAGTCTTGCTTTGGCTCCGGCTCATCACAAAATGTTGGGGACAATGTCCCTCCCTGTCTCTTGGCTCCCCGCTCCCTGACCCACAGCCCCTGCCCTCCCAGCCAGGCCGCTGCCGAGTGCTCCAGCTGGCCGGGGAGACAAGGGGCTTCCCAGCCGGCAGCACTCGGCTCTCCCAGCAAGCACATGCAGCCGTCGCTGTGCATCACAAGATGTCGTTGCTGTGCCACTTTTGTCCCTCCTGCCCATCTCCGCTTCCCTCGCAGGGAAACGCATCCCCTTTCCTATCCAAACCCAAATTCGCACGCTCCAGGCCATTTCCTTGGGAGCACCCCACGCCTCTAGGGACATTTACGGACAGGCTTCCCCCAGCGCCCAACAAAACAACGTTTGCCAGAGTCACAGACCTGACCCTTGCTTGTCTGTTGCTAAAATACCAGCCTTGGAGAAAGGTAGCCACGTTTTCCTCTAGCCACTCATCCCCGTGTCTGAGCAAGCATCCACGGGTCTCCCCCCGTGTCATGGCCACAGTACGGACACGCAGGACTTGCAACAGCACCTTGAGACACGGGCTGGGTACCACGTGGACTTTGTCCTGGCAGGGTTTGTGCTTTGTCCTGGCGTGCAGGGCTGCCTTGGATAGGCATAGCAAGTGCAGAAAGACTGCTCAGACAGGATTGCTGAGATCCTGTCTTATATGGAAAGAAGGGTTTAGAAATAAAAAATCACCCCTCATTGTTGTAGCGTGGAAGCCCACACTTGTACAGCACCTGTGGAGAGGGGCACATGACTGCTCTTCCCAACACCATGCTGGAAATTGAGATTTTTGGAGCTGCAGCTAATTCTGGCTCTCTGTCAGCCCCCGAACTTCATCAAGCCAGGCTAACAAAAACCTGGAAGGAGAAGAGGTGCCTGAAAAGGTTAGCAGCTGGCCCGAGCTTGTAGAAGAGAAGAGAGGAGTCACTGATTCTTAAGCAGAACTTAAAATCTCCTGTAGCTGCCACAAGACTTTTCTCATCCTACCTCTGGATAAAATCTTCAGTCTTTTTCCATACTGTAAATTTAAGACATGGAAGTTCCATTTGGCAATTCCTAATTTAGCACAAGCTCTTTTGGGGATGCAGTGCCATGGTGTAAGTCAAGACAGGTTCAGGCACCCCCAGTAAAAAGGTGCAGGTCCCCTGCATGTTTGGCAGTGACCATCCTTTCAAAATCCACTTGATTCCACTCTAGAACAAAAACTACACTGCTGAAACCACTGCAGATCTGACAATTTTTGGGATATCTATTACTCAGATTGATGTTTTTCCCTCTGTAATAGTCATATCTTTCAATATTAAATTTCTTTGCAAGGAGCACCTGGCAGATGGTATTATTTACTTTTGGATGAACTTGTGCAGAATCTACACTAAAGCCTAGCAAGAATTTTTCCACGAAATGCATTTTAATTACAGAAAACCCCATTTACTCCTAGGATGCCACCAGCTTTAACTCAGGTCAGGGGAATTTTCCTGCATGGATCTAATCCACGGCCCTTCAACTCCAGCCCAAGGGCTGACCACACAATTGCATTGGACCTCTACCAAATTCACGCTAAGAGGTTTTAATCAGTTTTTTTAAAAATTAAATGCTACTTCTAGGATGTGACATATAGGGCCTTCCCTAAGGGCTTTCATGGTGGACAGCCCCTAAGGGCCAGCACAGTATTTGGTTGGTCTTTACATGTTACCTTAAAAAATAAAATTCAGGTATATTGGAGACATTTGACTATCTCAAGCACCCTTTAGTGAACTCCCTGACAAACCTTTAGTGATGTTGCAGCTCACTTATTTGCAAATCTTGTTTATACCTCGTGGATTAAAGAGTGTGAAACTTTAGCATGTTCACTTGTTCATGTTTCATGCAGAAATCCCTTACGCAGCAGGAGGAAGATCCTTACCCTTCTCACTCCTCTAAATCCACACTCAAAGGAAATAAGCAGTAATTCAGCATCCTTTTTCACAACCCACCAAAATCCTAGAGGCACTTTATATCCTTGGTCCCCCTGCTTGGGCAAATGGCATGAAATAAAACAGCTCATAATCCCATCCATGGCCCAGCATGACAAGAAAGCCAGAGTCCCTTGCAGGTTCAGTGTTGCACTGCTGGCAGCAGCAGCTGTCTCTGAAAGCTTTTTTGAAAAGAAATGAGATTCCCTCACTCACTTTGCCAGAAGCAAGAGGTTTAAGACATTGAGCAGCAGAAGCACCTCTGCAAATCCACCCGAGCCTGCCCAGTGAAACGCAGGGGACCCCATGGCCATCCTGGAGGTGCTTTTTTTTTTTTTGAAATCTCATGTAGAAGTATGAAGTCACCCCAGTACTCATGTTACCATCTCCAGATCAGAGGAGAGCATGTTATAAACACTGCCAGCGCCTATTAAGGGGTTTTGCTTTACTGAATCTGGCAAACACAACTAGGCGTTTCAGAGCTGAACTAGCTCACAGAGCTTTAGCCTTTGGATTACTTACTAATGAACTCCCCATAGTCCAGCCATTTAATTTCATTAAATTGCCAAGACAGTTCCAGTTAAAGGCCTAGGTCAAGTGACATACTGCTGATTTCAGAGACCTCATCAGGAAAAAGCACATTCCTCTGTTTAAATAGATACAATTTTATAAATATCTGCATTGTGCAATAACCTAAACAGACAAACATCCTGGTTTTCCCCAGTGTATCATTGGAAAACCCAGCAGTAGTTACAAGCAAGGATCATGTTTTTGATTTTGGGGATTTTCTGCTTCTGAGGCCAGAAGGTCTGCTCAGACCGTGCCGACACAGCAGTATTCTCCCAGCTCCAGTTAACTGCTCACATTTTCCCCTTCCCTTCTCAGATGCAGGCACTTCAGCCCACTGAGGTAGGATATTGTAACAGTGATTTGCACCGTGGTTCAAGGAGAGATGCTTAACCCTGCAAGCGATTTCAGTCCCCTCTCACTGCTTTAAGCAAGATGATTTGGGCTCTTTGGTCCATTAGGTCAGTCCTTGTCAAGAGGTTTGAGGCTGGGATGGAGAAAAAGGGAAGCCAGGCAGGCTCTGGGGAAATACTGCCTGTCCCGTCCCACGCACAGCAGTGGGACAGCCAGGGTCAGTTCCTGCACCTCAAAACATCCAAAGGTTTATATGCTGATCTGCAGCCCACCAGAGGCAAAGGAGGGTCCCAGTTCCATCCCACCCCTCATGCCCACAGCTGGAGACAATGTGTGAGCTGAAACCCTCTCCTGGAGCACCTAGCTCACATCTCCCTGGGCTGCCGAAGCCTTTCTTGCTGATCTCATGGGTTTTGGACTCAGCCCATAATAATCTGCGCAATCAGCAATCCTTTGGCAAGTGAGCAGGGCCACGAGCTGAGGACAACTGAAGGGAGTGAAATTTAATTTACAGAATGGATGGCTGTCAGCGCTGCATCCTCCTGGCTGCATGCACGTGGGACCGCAAAGGCTCCAGCTCCAGGCGAGAGGCTGCCACAGCGCTGGCTAACCTCAGCTGGGCACGCGGCCCCAAATCCACTTACTCTTAATAATGCTGAATCGCCTCTTCTCACCTCCAGCTTTAGGACTTTTCCTTAAAACAGATTCATTTCTTCCTGACCTGCTTTGTTGACTGCAATGTTGCATCGCCCTTCAGAGAGGCAAGGAGGGAACAATTCAGCACAGCCACTTTGTCCCCCAGATTAACCCTCAGCCAGCAGTGACCCTTGCACCGTGTTGCCTACGAGGTGCAAGCTCATCTTGCTTGGATGCTGCTTCCCCCCGGCGGCTCTCACTGCGGAGCTGGTGTGACTCCCAGAGCCCGGAGCCAGACGGAATCACCCTGAGAAAAGGAGCACAGTCAGATTGATGCTGCAGCTCTCAGCAACACCAGGCCAGTGAAAAAGAGGGTTGAGACACTGTGGGGTATCACTACCACATGGCTATACATAGTAGAGAGGCATTTATCCCAGTGCAGTAAGGGAACCACTAAAAGACACGATTTAATAAAAGAAGTACAGGTGTGATTCCCCAATGTCTGATTTCCACATCGGGACCTGTAGGTCTCATACAAGCCCCACCAAAAAGTCAGAAAAATAGCCAGCAAAGCCAACATTGGCGACACCTAACCACTGACCCTATTGCCTTCAGATCAGGCCCCTTTCAGTTAACACTGCTGATACAGAAGACTGAGCTAGGTACCAAGCTCTCATAGTGCTTTAAGATGTGGGTATAGAAGGGAAATCTCTAAAACTGTTTGTTTTTTTTTTTACCCAGACTACAACAAGGAGCACTTCCAGCCTTGTACATCATGATACCTCAATATTTTGTACCTGGAAAAAGATGAACCCTTCCCCAAGGGCACCAGAAAGTCAGTGGATTGTGGTACATCAAGTTCAGCCCTGACTGCCCTGAGGGATGCAGGTTGTGTTCACAGCAATATGCAGAATGTGCATACCCACAGCTTTGTGAAAATGCAACATTTACAGCTGGCACAAGGAATTTTGTGGGGCAGTTTTCAGAAAAGCACAGAGGAGGAGGAGGTCATTTTGTGCTGCTGTGCCAAGGCAAAAGGCAACAGCAGCGTCACAGGCACACACCATCAGGCATTTGCATCCCGGCTGCCTTAGAGGCTTCTTGGGGCGAGAAGGACTTCTTTGATGGACATTAATCTCGTACAATAACTTCATCTCATATGTTCAGGGGAGAGAGGGGAAAGGAAGAAGCTCCCCACCCTGACTTGCAACAGCAACCTTTGCTCACTGAGAAGAAAAACCATGAACATCTAAATTCACAGTAGACATTTCTATTAACCAGGATATGGTTTGGATTTAGGTTCAGAATCAGGACAATATCACTCTGAGAGAGCTCTTTGCAGATGTTAATCTTTCTCAGTTGCAGTCATTCCTGTGCAGAGCGCCGTGCATTGTGGAAATAGAAAATAAAGGATGGTCAAGAATAAATTACAACAAGATTGAGTGTGTCTTTCTCAAAGATATGCCCTAGTTCAGCCACAAGTTATTTGGCTCTGTGCAGGAATCACTGAGTAAAGTTTTACGTCCTGTGTTATGTAGGAGCTGGACACAGTGTTTCCTTCTGCCTTAACAAGATGAGGTCTCCATACTGCCTTGTCCTGGCACCAGGCTGCTGCTGGCAGCAGCAGAACACCTGCACAACTGGTGCCAAGTGTCCCAGATGGAGATCTGTCCCTTTCAATTACAAAAGTAGTGAAAAAAATGGAAATAAAAATAAAATAAAATTTTAAAAAGTCACAACTGTTGCAGAGCCCTCTTGAAAGTGAAAAATCAATATCTGGCTTTTAAAAAATGAAGAGAGGTGAGATACAGAAGCTGCCGCTGTCATGTCCAGCTTCCTTTCCAAGCCCCAGTGCAGGGATGCTCGCTCTTGTGGGATGTTGCTAGTGATTGCAGCAAAACTTCTCGAAAAGCATGACTTTGTACAAAGAGGCCCTTATGAGTCCGAGCACAGAAGGCTTGGGCTCATCATTCATTCAATATGTATTGCAAAGGTGTGTCTGGGATGAAAGTATTTTCCAGTCCCATTGAGGTGTGTGTCTGCATTACTTTCTTATTTACAGCTTTCAAATATTCATAAGAAATGTGCAAGTATTTGACATCTGAAAAAGACTATTCTACAGGCACAGTGTTTTCATGAAAAAAATTACTGAAGCTCTTGTGTGAGTCATGCTAATCCTCCTCCTAGTTAGTGAAACTTGGAAGGAAAACAGCAGGAAAAGGAGAAGTTTGGAGACTGCTGACAATAATTATCTGGGCATGGAAAGTCTTCCATACAGAGACATAGACAGGATCTCCTTTAGTGCAGTTAGAGAAGAGATTAATAGCCTGAGAGGGATATAATAAATGGTCAATACACTGGAACTTAGCTACTTGTACCAAAGGAAAAAGTACCTACTGGTCTTTTTTTCTCTCTTTCTCTTTTTTTTTTTTTCCTTCAGAGAAGGCAGGATTTTTAGGAGGAGCATCCTGCACTCTGCAGCATCCCAGGGTGCCTGTATCCTAAGAATGAAGGGAAAAGCCTGGTTTAGCCACCCCAGTTTAACAGAGCTGTTTAAACAAGGTCTAGCCAGAGTAAAGAGATCTTCCTCTGACACATGTCTATACAGCAAGCAACTACTGTCCGTGAGTTACAAAAAGTCCCTAGTCCATTGTTCACCAATCTGGGATTGGATTTACTTCATTAAAAATAGTTAATGGAATGTTAATGGTACTTAATTGTATTCATTGCACTGGTTTTGCAGCGATTTTTTTCCTCGATTCACAAAGATGGGATTAAGTGTTAATGTATTGCAGGCTGCTGAAATGTATAACCTGCGGTCATGATTTTAAACACATGTAGAGGTGCTAATTGCATTCAGTTGACACAACTGTAGATGGGAAGATCATTTTTCGCACCTTATCAGCACTGGGGAGGCGCTAACTGCATTCAGAAGACACCACTGCTGTTACAAAGGTAATTTCTTGCACTTCATCAGAGTTTAACACATGCTTAGCAATGCAACTAGCCAAAAATACCATACCACCAGAGTTAATGAGGTTCTTGCATGTTTTTTAACAAATGGGAATTGTAAAAAAATTTCCTCCTCTTTTTTTTTTTTTTTAAATAAAGAGTAACAAATTCCTGCAGATGCCACATTGTTGGAGTTGGTGGTTGCCTGCCTCAATGCAATTTCTGAGCATGCTGCTAATGCTTTCTGGTGGATGGATGCCTATACCAGTCGTGTGCAGTTGTGCATCTGTGAACTGCCGAGAGTCCTGCAGCAGAGCAGAGCAGGTAATACAGGCCTCTTTTGTTTCACAGCCTGTGAGGGCAAAGACTGACACATCAGAAAATACTGCTGGGATTCTTTGAACCTCGGCAGAGATTCAGGCAAGGCTACTTTGCTTACCTTGTTTAGTTCTCTGTTGCTCCCAAATTTCGGGTAATCTCTTGGAGCTCTCCCACTTCCCTGACACCATGTCCGCTGGGCTGCTGGGCTGCTAGACCAAGCAGAGTTCTGTGCTTTGCAGCTTGAGGAAGGGCAACGAGATACCCTCCTGGCCTCACCCAAGCGTACCAAGAAGACTTGCATGGTGTCCAGTATCACCTCTATGGCAATAGCACACTCTTTTTCATCTCTTGTTCCTTTGCTCTACTATCTCTAGCTTATCTCTAGGAAGTGCTGCTGGAGAAAAAGCTGAAGCTTTTTTGCCAGGTAGCCAAAGATAGTTTTGAGATCAGAACTCATAATTTTGTGCAATTTCAGTGTATTTTACTATGCTATCAATGGTTCTCTTCCTTCCTTCCATGCTTTGAAGACCCTTTGACTTTTCCCTGAATCCACCTGTGGTCTTTGAAAATCCCCTGTTTACAAGGTGCAACATGCTGAGGTCATTTAAGCTGTCCTGGGTAATTTGGACATGCAGCAGATGGGAGGCAGGTCTGGTCTGAAGCAAAAATTCCTACTGAAAGGAGTTTCTCTCTACTTTAAACAAAGAAGCCTATGATAAACCATTCAGCTGGGAATAAAAATGGCTGGTGGGAGAGCATCACAAGGCTCCCCTGGCACAGGCAGGTGACTAAATAACATGACCTGGGACCTCCTGCTTCCTCCCCTCCAGTTTTGAAAGCACAGGTTTTCAGGTTCTGTTTCTCACAGCACCCTCAAAATTAATGTTGGGCTACTCAAAATAGCAAGTGGCAAGACATGACCGTTTAGCCTTCACAGCCAGAAGACCATGCACTGCACTCCTATCCCGCTGTCGACTCCTGAGCAGAAGGATGCACGTCCGAGAAGTGCTTGCATGAAGATGAAGGGTGCACTATCAGCGGTGGTAGCAGAGAAAAGAGCACTGGACAGCAAAAGCACACCTACACAGGTGGTGCTGAGAGTTAATGTTTACATGTGTCCTTGGATGACTTTACTGTATGTACCAGGCTCAGCAGTTTTTCAGCTGCGCTGCTAAGCAGCACTCCCACCCAGCAAAAGCAGGAGCCAATGGTCAACCTGAGCTGTACTCACAGCAGAGTGCAGTGGAGACTTACCCACAATGGATTCAATAACTCAAGAGAAACTGTTTAAAAACAAACAAAAAAATGCATCTCTAATCCCCAAAATACCCACTTTAGGTGCTTGCCTTGAATGACATGCTGGTATGATGTCAACAAGAAGCAGAAACTTTAACTAATAGAAGTATGAATATTCCCCCACATTACCTCCAAAATCCTTGAGCAAATAAAGCTAATCTGAAGACACAAACGTAGATTTGCAAAGCAAATTTACCCCGGTAATACACATGTGCCACTCCCAGGGAGAAGCGAGCAATCACCCTAAGCGCATTGCCTGGCTGACACTGAGGCACTGCAGCTCAGCAACATTGAACTGGATAACAATCACAGCCTCCAGCCTATGTCTTTCTCTTTTGCCTCATAAGACGTTCCTAAGTTCTCCTTACAGAGTCAGGCAGCATGTGTCTTGATCTCTCATTGTTTTCTGTGGTTTATTTTCTTTTTAATAGCTCTTTTCTTTGCAGAAAGAATCACAGTTTTCCCTCAACATAATAATACGAACATCACTAGCTGCATGTTAAAAGTTGGCTGCCAAACATGTTTTTGTAGCTGACCTACTGCAAACTGGAGGGTTGAGCCCCAATTCACACCAACAACGGCAGAAAATGAGCACTTGGAATAACTTTCTTACTCAGAGTGACAACTTCACCCCAGTTCCTTTCCCTACCAAAGCTCCCATTTGTCTTGGGTCCTCCCAGAAGACATCTTTGTGGAGCACCATCCAGTCCTCCAGCTGGTAGATGCAACAGTTTTCCTTCAAACAACAAAATAAGAAAAAATCCAGTGAATAGCTCCCATTGTTCAAGGAGGTTCTGAATCCCCCTCCCTCTCTCTTAGCTCCATCTGTTAAAGGTTCTCTCAAAATGTGCCCTAGATGAGAAAAGGTTATCTTGAAAAGCAACTGGGGCTCAACAAACCTCAGCACATTAATCCCAAGGCTCCGGGTGTAACATGTCCCAGCACAGACCATGCAATTACCTCCAAATGTATCAGCCTGTCCAGCCAGCTGGTTTGGTGGCCAGTGGACCCTCAACATCATGCCCTTGGCCATTGCAGCTGCTGTGCAGAGCCCGGCTAGCAGACAGTATGAGGACTGGCCTGTTTGCCAGGCTCTGTGGGCTGGTGTTTTCCAAGCCCGTGGCTGCAATCGTAGCTCCCAGGTTCCCAACAGTGTGGTAGTAGCAGATTTACAAATGAGAAAGCAGTGGGTGGGATCCAGCATTTTGCTAAAGCCGAACACAATGGCTTCAAGAGAAACAAACCTCAGCTTTCCCAAGTTCTGGAAGAAACATTAACTTCCAGGGAAAAAAGGAGAAGAAAAAGGCCTTCAGAAGCTTCATTTTATCCCTCTCTGTGATGACTTCCCAGCTGGAGCTGATAGCCAACCCAAGCAATTTTGACGTTAAGGAGTAGCTCGCTCCCATGTACCTTCTGCTCTCCCAAGAGTCCCTGCATACCCTGAGCCGTTACAGCTAACAGTAATCACAGCATCCTTCCTGCATATCCCTCTTTGCTTCTCAAGTCTCCAGCATATTACTTGAATTGTATAGAATATAAAATAAATGGTCCCAAAGACACAGAGGTTTGAGTGTGGCCATGGGTAGGTCAATGTTCTTTTGGTTGTGTAGTGCATTAAGCAGAAGAGATTTGCTCTGTAACATAAATTAACATGATCTTAAGGCAGCATTAATTTGCATTCAATGACACACCTTCTTAGGGAAATGCTTTTCATATTAAGCATGTTTTGCGTGGCAAAGCTTGACTAGCACTGCGTTCGTGACTCTCGAATTCAGACGCAGATGGAAAGATGCCGTCATCCCAGGAACGAGCCGGGAAGCTCGTTGTTGAGCCTACCCACAGCGAGACACGTCTTGCGGCTGCTCATTTCTTCAGCACCGTAGGAGAGATCACGCTTATGTGGAACCTGTGAGTAATCGGATTCGACAGCTGGAGGGGTTTCCTCGTCTTCCGAAATTAAAGGTCATTCTTTTGTCGGACAGTTTTCACCCCTGTCAGCACACAACCTGGGAGGACCCCTCACCTCTTCCCTTTGCTCTGCTCCCATAGGTGACACTGCATCGCCCATCCAGGTGCAAAGAGCTTCCCCTCCCTGCCAGCAGTCTCTCTGCAGGTCAGTGTCTTCCCTGGCATTAACCTTGGGAGAAAAGGCATCTTCTGTGCTGGAGTTTGGTAATTACATGGTCCATTCCCACTTCTAACAGCAGCTGGGCTCTGGTTTTGGGACAGTTACATGACTGGACTACGGTTCTTTCCCCAGCTGTAAAATGGAAAGAAACCTACTTCTTTCCTCTATTATCTTTAGACGCAGCTATCTCTTTATATCTCATCTTTATCTATTTACAGGTTAAAACAGAAAGCAGGATTATTTCTAAAGCACCTGCAGGCTGTCTGGGCAGTCTGACCTCTTTGGAATAATTAACGAGGCGATTGAAGAGATGTCCATGTCACCGGCTTTGCTTGGGGTCTGCCGGCATTTTGTTAGCACCAGTAGTAACTAATAACGTGGGGGGAGCTGAGGACTCTTCCTTCGGGGGAAGAAACACAACCCAGCTGACTGCAAGATGAAATTTACTGCAATATGAAGGGATCACCATGGAAACCTCTTTATTTTATTTCAGCCAATCTTTCTGTGCTGTCACTAGCAATATCACCTTCTCACTAGCCATAAAGAAAGGATTCCCAAAGAGGTTTGTAATCCTTGCTGGCTGGCCAAGACATCTGCCGGGAAGACATTTTTTCTCCAGGAAAACCATTTTCTCTCTGGTTCCTCTCCTCGCCAGGTGTGACTTCACCAGTAAAGGATAAGGCACCACTCCCATCCTGCATTGCTCCTCCTGTGAGGATGCTAGATTTTAACTTTGAGAAAAGAACAGGGACAAACAAGAAAACCTGCTATGTTACTGCCACCCTTTTCCTCTGTCCCCATACCTCCTCGCAAAGGAAATTGCTGCTTTGCCATGCATTTGCCCTTGAGCACCAGCCCTTGAGAAGCTGCACATCTCAAAAGACAGCTCCATCCATCTGCCATGCCCTAGCGCTGAAATGATGACCTCTCAGAGAGCAGGGAAGCAGGATAAAACCAGCAGCTTCTCCATGGAAAACCTGAAGTGAGACCATTTGGAGGAGTCCGACCAAGTGAAGCTCCACTTGAATCTTCTTTGCAGGAACCTAATGCTTGAAAAAAGTGAAATAATCCATTTTGGCTTCCAGCTGTGGTGACAAAGGTGAGGAAGGGAACTGCTGTCTCTTTGGAGAAACTACACCTCCCTACACAAATACTTAACAGAAAACAAGCTCTCTGCTTGACGCAGACCCATCCTGGTCCTGTGGCTGTAGACGAGCAGCAGTTTCAAACTCTGCATGTCAAAGTGAGAAGAGCTTCAGTTTTGGAAGATCAGCATGACCTGAATTGCAGAGGGAGCTAAATAGGTCAGGCTTTTCAGACACTTAGTGCGTCACATCTGGGTTTCCCTTATATCCTGTACAATGAAACTCTCCATTTACATTTGCAGTCATCAGGAAAAAGACTTCGGGCCACTATCCTGCTCATTCAGAGGTGTTTCTAAAATGATCAGTGGTTTGGGGACCATCAGCATTGTCTGTGGGACCTGCGACAGCCTCACGCAGTTCTGTTTTCCCTCTGGGGGTGATTGGGATGTTGTGAAAGATCACCTCCCTTCAAGTGGAGCACAAGCTCTGCTCGCAAAGCCTCCCATTCTGAAGAAGGTATCAGCCATTCCCTTTCCAGGCTTGGATGAGCACAAGCACCTATTTGCAAATGAACACCCCGCCAGACCAGTTCTCATCCCCTAACTCTGCCAGGTGGACAGTTAATGATGGCCTCCACCTTGTAGGGCACCCACATTTACCCATAGCAAATGCCATCCTGAAGAGATGTCTCCTGTAGCTCCAACTTATTGCATTAGCTGCCGGGAAGCGTGCAGATCTCGGTGACCTGATTTGCCCCAGAAAACACAATTGCCTCCAGCAAGGAGGAGTTCATCAGCAAGTGCAGTGCTTGAGCAGGGAGAAGGCTGTGATTAGCGAGCACCCCCATGCCTTCCGCTGGAAAATTGCCTTGCCTCTAATTACTTCATGCCAAGAAATAGCCTCCGATATATCAGAGGAAGCAGAGCCCTGAAGAGAGCTTGCTTGCCGACAAAGCCCTCAGATAAGTTCAAAGAACAGCAGCTGCTAAAGAAGCATCACCTTGCCTTTTAGGCAAGGAAATATTATTTGCAAACTCTACATATTCCTCAGTAAATTCATGGCAGAGAGATTACAGCTGTGATATGACCCAGAGCAGACGAAACTGAAGTCCAGAGCACTCACATGGAGTGCATCCTGAAAAGAACACTAACGAAGAAATTAGAAACTTACTCCAATGCTTTGGAAAATCTGCAGATTTTCAGTTATTTTTTTTTCCCCAGAATAAATAAATTATAAAAGATACATTTAAATAAAATGAGCCTGTGAGCCAGCTTCCTTTCTGAGCTTCAGAATGGTCTTAAAGGCTCCTAAAAGACCAGGCTCACTAGCCATGCCTATGAAGAAGTCACTAAAGCAACTGCACCAGCAGGTGGGCCAGCTTGACCCCCACACCTTGCAAAGATGCATCATTTCAGATGTACAGGAGGTGTATCAGCTTATAATTGCTAAAGAGCAATTTAATAGCCCAACTTTTTCTAATGGATCAGTCATCGTGGTTTACAAGACAGGAATGTCCACCCACTGAATGAATAAATTTAGCCATCCTCACTCCCTATCGGCTCATCTTCAGCTGAGTTACAAGGTACAACCTGAGGCATTTCTAGATCTACTTCCTTAATAAGCTCATTTCTCAGTATAAACACCAAAGCTAAGCAGGAATTTTCTACCTCTTGGCACCAGAAGCACATCCCAGGCCCATCCTGGCTGCCAGAGAGAAAGGATGGGGAGGAGACATGAATAAACAGAAAATGGTGGGATACTTTGGAAAATGGCTTAGGTTTGCCACTTGTATTCCACCACTTCTGTGTGGCAGTTTTAGGATGTTCCATTTGCCGTCTTCTCCTTGTCTGTCTTGTTGACCTCGAGTGTTAGTTCTTCAGAGCAAAGACCATCTCCCACTGTAATTTGGTACTCTATTTGATGCTAGAACAGCCTGTTCTCAGGCAAGGCCATTCAGTAACAAAATAACGAGATCTCAAGTCTATTTTTGACATGATGTTATCATGAAGGAAGTCGAAGAATCGTTTTTCCCTATGAAGCACAGTGAAATAATTTAAAGAAAACATTATAATATCACACACAACGAACAACTGCTGAAAGAGTTCCTACAGATGAGCCTTAAAAATTTGGCAGGCATAGGCTTATCGTAAAATCAGGTGGAGTTATCTCCCCTAAAATCTTTTTTTTCCAATAGAATACACCTTTTGGAGATAAAAATATTAACAAATAGTTTTTGATGAAGAAGCCCAAACAAGCCTTGACAAATCTGACATTTTGCAGAAACTGCACATTTCAATTTTTTGTATTATTTCAGAAATTTTGTTTGTGGAATTTTGCATTTTAGTATGCATATATATGCTAGATTTTACTGCAATGTCCTGTAGGAACTTTTGAAATGAAAAATAAATATTGCAAAACATGGGCTAACATAACCTTTCAGGAGATTCTGACATAAATATGGATCAACTTATCTTGGAAAACTTTAAAATAATGTTTTGACTCCCCAGTTTAATGTGTGTTAAATGGTTTTCATATACATCAGTCAATGTGTTAGAGACTTCAGAAAGAGAAATCAGTAGAAACAAATAGAGCCATATTATTCATTTACTTACTACTGTACTTACACCATGGATTTATAGTGCTGTTACTATAAGCTTATTTTGCCATAGGTTTCTTTCTGCCTCAGAGAGTGTAGATGTTCACTGGGAAACATCCTGAGGATAAAATCTATAATAAAGCAATCCATAATAAAAATAAAATATACAAAAACATGTTTTAAAATCAAAAAAGATTGCATATATTCATGAACCCTTCACAATTTTTTTAAGATGGAAAAATGGTGGAAATGTTATTTATTAAATGTTTTATTTAAAAATATTTGTTAAATTATGCCATCGTGGTTAATCTATCATCACTAATCTGGATGCTATAGATATTAATAATTATTCTTCAATAATTGAATTAGTGATTCAATAACTAATGAGAACCTTAATATGTATTAATATTTTCATCATTTTTACCCATTTTTCTATCTGTCTAGCTGTCCTGCACAAAGCTACTGAAAAGCAGCTGAACAAGAGCCCAAAGTGATGCATTTTGCGAGGGCGGGTGCAGAGCGCACAATCTCCTATCTACTCCAAGGTCCCAACGCGCTGAAGCATTCAACTGCACTCTTGGCTTTAAGAGCAAGAGTGGTTCACCGGTAACAGCAGAGCTACCTTTGTGCTTTTGGAAATACTCCTTCTGCTTTCGTTAACAGCAATAATTTGCTGGAAGTACTCTTTTTGAGTACAAGGGTCACAACTTCATACAACAACTTGTTCAGAAGTGTGGATGGGAGCGCAGAAACGCTGTGCATCCTTAGCAGACATGTCCTTACTTTTAGTCTTGCCTTTGATGTCTTAATTTGCCCATTTAAGGGCCAATCCTGAGATAAGACTGCCAACAGCTCTCTGAGGGGCTCTTGGGTGGAGCTCTTGCTAAGGGGAGCTGTCACAGAGGCCTGCATTCAAATATTTGCCTGTTTCTCCTTTTTTTATCTCCTTGTGCATTCCAAATGTTGTAGCAAAGATCAAAGCCTGCAAATTGGTTGCTTTCCCCCAAATGGCAACCCAATCGGTTTGGTTTCCTGGCTAAATTTATCTCAGGTAGTTATTATGGGAGATGGAGACTATGAGGGAGAAATCTGGCAACCTTCTTGTACTCTTCTACAAAAGAAAAGAAAGAGAGAAGGCAGCTCACCAAGTGCATTAGACCAGGGAGAGCACAGGAAAAGTTAACTCTGCCTCACCATGTTTCCAGCACCATCCCTTTCCAGCCTCCAAACAGCCTTTCCATTGATGCTAAACTTCATCAGAAACAAGCACAGAAGTCCAACAACCACCAAGTGGATCTAGACATTGCCTGAGAAATACACGTAACATTTATTAACTGCAAAACCAGTAAAAAGTTATCCAGACTGTAAATTGCTGGTACCTCTCACTTAAGAGAATGCCAGCTAATCACTTCTCCCACACTACCAAGAACTCCTCTCATCTACTTGTGCCCATCACATTTGCTTGCAGCTAACCTGATGCATATCTAACTAGACTTGGAGGAACTGTGCTCAGCTTGCATTTAGTATTGAAATTTGCTAGTTTTATTAACAAGCTGTTTCTACTCCATGTTTATGTGACCTGAGGCTTCTCTGTTTTCTCCTGCTAGATATGATAGTTTGTTCAATGTATTACTGATGCTTGCAGACCTTGTTTCACCCGTATCTTTAAACCAACACAGTCACCACACTATCATAGATTTATGCCTTGAAGTTACAGAGGTGCCTCACTCCTAAAGCATCAGCCCTCAGGCATCTTCATGTACCCAGGGGTATCCTGAATACCAGGTTGGCCAAGACACATCTGAGAACCCATCTCCAGAGGGCTTTGGAGGCAGCATGCACTGTGGTTCAGCCTGTCTACAGCTCCCATCTATCCTTGCAGTAAGTCATGTCCTCTTCAGAAAAGGCTAAGAATGTATTACCTGCCAAAGTCAGTCTTTTCTCCACAGAGATATGTGGGCTAGATAAAGGCAGCCAGACACAGAGCACTGGGGAAGGACAAAGACAGGCAGAAAAAAAAGAAGGGAAAAATTATCACAGTGTGCAACTAGGCAGGAGACACTCACACAGAGGATATCAAAAACATTAGAGAGGATGCATGTCATCTCATCATATTTAGCCACTAAAGAGCTGTCTGTCTAGTGAAAGCTGATCAGTCAGACACTGCTGTAGAGTGCTGTCTACAGTCAAGAGTAAGAAATAAGCCTTCCTAGGAAAAGACTCACAGCATCCTATGACAAGGTGGGGTAAATCATCCTTAGTAGCTGCCTCTCCCTCTCTCTGCATTGCCCACAGGAGCCTAAGGACTGTGGCTTAACAGTTTTGTACAGCTGCCATTCCTAACGAAAGGTGAAGTCAGATAAGACTTCTCCAACTTGCATGCAAAGTCAGTATAGAGTTATTTGTAACTCTACTATCTCCCTCCCTATCTGAGTTTGATGTGCCAGACAGACAACCCAAGAGCTCTCCCCTTCTGGAAAGAGCTTACTGGTCCCTGCCACAGGACAGCTGCAGTCACCAGAAGGTGAGATAGACAACAACTTCATTAGCAGATGCTTGCCTTGCGCCAAGACCAACTCATTTTTATGCAGCATAAACCACTCTGCTTGCACCAGACAAGGCTGGATCAACCCAACATAGATGTCAATGCAGCATGTACATCTGCATCACCAGAGAGGGTATTTCTCTTTAAAATTCATCCCAAGCATTTAACTGCAAGATGACAACTTGAAACAAAGCTATGCCTTGCCTTACAAGAGATACACAGGTTAAAGAAGAAGGTGACAGTATTGCCCTAAGTAATGAGGAGAAAGCAGCCATGCTGGGTGCAGTGAACGTGCAGGAGGGAAAGGAGGAGAATGACCTCTGATGATCTGAACTTGGGCTCTTGCAGATCAGTAGGAGATGGCCATTCAGCTCACCGAAGAGTAAGTTTTCTCCTGATTTTAATTCTCTGTTGCCAAAGAGCATGTGAACCAGGCACAGCTCAAGTTAGATGATTGGAAATTCAAGGACTAGGAGTCATCTGACAAATTTATTAAAGTGTACCAACCTCTGTCACAATTTAATGAACAGATTATGCATTGGTTGGACATATAAATGGTAGCCATGGAGAAACAGTCCCATCTCTCTCCAGAATAAACAACATTTCACAGTTTTAATTGTGTCCTGATGTTATAACGATCACAACTAAACTGGGTAATCATTCATTAAACATGAGCTAATCCCATGTCCTGCTATAATTATTATTGTTTCCTGAAAATATAACGTGTAGTACAAGTACAATAAGTGCAAATTGAAATATTGCTTTTGGAAGGTTATTTATTACTACCTTCAGCTGTAAACATTTATAACTGAAATTTATTGGTCCACGGTCTCTTCATATAAATATTTTATGTTCAGCCTCAGGGATCTGCATCTTCTTGTTTAAATGTCTCAGTCCTGGTGTCTGCACCAGCAAAATAATCTCAGGAGAGAAAGTCTGCTGTCCTGTATTACTTGGCCATCCTGCTGTTAACGTAAGGCAGCATTATATGTGCTATATATTACCTGTCCATAGGTGCATGCAGATGTGAGGTAGCAGTAGGCTTGTTGCATTACTCTGGCTTATAAATTTGTTAGCATAGCACGTGTAGCATTCCTACAGGCAACAGGGCAGCACAGAGGCATTACTTCTTTTATTGCAATATTTCTGCGGAGATTCTTCTACTGAGTTGAGGAAAATGGCTGGGGCAACTGGAAAAAAATCTGTAAATGTTGGTGAAGAGGAAGGATTCGTAGAGAAGATGCTGATGAGTCTTCAGTCTCTCTGTACTTATTTCTACTCCCATGCCAATAGAACAGCAAGTAGTGCCTCAAAGCAAAGAAGCAAGGGTCGATTAGATAATGGGAAACAAGTTTAAGATCTGGCCTTATACGTCAGTTTTACAGAAAAGGCTGTGAGCCAGCTAGACACGGGACACTGCGTGCACCTTGGTGTGACAGTGAAATGACTAATGCAGAGTAAAATTTTTCAGCAGCCCTGATGTGTGCCCAAATATATGAATATGTTCATACTGCAGCACGCAGGAGAGGCGTCTCTTGCCGCTACTCCTTCCAGTTCAGAAACCCAGTGCACCTAAGGAACGCCTGAAGCAGACAGCAAGCTGGCTCTGCCTCCAGTTCAAGCTCAGCTTGCTGCCATTGCCACACAGCTGAGCAACTTCAGCAGCTGACACTGAACGTGCTCTCTATCCCCTTGCTGGATCCTATCATCCCTCCTGCAATGGGTGTTGGGGCTGGGTCGCTCTGCGCCATGCCCACAGCTGATAGAGATGTACAGATAGCGATAAAGAGGTACCTGTTCAGTCTCAACCACTAAATCGTAATAAATCATTTGGGTTTCCATGGCAGCTGTCCAGAAAAGTTGAAGGAACTGAGAATGAAGTAGCTGAACTGCTAACAAAAATAATGTATGTTTTTTAATGATAAATTACAATTTCTACAGTGGAGGGTCTGGAAGAAGGCCAGGTCCATATCAATCCTTCCTAAAGGAATTAATGGTTCTCCCAGGACTCCCAGTCCCTCCCCACACTACCAGGAAAAATAGCAGCAAAGATCCTTAGGGAAAGCTGTAGAACCTCTTGATGAATATAATATGCAAAGGGTGAGCCAGCATTGGTTTTGCCAGGGAAACAAACACCACTCTGTCCTAAATAATAAGAACTTACTGAAAGGAGAAATAAAGTAATGGTTGAGGGATAGGCAGGAGATAGCATGTGGACTCTCAAAGGAGTTTCGTCTTAAGTGCCCCAGAAGACTATTAACCCTTGGAGCATGAAACAGGAGCACACGCTTTCAGCGCTCACTTTCAATTATCTGCACCGAGGGACTGCTGAGCATGTTTGCCTCTGGATTCCCCATTTTCATAAATGGATAAACACACACGCGGGTGCCTCTCTCTCCGGCGCCTTTTCTCATCTCTGCCTGCTCACAGACTTTCCGTCTGATATTGTTTTTGTTGCTACCCGTATAAATCAGGAATAAAACCAGAGGAAAACCTGCCTGAAAGATTATCATCAGCAACCAGCTATGCAGATAAATCCCCCGTGCAATGGAATGGTACTAAGTCCCTACAACCACCATGTGGGGTTTTTTTCCCCTCTCGTTTAATTTCTGAGCAGTCTTTTATTGCAGAATTTTTAACAGCCCTGGAGTACTCGGTACTACATCAGTTAGAGTATGTAAGGGGTATTGATCTCTTCAAGTTTATCCTTTTAAGTGGTTCCCATCAAGTGCCGGGAAGTCAACCAGTTTGAGCTGTGTGGCCCATCTACAAAACTCAGGATGAGACGATTGAGTCTGCTCAGAAAATGGGGATTCATTTGTTTTTTTCCCAGAGGGAACTCAAGTGCGTGTAATGCTGTTAACACACTATGTTTGCATGCCCTTAAAAATCATTTGATAGCCATACTGAGTGCCTCCAAACATTAAATACGTTTTATAAGTAGTTGGCTAACTAGCTGGGTGTGCTGTAAATGCAGTAGTAAATAAAACAAGAAGTCTCTAAATATCAGCTCTACTTCATAGTCAGGGGTACTTTTTCAGCCATGCAGTAATTCCCAGTGTTAAAAACCTTGATTTTTACTTTTTCTGCTACACTGTGACTAGAATTCACACCTAATCTTTTTAAGTTATGCTAAATATCTCTCACCAGTAATCCTCCCGTGAAGAGTGAACATGATTTATACTGAGCAGGTAGGAACGTTTTCTGAAGCTGGAAATTTGCTTCATAGTCTTCTACATGCAGCAATAGCATTAAGTCTGATGCTACTTGGTTTAGGTCCAGGTGGCACTAGAAATTCAGTTTATGTTGTCACTTACTGTAGGATTGCAAATGTTGGGGCAGTTTTCCTATCAAAAAACTTTTCCTGGGCAGAGGTGATTTTCCTGGTGAACTCATCTCACTCAGCTGGAGAAATCTGTGCTTTGTAGTCAGTATAAAGGGCATCTGCAAGAAGAAGAGAAAAGAAATTGGTAAAGTGCTAAGGGCAGTTGTTCAGATTAACCTTTCCTAAAATTTTCTGTTTATGGCACAGCAGAGGTTGACAGAAAACAGATCTATGTCCCTCACCCCAAATCCATGCCTCTGAAATCTGTTGGCTTAAAACAAGTGTTCACAGGGAGTGGGAAGAAGAGAGAGAATAAAGAAAGATAATAAAAGAGAAAATGCCACCTATGAGAGTTTGTTTTTTTTTTTTTTCCTGTAAGTATTTCAGGATTTTTCTTTTTGTTACCACAGGATGGGATGAGACATCGGCAGCCAGAGAAAAGGCACGCTCTTCAGGGAGCGAAGGCTGTATTTCTGCCTAACCTTGCAGTGCCCATGCTATGGAGTAGGACATCCAAATGGAGCAAACCCATCTGCAGGAAGTACCAGCAGGAGCCTTTCTGCCTGCCCGTGCCCACACCTACTTCTTCAGCAATCAGAGACACCTGGTAGCGACAGACCCCAGCCTGCCATGAAGAAATCCTAATCCAACTGACCAAAACAACTCAAAAACTAGAATGCAACCTTGGCGGTCCTTCTACAGACAAGTTTTCTTTAAAATAAAGGCTATCAACTATTTCTGCTTCTTCCAGTATCAAATGCATTCTTACCCTCCCAACAATGCAGAATTTAGTTCATTTTACACTGCTGTAGGGACAAAAATATTGCTCAGATGAATATTTACTGGAAGTCAGGAGCATAAGCTGGGGCAGGACAGCAGTAGATGACTGCTGGTCATCAAAGCACACACCGAATGTGACATATCCATTGCTCACACTGTTAAAATATTCCAGCTCTGCTATAGAGATGACTGCAACGAGCTTTGTGCTCTCAGGATGAGTGCTCGCACAGGGCTACTCAGCAGCCCTGTTACGTAGCTCCACTATTGCTAAACCAAATCCATAAATCAAAATGGGAGGATATAAACCAGGACGGAGACATGACTGCAGAGTGCCCAAGATCTGAGATCAATATTCATCTTACAAACCTCTCCAGAAGAGTTCCTTAATTAATTGTTGGAATTAAAGTAAAAATTGACCCCTCAATTTGTTCCTGTGGCCTTTAAATCAATTTTCTTTTCTTTACAAACCATCATTTTAGGACAGGCAAATGAAACAACACTTTTTTTCTTCATTAAGTATTAAAATAACCCTACCCACACTCTGAATGTATTCTAAACAGGACTCAAAGGGCAGGAAGCCAGCATCTCCCACTTCAATCTGAAAGAGGGGAAATATTTTCCCAATTACAGGCCAATACAGAGACTTCACCCAATTCGGTTTGCATCCTTGCATGCGTACACCGCTCCCTCCTTCTTCCCCACCAAGCAAAAGCTGGTCCCCAAGGCCCCATTTCTCGGTCCACTTATTAAGCTCTGATGACAGCACGGCAGGGAGCTCCGACTGCAATGAGCAGAAATGTCTGTGCGCTGCCACAACCGTGGCTTCCTAACCAGCCTTTATTTTTGCTTTCTTTACCAAATCTTAAACAACAGCAGAACTGCATCGCAGGTTACCGAGTGCAGATTCCCTTATTTTATGCAACTGTGTACCTGCTGTCACCTCACAGCCTTTTACTGAATTTGCCTCACGCTGCGATCTGCAAGGTAAGGAAGAGAGAAAATAGGATTCAAGAGATGAAGGAAGGGGTTTACTTAACATCACTGAAGTCCCAGTTTATGCAGACCGCAATTTCCCAAGCTCTCAATGTGAGCTTCATAATCCGTGTGCTACCTTCCTCTGCATTTTTTCCTGGATTCCCTTACATCCATTATTTTGCCAATACTTTCAAAGAATTGCTAAAAATCCCAAATCAGACAAGGCTGGGACTTTTTCCTTATAGTTGGCACGCTGACTGCACCCTCCCAGTATTTTACAGCTTGATCCCTACACAACATTTTCCTCTGGGAGAGCAGGCATCTCCCACCGACCAGCTAGGGATGCTTTCTCATTGATGATGCTCTATGTTGCAGACCCAAGACTGGATCAAGACCTATTATTTCCCACCCATTGAACCCCAACCATGGGAATTACCTGCAAAGCCCCACTCAGAGTGACCAGGATGGGTTTGGACAGTGATCTTGACAGCAAGAGCAGTCTCCACTGGATTACACATTGACAGCATCATGGGACTTCATTCCTGATCTTCAGAACCACATGTAGATGGATTGCAGGCTGTCTCCTCACACACGGGGCCAACACAACCAAAAGCCCTCTAAAACCTGGGACGAAAGACATGTGAGCTCAACATAAAACGTTCTCTGTGGGAGTGTAAATTGGCAGAAGGATCATTGTAAATCAATATCTCATGGATTTTTAAAATATTATTTAGAATACATTTATTTAGTTGCACTTCCTCACTTTAATTAAGAGAATTAGTAAGTAAATAAACACATAATCCACTGAGTCAGATTTTCCAGGGCTGTGGTGGAGACGCTGGGTGGCTCCGAAAGCACCTAGAGATGTTGGCAGGCAGAACCAAGTCACCTCTTACCTGCCCAGGCACCGCAAAGACGGGCAGTGAAAATGGGCAGATATTATGTCGGCATTTTAATGGTGCACTCCTGTGCAATTTTTTAAATTGATAGCTCTGCACAGCATTCACAGATGAATACCATCTGGTGTGGTGATTTATTGCCCCCGAATTTCTCAAGTTACTTTTTTTAAAAAATTTTTTTTACTTTTCTCATCTTACCTTTTCCTTATATTTTCTCTCTACAAAAACATTTTCTATAGAAATGCAGTTGAGAGAGGCATTTCCCTAACATGCTATTTTATCATAAGATAAACAGCGGCCTGTCACTAGACAGACCAACAAACAACTGATGTATGGGATCTATTTAATATCTCTGCGACTCCAGAGGCATTCTGGTCATATATGCTGTTCTTTTCCAATATTGTAAGAGATGCTCATAGCAGGTCATATGGAAAAATTAATATATGATGATGGCATTAAAGAATGTGTTTTAATGCACATACACAAAGGAAAAAAAAAGTGTGTTGTACAAGCATTCCTAACCCTGGTCTCTCCTAACTTTTAAATGACTGATCTGGAAGAACACAGTAAACTTATTTTGTAACTTTTTTCATTTTGGCTTTTGTTGTAATTTTAGTGTAACCTTCCAAACTTTGATGTACACTTTATTCCCAGCTCACATCTTACCTCTTTCAGTGTATGTGATATCCACTACCATAGCTTCCAAGTTCTTTGTAATCCTTAACATATCTAGCCTTTTCGTGCTGGTCTGTAATGCCATTGCTCTCAGACCAGGGGCTGAGCAGGAGGAACGTGGACCACAGGGACCAAGATGCACGATGCTGCTGAGCATCGGCAGGACTGGGAAGGCAAGCCCATGTTTTGGAAAGGAAAAGCAGCTTCTTGATGAGATAGTGCAGCTTACTGCCCTCACAGCAAGGTACATCGCAAAGGCATTGATAACTCAGGCCTGTGGTGATCAAGTGATTTCTTATTTTTAAATTCTGAATTAAAAGATTTTTTTCTTTTTCAACTACGGAGAGCAATTAGCTAGATTTGTGATAATGTGGGGAAGCAACTGCTGTTACATTGAGGAACCTTGTTTGGGATTAGGTGAGAAACCAAAAGCTCTACCAGACATTTTTCTCCCACCATGAAAATAAATTTGCCCTGAACTGGAGTCTCCAGAGAGAGCTCTGAAGCCTTCCTATAGCCTGGAACACGTGGGGACCCCCATACCTCTGCCGTGGCCAGCATGGAGCTGAGACCCTCAGGGACCTCCTTGTGTCCCCATCTCCTCCTAGGAGTCCCCTCCCTGATGGGACACTGCCTGGCAATAGCACCCACAGCCGCACTCCAAACTCAAACCTCCATCAGCAAACACAGGCACAGCAGGGGCCAGCCAGGTCCACGGCCAGGAGGAGAAGTCTTTCCCAGAAGCTCCAAAGGGGAGGAAAGCACTGATCCACCCTCTGTTCATACAAAGAACAAACTCTGAAATACTTGTGGGGTTTTTTTAAACGTATCTACCAGATCAGACATCCAAATCACCCTTTTTACCCTGCTAGGGGGAAAAGTTTCCCTTATTGTTTAAATATGTTAGACTGAATGGAAACCATACTATAGATTGTCTGTCCTTTTACTCATATGAAAGTATAATTAAGTCATGTTAAAGTTGGGAGATCAAGAGAGTTTGTGATAGATAACAAGCTAGGAGCTGTCAAAACTGTCAGGCCATTAAGAAATGAAATAATTCACACCCCAGTAATTGCTTTTATGTGCATTTTCCTATAAAATCCAGGAGACATGAGTCACGGGTCCTTACAAAAGAGCCTTGTTTATCAGCCTTGAATATGCTATATTGCACTTTTACTTTCAGGGAGTGTTTGCCACAGGTATTGTCCTCTGAAGATTTAAAAAAGTGAACACAGCACTTGGTGCTCGTCCCAGCTCCTTCCTGTCCCCCTCCCATCCCTGAAACTGGGGACGGCTGCAGGCACCGTTCTGCCAACTCTGCCTGGGCATCTCACTGCTGGCAGCAGCAGATTTGGTCCTGAACACCTGTAGCACGCTAAGAAATTTTGGCTTTGCAAAACAGCACGTGATAATTTTTCTTCCTCCCTCCCAATTCTGTGATTTCTTTGGTCTTTTTAAGCTGAGACATGCCTGAGCTACATAAATCCTGCAACCAAAAATTTTGGAGTAATAGCAGGCTTCCTCCAAACTGATGTTTGCACCCAGGCTTCCTCATAGCAGCTCCTCGGTGTGCTTGGGGAAGCCACGGCGATGTATGAAGGGGTGTCACTGCCACTAAGTATGATTTCCACACATTCAACAGAAGGAGGATTGAAGCCACCTGCAAAGTTTTGCTTCTTATCCAAAACGGGCATTCTGGGAAGAAGCTGAGGAGAATGGTGAGAGGGATATCTTTTAAATCAGGTTATTGGCAACATTTCTGACCTCCAGGTGTTGAGCGTTATTTGTGTAATGAGGAATTCTGACCTGTTCAGGATGAGAGGGCTGACTGAAGAGGATATTAGGGGAGGGTATGAAATGTGTCGCAAAGCCCCAATCCCTTGATCACCACTAGATGCCCCTGCAAGCCACGCAGTCTGTTGCGCACCACCTGCCTTTCCCCGGGCAGATGAGACAAAGCTGAGGCTCAACTCAAGTAGAAGATTCATTTTTTTCTTTACCGGGCTTTTTGACAGTGAGGGTTACCTCTTTAACCATCCACCAAGCATCGCTCTGTTATAACAAGGGACTTGGGATGTGTGTGCAAAGGGACTTCAGAACCAATCCAAAACCTTAACGCCTTTGACCTTCCCCTGTGCTGTTGTACAAGTGAAGGCACATCTCCTTTTCCACCAGGCAGCCTGCACGGCACAGAAGAGCAATATAGGGAGATGCAAAAAGCCAGCAAATGCTGCAAAAGGCTCCAGATATCATTTACTTACTGTGCTGCACTATGTAGTGTCAACTCATTTCCACAGATGCTCTTGATGTTGCCTGTCCAGGGAGAAGGATGTTATCACACAGGCTGATTATTGCTTCCAGCTCAGTGGTTCTCAGGCCCCCATTTATTTTACATACCATTAACAGGGTAACAAAACCCCTCCAGCTTTCACATTCACCTTTCCTTTGTAAGGCACAATTGACTGCATGCTGCAGAGGAAAGAGAAAGAAAAAGTCAGCTTACGCCTATATGCACAGGTATTTAGGGACCTAGGTGCTGTCACCTTTAGGAGTGAGGCACTCAGGCTTGGCACATCCATGGCCATGACCAAGGTCAGACCAAAAGCTGGGACAGGACCTATTACTTTCCTAAAGCCTGTTTTTGGAGGTTGGTTGTTTTTGGTTTTGTTTTGTTTTGTTTTTTTCTGGTGGTGGTGTTTTCTCTTTCAATTCCTTTGAAGATCTCCATGCTCTTTGCAGAGATTGCCTAAGCCTTGTGTGCCCCCATGGGTGGGGCGAGCACTGGTTTCACTATGAATTTCAGCTACAAACCTGGCTATGCAGTTCCGAGCACTCAGAGAAACGGAGATCTGGGGGTTGGACCTGCAGCCTGATCTGTACCAACACGCACCTCCCGCGGATGGAGAGCCTGGGCCGGAAGCACCTCGTGACTCATATTTTGACTCTCGCTGGTCTGTCCAAGACGCTGCTGCTGGGATCATCTCTTATCAGTTGCTTGAGCTTTTCTCACGGTCCCACATTTTGAGCCGCTGTGTCAAAACTACTTGGCACCATGCATGCATCGTCTCCTCGGCCCTAGCGCCCAGACCTCCTCCTCCGCTTTTGTGATAGCCCTCCCTTTCCCTCTCTTGTACCAGCCTGAGTCTTTTTCCCACCAGGACTGTAAAATCCCACCAGGCGCTGCTCGCCCAGCCTGCACACTGACTCTGCTCCAGGGACTTCAGCTTGCAACCTCCGCAGCAGCCCTGCCAAAACAGCTCCTACCCCACTGCCAAGTGAAAATATATTTATTTGTGGAAATAAACGCCCATGCAAACATCAGGGTAACCCATGCATGGGCTTGAATTTGTACCCTACCTTGGGGAGGGACCAATATCTCTTCTGCTGCTTGCTGTGTCCAGAGGATATCTTTTCTGGTCAACCCTCCATCCATTGCCCATGAGGAAGGAAAAATGCTGGATTTTGTTTTCTGATAGGTCTTAAAAAAAAAATTGAGAGCTGAAAATGGAGCTATCTGACCATTTAACTGCAAAGCTGTTGTGTCTCAGCAATAGCCTGTGGCTCCTCAGCACTTGGACTCGTACCTGGCATGGAGCAGGGCTCCCCGTCATCCCTAAACCTCGCCTCTTCTCAAGAAAAGCTGTTTGCTCTTTTCTGAGCAAAAAACGCATCTCCTCACCTCCAACGATGTTTCCTGTCACCAGATCATCTCCTCCTGGGGGAGTCACCCCGACACTTGTTTTAAAGGTTTCCTGCTGGCAGCAGAGGTCACGATGCTGCAACCCAAGGGAGCACGGCCAGGTTTCCCCTACACAGGAGGGTGGCAGGGGATTGCCATGGCCCCACATGCTGCAGGGACCCTGCGGCCACACTGTGCCCCCCCCATCCTGTACCTGCCAGTGCCTCTCCTCCACGGTGTGGGCCCCCACCACCCGTCTTGGCTCACCACCATCCCCTGAAAAGCATTCTCTTGTAAATATTTGCCAAAGGGAGATCCTCACTGATAAGAGAGCTGGGAGGTTTCTCAGGGTGACCGTGGAGGGAGGATTAGGGCTGTCTGGGCAGGGATGGGCACTATGGGAGGCTGTTTCCATGGGGAGCAGGAATCCAGCTCTGCTGGCGGCCGTCCCACTGCACTGAGCCTGAGGGATCCTGCTGAAATGGAGACATGCGTTCACCTCCGTGATTCACCCTATCCCCAGCATGAGGGTTTGACAAGACCTCTGAGCAGAGCGGGAGCACTGGCCCCTTGGATGACACCTCCAAACCAAGTCGTTCACGCTAAGTCAGTGCTTTTAGGGCAAGGACAGCCTCTGCCCATGCGCTCGTACGGCACCTTGCATAACATGTCCCCTGAAGGATGATTTCCAGGGTGCACTTGGAAAGGACGTTTCCCTTCCTTGCTGCCTTGCATCAAAGATGGCCATGAAAAACACCTTTGGAAGAAGAAAACATAACTATCATTCCTTCCCCCACCCTTTTTTCTTTGTTTTCGTTTTTTTTTTTTTTTTTTTAAATCTCACTCCCTGGCAGAAACTACCCTCTCCCATTTTCACGATCCGCCTTGTCCCCGGGCTGGCATTGATGGCTACAGGGAACAATGTGGCTTTGAGGCTCCTGGTGCGTGCAGGGGAGGGGACGGGGTGCCGAGCTCTGCAGCGGCTGTAATCCCCCTTTAATTGCTGTATAAACACAACCAGTGATTTCCATGGATTGGCATAGCTGAATGCGTTATTTTCCGACTCCAAGAGGAACTTTTTAACGGAAGAAAGCTCATTTTTTTCTCAGATTGGACTATCATACACCCAGATCTCAGTGTTTCAGCAGAGGTGTCATAATTTACAAAACACAATTAATACCAGAAAATCAGTACCGTGGACACAGTTAAATTTAAAAAAAACCCCAAACCCACACAAAAAATTTGAAAAGCTTATCCCTTCATGGAAACAAGCACATTTATATAAACAGTTACAACCACATTATACCACTTTTTCCCATATCAATAAATGAAAACAGCACAAGGTGGGCATACCGAGCAGCCCCCAATTTTGATGGCTGTACATATGGCAAACTGCAAGCTCAAATCACTGAGCGACCCTCACTAGTGCTGTAAATCACTGTAGCACTAAAGTCAATGGAGTTAGATTGATTTCAGCCAGCTACACATCTGACTCGGTAATTCTGCAAATAAACTTTTCAGGTATCAAAATACTTCCCTGAATTTCAGCTGGACAAACATTATGAAACTCAAGAGAATTTTTCTGTGAAATACCTTGAAGGCTTTTGATGCATTCAGCTGGGTTGTTAAAATCCCACATAAACCAACTATAGTCAAAACTTCTTCTTGTTATAGGAGCAGACTAGACCGAAAATTGGAGGAAAAGGCATTTTCCTCTAGGAAATGCTGATATGCAATTTTGGTTTTATCAGAATTTTCCACAGGAGAAAAATATTTTTCAGTAAAATATCATGGCTCAGAAATGTGTCACTGTGCTTCAGGTTTTGTCCCTTAAGGCTTTTATTTTTCCACATTTTGTTTTGTAGCCTAAGTTTTTCCACCAAAATTCGTAAGACCTTGAAAGCTAAAGACTCTCTGAGTTTAGCACACACGTTCTCTCTGTCTACACACATCCTGGGAGCTGCAGGTTGCAACAAAACTTGGCCCGGAAAGGAGAGTGGAAGCAGAAGGTACTGAAAACCAAATTCCCATGAGACATGCTAATGCCATTTTGCACAAAAATATTTTGGTTTTCAGCCAGAACAGCTTGGTTGTCAGTAGTATGATATATAAATACGAAGATTTGGGGTGGAAAGCAGATGTGCACATGAAAAAGTTAATTTTTAGTGAAAAAAACCAACTTTGCACCAAAGGAAAAGAGGAAGCTGCACCATAAATCTGACAATCTGTATTTCTGTGAGAGTCCTGTGAAATCTCAGCCCCATGGGAACTTTGCTGTTCACCATGTTGGGGTCAGGACTTCTTCTTTAGGATGTTCAACACTGCACGGTGTTGACCGTAAGTGGCACTGATGTTCACATGTGCAAACTGGCTCTCCAGGTCACGATCTGCATGTTGAGTGAGAGACATTCCATCAAAACCATCTCATGACAGTAACTACAACTAGGACCAGCACATTTGCTTGGGCTAGGGTCACTGGTCCTAAAAATGGCCTCAGTGGCCCCAAACTGGTACCCGATATTCAGACCACGTTTCTAGGGGTAGGTATACTTGTGGGTATGATAGCTGCAGCCCTTTGCAGGCTTGTGCCTGAGTGGGACATGTGCAATCTGAAGATGCTGTGCTTGAGCAAATACGCTGAGCAGTGCCGAGAGCATCGCCTGACAAAGCCACCCCCCAACTCCGGGTTGCAAACTTGCTTGGATACAGTCAGCTGGAAGGTGGGGTGGCCAGGTCAGTGCAGTTCTGCCTGCAAAAGCCCGTGCAGGTGCAGTATAGCCTTTCACTGGCATATAATATCTGCCCACCTGCCTTGGAGGAGCACCTTTCCTTTCCTTGAGGGAAAGGTCTTGATTCCAGCAGATTCAATTAAAGATTTCATATTAACTTTACGAAAACCTACAAATTCGTATGAATATGGAGACAAAGTAGAAGACAGACAAGTCCAAACCTCTGAGTTTCTTGTGCACATGCATCCCCAGTCATCTCAGCATTGTGGTGACCTGTTCAGGGCAACCAGCTCTGTTGGAGAGCCTTGTATTCATCCACTCCGACAAAATTTCGCTCTCAAAGTTCCTGACATTTTCTGACTCATTACTGCAAGAGTTGGTAACAGTCCAGGTTGTGCACCTACTGTAGTAGCTCAGGGATTTTCTCAAGAAGAACTTTATCTTGGTTACAAAATTAAGGCATTACAGGAAATTGCATAGAAAAAAGCTGAGTAAAACACTCATCAGGTTTGCACAGGTAAATTTTCAAAGGATAGAGATTTGACACCCAGGAATATGCATCCCTTGCAATCAATTTTAAAATAAAAAAGGACCAAAGACCTTATTTCCCATAAAACATAACTCAGTTTGAACAACTCCCCATGCAACCTTGTGCCCAGGATCTCTCTACGGCAGGCCTAAAACTCTGGGTCTTCACCAGTGCTGTGGCAAGACCAATACAAGCACACAAGGCAAGGTATAAGGCGTTCCCTTTCCCTTTGAGTTATTCCACTTAAATGCTCCAAAAGAAGTCGAGGGCACACCTATTTTCATGAGTCACTAAGAGGAAAGGCCATTGCATGTATGCCCTATATGACACCAAGCTGAGTTGATCCAAGATTTGGCCCTCGGTCTCTGCAGCAGCACTTGGCTTCTGAGCAGTCAAGAGGATGGATAAGACATACCAGGGATGGGATATTAGTTACTGAGAGGGAGGGATACGGCTCTCCAATAGTTAAGGATGTAGCTGGTATGTTATAAAAGGACAAATTTTTGCTACCTTGCAGAAAGTTTAAAAAAAAAGTAGTCATACTCTTCCTGTTGCTACACTGAAGTTTCACTGAAACACTTATTCTGAAAGGTTTAAGGAGATGGCTGGAAAAAAACTTCACTGAATTCCTATTCGTACGCATTTCGCATGCACACAAAGTCCGTCAAAAACTCCCAATAACAAGCAAGTAATTATGTACTGGGGAGTCACACTTCTGCCTTGCCATGCCCTGGCCGACAAGTCTGGGTACAGTCTTTGTCATATAGGCTATAAACATACAGACGTTATACCGTAAAACTTACAATGCTCAAAACTGAGAGAAAAATGTTATTTGCTGTCATCCCTGCATTTCATGGAAAATTGTTAAAAGTGAGGAGTATTAAATCATTATGTATCATTAAACTATAACCAAACCATAACAATTAAGCCATCAAATCATAAAGTTGGAGGGGTAAAGGCCTACGTCTGAATTTCTTAAAGCATCGCCCATGTAGGCACAGACTCCAAGCACTGCGGTGGTGCGAAGAACATCATTGATCCCCACCATTCAGCATGACAGAAAATATGTTAGCACTCCAAGGAGCTGCAGTGGGCAGAGAGTATCTACGTAATGAGTAGCTGCATATCTTTTGCTGTCCTCCAGGAGACAGGCTGTTTTGAAACACAAGGCACACACTGCTCCCAAGAAGTGAGACAAGATGGGATCTGGATTGTCTGCATCTTCCACAGCCACAGAGGACTGCTCTGGTGGGTTTGCTCTTTTCCCTTTTCTCTGGAGGTGAGGCTTTAAGGGATAAGCTGGAGACTACACTGATACAGGGTTCCCCTGCACATTTCCATTCATAAGCCACTGAGCCGGTAATTTTATAAGCCATAATTAGACGTTTTCTGACATCTAATCCGCTCATGTGTCTGTTTTAATTTTCCCCATTGAACGTGCAGAGGTAGACGACAGCAAAACAATACCCTCCTTCTTTGCTGCTCGTCGGCCTCGGGAGGAGAACCGCTCTCGAGAGCTGCGATGGCAGGTTTCCGAGCTCAGAGAAGTGATGCACCAGCAGTGCTGGGAAAAGAGACAAGAGCGATGGGTGTTGCAAGCCCAGGGCTTGAGCAGGGCACTTTCCCTCTGCTCCCCTGCACGGGCACACAGCCAGCTATTCCTGGCTTACCGTAAGGAGCAAAGTTTCCATTCTAACCCCAGGAACTGAAGAGGAGAGCGCTGCCATACAGTGCAAATTGCTGGACATAACCAAGAAGCAAAGGCCAGGGGAAAAACAAACAAAGTGAGCATTTCTGGACTACACTGTCCTCATGGCACAGGAATGCAGGCAGTGTCTAATGTTGCAGGAACTTGGGAAACCCCTCCTTTCCAGCAGGTTCCTTCTTTTCTTTCTTGTAAGCCCAAGCTTACAAAATGTACTTTGCTGAACTCAAACAGATTTTGTGTCATTTGTGTGTCGGAGACTTTGCTCCTCAGTGTTCCTGCAGCCCCATTCAGCCCACGGATTCACCTCTACATGCTGTGTCTCCAGTCCATCCCAGCAACTGGGGCACATCCTTAACCCCAGAGGCATTGCCTCAGATGTTGACAGCACATGCTTCAGCCTTGGGATGGTTCAGGACTGTGCAAGGTAAATACAACTGACAGTGTAATTGATGTGGTTTTTCTCCAAGCGAGTCGAGAGAATTTTGTTTGCCTGGGTTTGAATGTCAGATCGCTGCAGCTCATTTCATCGGCGCATTATCAAATTCCTTTCTTTCAGGTAAGAGGGTGCAACCAAATCATGGCTAAGAGGATTAATGAAGATGTGTGGCACCTGAGTCTGAATTAAGTTCAGGTGAGAGCAAACAAAAATTCATCATCTAATGACCAGATATCCACAAAAGGCTCACTATTACCAGAAAAGCAGCCAAAACCTGGTGCCAGATGCTATCAGCAGTCCATATGAATCATCCCTGTGGTGAAGCTGTAGAACAAAATGTTGGTTTGCTATGTTCTTGCTTGATAAATCACAGCTTTACAAACCCAGGGAAAGGCAGGAAAACGTCAGGATTTCTGAACATAGGGATCGTGAGCTGGGGCCTGCCCTACAAAACATCTCTCTTGAAGCACTAAACGGAAAGGATGGTCTGACTAGACAGGAATGGGGGTCCATGAGTTTGGTCTCACCTGCGATCTACCATGTAACCTGCACAATTGGTGTCTTTTAGCCTTTTTCTCTGAAAATAGAGGGAGGCAAATTCTCCAACATCTCAATGGTTAATAATAATACTAATCCAATGCTAGGTCCAATACTGACCACAGGGAGTCTCGATATCATAGTGATGTGACTGTATGAAATACAGGACAGAAGGAAGATGCTAAATAAATAGATGAAAGATTCAGCCCAAAGAGAAACACAATTATGGAAAACATTGAGAGAGGTCACTGAAGAAGCAGCAAAACTGTCAACCGATCTAAGCCAGTGGTGATGAGGGGACTGTCTCACTGGCTGCTAGGCAGACAACTTGACCCATGATTAGATAGCCATATGTGGAACTACGAAAAGGGAAAACGGCTGGGATTTTGAGAGGGTAAGACCCTTGTCCCCATGAAGAACTGTATTTGCAAACAAGGAAGCAGACTGGCTAGAGGTGCATGGGATTGGCACTGGCATTTACTGTGATCAGAAAGGCAGAGAGCTGTGGATGAGGAAGATGTTAATTTACTCTGAGACTAGCAGGGACCCACCCATGAAGTATCGGGTTGGTTTTCTGAAGGGATTAAGGAGTCCTCACCCTTTTGGGAATTCTCTGTGCTGTTTTTGTTGCTGTCATCCAACAAAGGTGCGGCACCGGAGAGGTCACACGAGAGGTGAGCAACGTGTTGAGTGCTCTGCTTCCCTCAGGATGGAGCAATACACACCAACCAGAACAGGTGAGTCAGAAGAAGGGCAAAATAATAGGGAACACTGGGAACTTGCATCAGAGCTTCCCAATCAGGGCTCAGTCCCTTATAATCATTTATACTGATAATTGATGTTACTAGCTACTGAATTCTACACCTCTCTTTGATTTCAGTAGAATAAGTCATGGAAGAAAGAAAGTGAAGTCTTCTTCAAAGAAACGGTTTGTCCTATGGACTTTCACGGGTTGGACTTTCCCACCCTTCCCATAGGGCTTGGATCTGGCGCAGCTCTTCCCCAGCTGGGAAAGTCATGGACCCAGAAAACCACTTTCCCCTCGAGTAGCAAGGCCAAGGAGTATGAAGAGTCATCCTCAAACACAAAACCAATAAAAAAGGGAAATTGGTGTCACTTACAGTCAAGCTACTGCCCACAGGATTTGAAGGGGAGCTGCAATGACAGAGCCACTCTTCTTGGTAATGGCAGGTTGGGGCAATGGCCACATATCGTGTCTTATGAGGTTCAGATTGGAGATTAAGAAAAAAAATGGCACTAGGAGGGAAGCACAGACCTGGAACAGGTCACCCAGAAAGGTGGTGACATGTCCATCCACAGCAGTGATCAAACTTTTGGTAGTCAAAGCCATGTCTGACCTGATCTGGTGTTGGAGACCGTCCTGCTCCAGATGGGAGGTTGCATTACAGACCTGCTGAGGTCCATTCCCGCCACCTATGAGACCTTGGGGGAAGGAATAAAGCAGAAAGAGCAGAAATGGAATAATTCTTCCTATTTTGAAGCCTTTTGTATTTTTGCAAGTCATCAGATATGTATTTTCATGCAAACGAGGGCAATGCCATACACCAGTGGGTAAGAACAGCACGGGTTGCCAGTTCTCTTGCATTCCCCCCATCCCATATTAGGAAGAAGTGGGGGCCAACTCTTCTCCAGTCCTTCCCAGTAGGCAGAGGGTCCTCCTTCAAGCAGTGGGTTGTGTCTTCCAGGGAACTGCTGAAAGGGACTGAGGGCTGAGCTGTGCAGGTAGCCCATTTCCACTACTGACGGGTCAGAGAAGTGGGTGTTTCGATTCCCAGATGTTATCCTTTTTTGACCACCTACAGGGAGCCTTTTATATGTGGCCCTCACTGTCAGAGGTCTCACCAGAAAACTGGGAACAACTGGTTTAGAAGCACAAGATGACAACCCTGTCTCCACTGTGCTGCTGCTCCCACGTTGATACTCCGGATAGCACCATTATGTAACTTCTGAAGATGCTCTTGTGTTGATGCCACCAAAAGGCCACACTTGAAGCCTTGACATGACAGGAAGAGAATGGTTTTCAGTATGAGAAAACCAATACAGGCAGCAGCTAGTGACTGGGCACATGCTCAGCCATTAGCAGCTCTGTGGATGCAGCTGGAAATGACCGTGGGATTTTTTAAGGGCACATCAAATTGATTTGGATCTGTTAAAACCTAACGCCTTGAGCTCCATCTGTGTTTCAAGTGTCCCTGCTGGAGGAGCAGAGGGAAGAACAAACACAAGTAGAGAACAGGATTTTCCTTGCCTTATCCCCACCAAGTATGTTTGTTTAAACAAGATGGGTGGAACCGAAGCCATGCATGGGTGAAACTAAAAGGAGTCAATCTACGTGCTTGAATACTTCATACCAGCACACTTGCTCAAGTACATTTCCTTGCAGTGCAAAAGCCAATGGAGTCCTCACAGCTCATCCAAGTTAACACCTTCTCTCCTCTGAAAAATTTTGCTTACTACTCAGGCCTTTAAATTTAACCTTTTCCCCCCACTGCTAGTTTACTTCTTCCTGCCTCCAGTACTCCAGGCAGTGGGTTTACCTTCCTCACACCACACAGCACCTTTTAAAACAGATGGTATGGGGTGGGGATCACTCCTCCGTGCCAGTGCTAGCAGGTAACACTCCAGCCCTGGCCTGATTTCTCAGCCCTTCCTTAACACTCTCCCCACAAAGAAGGTGAACAGGTAGCTCATCCCCTTCAAATCCATTATTCCACCACTTTCACAAATTCAATCTAGTAAATGGGGTTGGGTGGGTAGAAACCTTCACACAGTATTAATACACTTAATTTCAGCAGTAAAGTAATTCTTCAGGAATTCAGCCATGTACAAAACATCCTCTGCATCCCTTTGCTGTCTGTGAGCAGATCTCTGGGCCACATCAGATACCTGATTCACCCTTTCTGGAGTGAAGGCTGGAAAACATGCTCAACACCCCTTGCAAAGAGCATCTCAGACGTGTTATTTACAGTAAGAGGGAGATCTCTCCAGTGTTGCTGGATTGCAGCACTGTTAGACAGAAGCTACTGAAGAGCTTTGAGGGCACTGAGCCCAAGCCATGCCCATTGGACTATTGGTAAAGGAGCTGCTACACTGAACCGAGGCAGACGCAGATCTATTCAGCCTGGAGTGACTCTCCTGGAATAGTTTGCTAGTAAATGAGTGACACATGGCCATCAGGAGTCTGACAGCATTGCTCCAACATGGCCCAAAAATACTCCAGCGCTTGCATGTGCCCCCATGGCATGTCCTACTCCACTGCTGAGCAACCTTGCTCCCACCAACAGCACCATGTAGAGCTTAGCAGTAATACGCACAGTGAGATATCAGAAAACCAGAACTAGAGTGGATGAAGAGTTTGGAAACATGTCCTTGGTGAGTAAACACTCTTTTCCTTAAAACAAAACCAAACCTAAAACAACAACAAAACAATTTATTCACACTCTTCGGAAGATGCTAATTAAAGTTTACTTTAAAATACTAGCAGACACGAGTGTGGGCTGTAACAGGAACATACTGTGAAGTGACAGGTCTGCAATAATCCCATGCCTCAGCCAAGTCTAATTCATTCTGATCACACACAGGTCCGAAATCCAGGGAGGCTCTTGGAGCAAAAGCATGTGCACTTGTGGGAGGTGCAAGAAGTGGCTCCGGAGCTCCGGAGGTGCGAGAGCGAGAACAGGTGTGAGAGCAAGGGTTAATAAATGGGGGGTGCCAAAGAGCCCAGCTCTGCGGCAAGCAGAAGGAAAGCTCTCCCCGCTTTGCTACAGCAGCTTTGCAGAGCTCTCCCTCGTTCATCGGCTCAGGGAAGGCACCTCCTTGCAAGGTTTGCTGTAGTCTAGAGCAACCTGGCTGTGGAGAACAGGAAGGAGTCATGGGAAAGGCTGAGCGTGGCCTGGTACTAGAGGATGAGACGTCATGACTGCTTTGCCTCTAAGAAGGTGAGCACACACACCAAACGGAATAACTCCCTTAGCTTTCAAGAGCTGACAAACCACTTGCTCCTCACTGAATCCTAACACTGCCTTGAAACCCATGAACTGGGGAAGAAAGGTTACTTGTCTCTTGCTTTCTCAAGATTTTCACTCATGCACAGTGATTTAGGGACATGCCCTGACTGCACCTAGGTGCCCAGAAGAGATCCAGGTGCATCTCAGGAGGCATTAGGAGGGCCAAGACGAGTGACTGGTGAGGAGCAGAGCCAGGGGTGATGCAGAGCGCTGGGCTGGGAGCTGTAGCTGCAGCTACCTGAACAGGGTCCATGCTTTCCAACAGGAGCAGAAGTCCTCCGTGTCCCATCAGTTATCTGAAGCCAGGCATTAGGTGAAACACCAAACACTAACAGAATAGTAAAAAACCACCATGAGGGCAATACTGAAATAAAAATGAGTTTGTTCTAGTGATGCATGTTACAACCAGTTCCCCTATTGCCAGAGCAACACCATGGCATTTGGGCCCAGATGGTTATAGGATGTTGAGGAAAAGGCTGATGGAGATGGGCTCCATGTCCCTGAGCATGGTTCCACTGCTTATTTAAACTCTATAGTATGGTCCAGGTTGAGTAGCAAAAGCTACAGAACGGAATGCATGTGATTTCTTTTTAATGATGCCACTTCCTAACTTACATGAGTCTATTTCTAAAGGACTCAGGAGTTACCTTCATTTAAAGGTCCTTCAGTCAAAGAGGTCAAGAACACCAATACTGCAGCACACAGAGGTCATTGCATCTTGAGCAGACAGGCTACCTTACTCTAAGTCAGCTTGCACAGGCAGTGATGGCAGCATGGCCTCCAGCAACCAGATTTCAGTGGACATGACCTGACACTACTCAGTGCCCAACAGCTTACTCAGGTTGCAAAGACAGCGTGCACCATGACCACCACTGCAAGGTTTAGAGCTGCTTCTAAACTGCTGCCAGAGCTGCCTCCCCTCCTAAGGAAGGCGCCTGGTTTCACAATTCCCACACATGCCCCAGCCATGCACAGAGGGACGTGCCGTGCTCCCTGTCCCTGCACGGGGAAAAATCAGCATCAACACATCTGACTTCTGGGCATGTTTTAACCTGCCGAACACCAACGCCGAGCAAAAGTGCCGGAGAGATTGCCTCCAATTTACAAAGGACCGACTGAGCTTTCTGAAATCACAAGAATATACCTGAAACACTATCAGCGACAGGGCAAGAGGCAAACAGCTACTTGGGGCCTCTGCAGTGCAGAAGGATGATAAAAACTCATTACGAGTTTTCCAGCTCTGAGTACAGCTTGGGGATTACCTCATGTGTGCAGCACTGCCCCGCTCCTGCCTCTGTTCACTGGGGATGGCAGTGGAGAAGCATGCTAGGTCTAACAGGAAAACATTTCACCTGTTTCCTGCAGACAGCATTATTTATTTTTATTCCATCTTTCTTTCCCCTGGTCTGCACATGCCCTGGGAAGGCATTTCAGGTGTAGGATTTCACTGGGATCCCACCTGCATTTGCTGCAGCACTTCTCTTCCAGGCAGACTTTAATTAGATGGGGCCAATAAACCATATGTCAAATGGGTGATTTCACTTTTAATTACATTTTCCAGAAGGTAATAAATAGTTCCATCAAAGTGAACAGGAACCGCCAGGCGCTTGCTCCTCAAGCCTGGTGTCACATCACCTCTCACAAGAAGCCCCACTTACTGCTGTGCCAGATCTGGGGAGCCCAGGTTGCTTCTCACAGGCTTCTGCCCAGCCAGTGCTTGTTGGGACCTGGCTCACATCCCCGCCGTGGCTGCATGCATGTGACACACTGTGTTTCAGACGTGGTGGCTTCTCCTCCTTTAACCCACTGAAAATTTCACCAGGCACTGAAAAGGGAATAGGGCAACATATCTCCTTAAGTTATCATAGGACTTGAAGTGGACATGACGAGTCTCTTAAGTGCTTGGGAAAATCACACCCTTTATTCAGGCTTAGGGCTTGCTCTCACTATTATAGCATCAGACTACTTACTGCCTGTCTCACTCATTCAAGAGAATCACAACCTTATATGATGTCTTTAGGAAATTATCATCACAGACACCAAGGGGATAGGTTACCTCACCTCTCTTTCCTCTTGTAACCCAAAGGCTTTGATTTCTTTGCATGTAAGCCTGAGGTCCCACTTCACACCCCCCCATCCATCCGTGGTTCTGGATGCAGCAGTTCCAGGTTACAGTCTCTGAGATATAGCATGGAACTAACCTGAGCCTGCCCGCATGCCAGCAACCCACCCACTCACCTGGCATTAAGTTCGTGTCCATATGATACATGAAGGAGCTCTTAGACCCTTCACTGATGAAGTTTCATTCATGTATTTTCTTGCCTGTGAAATCCCCATTGCTCCCCGAGACATGAATACATATAGATCTTAAAAACTAACCCAACAGATGGGAAGCAGTATAATGAAGGAGCCTAACTTCTTACAGATTCTCAAGCTTTCTCCTTGGGCCTCTGAAGAGTTGGAAAACAAGGTCAGTATAAATAATTTTGTATCCCAAAGCTGTTTGATAAAAACATCCCTATGTTTACCAGACTGCTGCTTAGCTGTGCGCTTGCTGACATCTCCCTAATTGGAGAGCAAGAACTTCACAGTAGCAACTTCACACTGATCAGAGTTTCTGGCCAGAAATCTGGGTCAGATCCTGTGTCATACTCAACTGGAATTTGACTTTTTCCATATTACGAGTCTCCTCTTTGAGCTGACATGTTGCATTTGAAAAGAAATATTAGTAAGTAATGTCAAGTGTGAACTGTAGCCCCCAGGGGAATTCTTAAAAGTGTTGTTAGATCCATATCAAACACACACATAACTTGTGGTCTTTGGGTAACATGGACTGTCACCTACAAAACCTAAATGAGCTTATTTAATTTCTGCCATGAGAGAGTAGTATTGAGGGATGAACACTGTGGCCACTCAGTCCAGAGCGCAGCCAGATCATATGGCCTGACTGTGCTGATTTTGCCAAAAAAGAAATAGCATTTGCACCGTGATCCCTGAGCAATGTGAGTCACAGACCTAAAAAGCTTGAGAAGAACTCAATCTTTAAGTTTAACATACAGTGTCTAGAAACTGAACAAGAATGTCTGCATCCTATAGGCAGATAGCAGAGAGAGCTGCCATCAGCATCCATGGATACTTCCCACTAAAACACCTTTAAACAGTAGCTTCTATTCAGTATCCTACAGGAGAAAACATAGCTATAGTATCTTAATATAAGGGGATTTTGTTTTGATTCAAAGTAGCATCTTAATTTCAGATTTAGCGAGTGTCAAGCTGCGTGTCAGAAACTGCCCAGATCAAACTTAGCTTAATTTAGAGTTGAAGCCACTGTTGACAAAATGTGACCTTTGACCTCAGGAAAACCAAAATCTTCTCAATTACTACCAAACTGCATTTTCAAGATCAATGACAAGCATGTGGCAGGGTCCGTGAAGGACCTAAGCTTGCACACCTGTTGGCACAGCCTCAGGAGAGGATGCTACGCCTGTCTGGACTGTGTTTCTAAGGACACAGATGAGCCAAAAGCTGTAACAGAGAACTGGACAGTCCATGTGTCTCTTCCCACGGGCCTTTTTCTGACATATAAAATAATGACTGTGACTATGCTGACTTCCCTGGCTGCTTTTGGGCTGTCAGAGAGCAAGGGAGCTACTCCCAGCTTTGGAAGAGACGGCTTGCACATACATTTTCAGATTTCAGAGTTACATTTTCAGATGTACTCTGGAGCCCCGTGGCACTCACTGTTCACCAAGAACAGCATTTTTGTGACTCATTTATCATCTCTCCCTCCCCTCCGCCCTGCATGCCAGCAAAGTGGGGCACTCCGGGGAGAACTCAGATTTGCCAGAATTTGACCCATGCTGACTGGGCTCACCTTGCCACAGGGGCACGAGCTCACCCTCCCTCTCTGCCAAATTCGATGCCACCCCAGGCTCCAGGGCTGGATTAGGATGAATCCACCAAAGGAAAGGAGGGGAGGGGAAGAGACCTGCATCTCAAGTCTGAAGCCCCTCGGAAAGGTGTGGAGAAAGGGGCTGGCAAGTAACAAAGCTGCATGCCTGGCATTAAACAGGTAAGTGGAGCACAAGGATTTCTGGAGGGGGAAGGAGCTTGGGACTGATGGATTTTGCTGCGGATATGACAGGTTTCTTCTCTGGGTGAGAAGGGAAGAAATCCCCTCCATCCACACACTAAACACTGGCTGTAAAGCTACAGAAACTGCTGCCTGAGGTACAATAGCCTTGAAAAAGGTTCATCATCTAAACTTACACATCTTGTCCTTCTCCCTCTTTGCCCAGAGATCCAGTTGACGTCGGCTGATGGACACACACACACTGCTCTTCTCCTTACAAGTGCAAAGCAGCAGCCCTTACACTCTGTACTGATGTTAAAAATTCACTCCAAAGCAGACCCAAACCTTCAAATAATAGCAAAAGGGTGGACAACCATTAGAGCTGGACACTACCACCAGGGCCACGGCTGTGGCACCCAGAGGCTCCCTGCCTTACACCTTGCGGGGGCTGCTCTCCAAGTCCAGGAGAGGAACTCCTGCATGTCTGTGTGTAACAGGGGAGACGTGTCCCTAAGCATGGGCTCCTATTTCTGCCCAAGCTCTCCTGAAATATTTCATCCTTTCGACCTCCACAGTTTTTAGGGTATCCAAGTAGCTTATAGCTAGTTATACCTATATATAGCTTATAGTTATTATACAGCTTATGACTCTAAGGGCAGTTATTACACACACCTTCAGATGCATCTACCAATGAGGAGATATAATTTCAAGGCAAGGTTATCTTCAGTTTCCCCAACCAATATTACTGCACTTCAGTGTGGCATTTTGGAGTCTTAGTCCACGAAGAAACACGTGGAGAAATGCCTTTGGGTACAAAAGTACTAAGTTACACACCTGCGTAGATTTCTGAAAGACAGATATCACTACTATGGGCTTTAAAATTGTTATGAACTTATCCAGTTCAAGATCAAATTTCTCAAACAACTCAAAAACCCCTCATCTTCTTCAAAACCATGGACTGCATGTTCAGAGTTTTAACAGAAGCCTTCCCATAAAGGTGATCTCCAGCTTACACGAGCCACACACCCTACACTCTTACTGCAGTACTATTTACTACTTAAAAGTTATTTTTCTTCAGGAGAGCCTTTAATCCCCAATATCCTGTCAAAGAATGGAAATTCACAGGACAGAGCAAAAGCTGCAGCCAATAAAGTATTTGAAGTGAAGTGCTCCAAATTGTGGCTTTCTTCAGCATCTTTACCCTCAAAGAATGACCTGAAACCTCCTCCATATTTCATAATCATTAGCTACATGTCTGACTAGCTTCAAATCTACGACATTGTTCAAAATCCAATTATTTCACATATTAGAAGAAAAAAAAATGTGTACAGCTCAAATTATGCATGAAAACTCATAGTCTAAACGAATTTCTTAGCAGGTTTAAACTGCCTGATGGGGAAAAAAGGCATAAAATAGACATTTTGCTTAAGCTGTGGCTAGGGGTAAATATTATTAGCCAATTTTTAACCATTTGTTTCCAAGTTACGTCAAAGGACTATGAAAGTGCCCAAATGCCTGAAGTTTATATTTTTCCGATTAGAATATGATATTTTTCATCCTTGATTTATACGTCACCTTACCTGGTTGGTCATCCAAACACACAGTGTCCTCTACCTGTCTGGGAAGGTGTTCCTCCCAGAACAAGAGGAAAAGCACCATAAAATTCCAGTTGCATTGCTATGTGAGCATGCAAAACAAAACATTGTGACTGCACAGCATGCACATAATCCCTGTCGTAAACAGTTGCAAAGACACATTCATTTTCAGTGTCAGCAAACCTCAAACACTCAGGCTCTGCGTTTATTTCAGACCAGAATCCCGTAGCCTAATATTGCACACCTTCTAGTATCTACTCAGTCCACACGTACCAATTTCCCCAGCACAGATATTTTCTTACCAAGGGGTGGTGAAGGTTTACCTGGCCTCTCACTGTAATTTTCAGGGAGAAGAGGAGAAAAGAGTTGGTCTGGTATTTCCAGCTGCTGTAGTCAGGAGCAGGGGACAATGTTCCTTCAGTAACTTCTAATGGCAAATCTTTTTCTTTGAAAATGCCTTTCTGAATATTGTCTTAGATGTGTTGCTGCTGTCTGCTGGCATACTCTGAACCTTAGAGGTCAAACCTCTTTCCATCCCATGTGTCCTCCATGCTTGGTACCCAGCATTTCTTGCCCTTGCTGATGAAGCAGAGGAAGGCAGAGGAGTTTTCTTTCCAAGGCTCTTCATATCCTACAGAGAAAGCACAGTTAATGCTGATAGAAATAAAAGCTACTCTCAAAGGGAAATTCTGTCCTTGGCTCCATCAGAAAGGAACGAGAGAGCAGGGTTTGACAGAGCACGTAGAAAATCAGGATCATCTGAATTAGACAGGACTGTTGGCAGCTATTTTCTTCCTAGTTCTGATGGCTCTTAGCTATTGTCATACCTGGAACCAAGTCAAATGCATGCTTATCCCACTGTGCAAAGCTAGTTCTTTCAGCTTCTAATAATAAATCAGGGGCATTAGCAAACTCTTACACAGGTTGCAATAAAGAACCATCCCGTATTTAAAATGCACCAACTTCCAGCTGAGATCGATAGTGTTCCCTTTTAATTTTCACTGCTTAATTTTAAGCCAGCTGACCTCTCACTTCTTCCAAGACTGCTCTTTCCTTGACCACCTTCTGGCCCCAGTGGGATGGAGAGGGTCCTCGGCTCCCTGAGCATCAGGCCCTGAATACCTCTAGGATCCCACCTGAGCACCTGCTTCCCGAGGTACTGGTCTCACCTAGGTTGCTCATACCCATTTTTACTACTCATATGGTGAAGTGAATCTGTAGGTTTAGGTATTTGAAGCTACATCCCCCAGCTGATTCTCAAACCCCTCACGGTGACCCTGAAGCACTTCTCTCCATCAGTACAGTTTGCACCTGCACGTGCTGCCACCCCATAGGACCTCCTGCATTCCCACCAGCCATGTGGCTCTGCTTCTGTTTTGTCAGGAGTGGATGAGTATCCACACTGCCGAGGATGCTCTCTGGGATTCTCACTGCACATCAGTGTTTTCACAGCAATGCCATGATGCCCCTCACTGTAACATCAGAGAGAAATTTAAACAGGAGCAGTGTCTACAAGACACAGGTGGTAAATCTTCCTGTCCATTGATGGGGCCTCAATGGAACACTGTGCTTCATTTTTTTATATATTTGAAACAATACTGTAAACCAATTTCCAGCCACACCAGCTGTTTATACATGTTTATTCCTCCCTACAAGTCATGCCTTCTGGAGTTAAAATAGTTCATCGGGGCTTCCAGTCAAATTAGTTTGGAAAGTCTGAGCAAACCCTTTCAGAGAGTTATGAGAATAATTAGTTCAGCGTAAATTGAAAAAAGCCAGAGAAACAAAAACAAATCCTGAAGTTTGCCATTTCTGCAACAGAGAAAAATGTTTCATTAGTGATCTAACATTAGCTACGAATAGCCATGAAAATACCGTGCAATTCTGAAAAATGGTGACTGATACACCTTTAGCTGCTGCTGCAAGAGGATGATGAACATTTCCCCTCCAGGATGATGGCAACCATCCTATATTATTGCTCAGACCTGAGTATTTTAAGTGAGTAGAGAAATCCATTGCTCGAAACAAAATTAGACGTGAATGTCTGAGGAGAATCTTGACCTTTTTATGTCCGTTTTTCTGTGAAATTTTGTAAACTTTATTGGAGGCCACTTCCTGCATTCACAGAAAGCTACTTTTCTTTGTTAATACCCCAATAAGTCTGCAGAACAGTGTCAGAGCCAGAACTGCTAAGAACTGCTTTTAACCATTTCCTTTCAGATAAATGTAATCATCTGCTCAAACGCAGTTGTCAGAAATCAGCTGAAATCTTTCGCCATTCCTTCAAGGGCTTTATCCCCCCTGAGGGGCAGCACGATGAACAGTCACGTAACCAACTGCTGGCAGTGGGAGATGTGAACTTTGAATAGATTGAATATGTCATTCCAAGTCCTAGCTCCATAGCACTAACTTTAATTGCCAGCTAATGTCCACCTGCTCCTCTAAAATTTTGTATGAATATACAGGAGATTTCCACTATGAAGTAGCTTTCAACACCATATGGGAGACTAAGTTATTCCCATTTCAAAGATGAGTTTGTGAGACCAAGAAAAAACAGCTTGTTGACACTTGAAAATTGACTAAAAGAGCTTTTCTGGATGCTCTTAAGCTAGAATAAGAAAATGTATTAAGTCAAGTTAAAATAAATCAACTCTTATTCCAGAATGAGTGCTATTATATTTCGCATTCAGTGCATCAATCCTTATGGATGTGCTTCTAGCTATATGTGAGTCCAAAGGCTCTCTGGGGCCATGGTTACACTTTCATTGACTTTACTGGGTCAAGATCTTGAGAAAGGGGCTGAAGTGCTGCAGCCTTGAGACTTACAGAGCTCCCAAGAGGTTGGTCCCCATAGAAACCTGAGCCTGGAGTGGATGGAGATGTTCCCTGGGCTGTGAATGGGTAGGAAGAGACACATGTCTCAAGACAAGATCCTTTTAAGCATCACACCAAGGGGCGGTTGCCCCAGCTCAAGAAGAGGACTAGGAAACCTTCAGTGAGGGAATGATGAGGATGGAGGTACCTTTCATCTCACCTCCCCATAACTGCACTCCTGGGATTTCATCATGCTTGAAATTCACTCCTCAGATGTGTCACTTCAATCTTTCAGATTAAGAATTGGAGCAGGACAATTCTCCTTCCAAAAAAGGAAAAAGGAGAAGGAAAAAACAAAAAAGCAAAAGCTCTCATTCAATATCTCATTGGTTAAAATATTTCTCCCAAACCCAAGACCTAATTTCAACATCTGTCTGAAGATCAGATGAATCTTTTCTGCAGAGTAGAAGAGTGGACTTGTCACTCAAGATTAACTAATCTAAGAGAAAAGGTAACTTTTACTACGGAGCCACCATCACTCAGTGAGACTCGAAGTTATCTGATGATAACAACTTGAACATAAGCATTCATCATCCAGACAAATTATGTTAATGTTTGCAGAAGGCTGAGAAGCCCAAAGCTGTCAGACAAAATGAGTGAGACTCTGGTGCCCAAGTCCCTTAGACACTTTTGTACATCCCAGTCACAGCTTGTCAGAGAAATACCCTACGGATGCTTCAAGTGCTGTCTAGTTGCCATACTTTAGACCTGACCAGTCACTTGCTCACCATTCCCTGTCTCGGGGCATGGGGGAGAGAATTGGAGGGGTAAGGGTAAGGAGACTCATATGTTGAGATAAAAACAATTTATTGACATAAAATAAAATTAAAATAATAATAATAGTAACAGCAGAAAATACAAATGAGTAATGCACAATGCGATTGCTCACCACCTGCTGACTGATGCCCAGCCTGTTCCCAGCTAGTGATCCCAGACAAGAGAGAATGCTGAAACCCCAATCCCAGAAGTGAGAGTGAGCTTCCTGATCCACCCCCATCTACATACTGAGCATGGCATTAGATGATATGAAATATTCCACTGGACAATTTGGGTCCAGTGTTTTGGCTGTGCTTCCCCCACAGCTTCCTCTGTACCTGCACATGGGAAGTTGAAAAGTCCTTGACACCTGGACATGGGAAGTTGAAAAGTCCTTGATTTCTTAGCAACAACTAAAAACATCACTAGATTATCGATATTCTTCTCATATCAAATCCCATACTGAATCCAAAACACAGTACTATTCTATCTAAGAAGGGGGAAAAAAATAGCTCTAACCCAGCCAAAACCAGGACACTAGTTTTTCTGGTATTAACACTCTCCATTTTAACCACCTGCTTAACCATAAGCATTGAGGACAATCCCCTCAGACCTCATTTGTGTGTTCTTTGACCATCCAGCAGAGTCCTTCTTGATGGACTTGAGATCTTTCCCTTTCTACAAGAGAAAAATGCAATAGGTTTTATCCCAAGAGACTTAAAGCCAGATGCTCCACATAAGGCAGAATCCCCAATCACACCCACCAAGACTGATTAGCTATTTTTTTGGCCAGCATGACATTTACCCAGGCGTGGTTTTCTGCAGACTCCTGGATCAAAGCTTTGCCTCTTCGGCATGGCCACAGCCAGAGCCCCAGGGGAGGCAGAAATGGGCAGTGCCTGCTTCCCTGCTTCATCCACCTACTCTGTGTCCAGCCCAATCCTCAGCATCCAAAAACTCAGTGAAGACCCCCTCAGCTCTTCTCCTCGCAAGGGATCTTGGAGAAAAGCTCTCCCTTGGTTCAAAGCGATGTACAACACCTCAAGCCCTCTTCTCTGCTTCTTCCCTGCTGCCAACCCTTGCCGATGCTCTTCTGCAGTCGTGTCCCCTGGCATCCCTTGGGAAGCCTCCAGCCTCAGCAGGGAGCATCACACTACATTTTACCTTCAAACGCCTGCCTGAAGTCAGACCCCAGCCTTTGCCACACACATCTGCAAACACTCCTGTCACAAGATGAGACTTCAAATCTTGCCAAGTCCAAACATGACGACTCTAATAAAATGCTAACATTAGAAACGAGGGACTCTGTTTGGAGCCCGGCTCCTAGATAAGCACCTAACACGTTAGCTCCCTTGCAGGGTCTGTTCTGCATTTCATCCACCCAGTGCAGCTGACGAGGTGATTTCATAGCTGTCAGAGCTGGGATCCGATGCCTTCGATAAGGCATATCCCCTGGGCACTGTCTCAGCGGACACCTCTCGTCACAGCCATTCTCATGCTTGCTGACAGCCTGCTTACATGGGTCAGCTCAGTGGACACCTCAACTTCACAGGTACAATTTTTGAGGGGAAGAACCTGTTCTGGGTACCTAAGGCTTGTTTATCCCCGAGAATCAAACTTCAGAACAAAACCATCTTTCTCTCTAAATGAACCTTTTCTCTAAGTGCATGGGATGCAAACAGGTTGGGGAAACTCATATTGCCCCCAGTGCTATGCCAGATTTTCAGCCTTGGCCTGTCTATTCTGCCTGGAGAGAGCAGAGAGTTATCAGCACCCCGATCTTCCTCTGTCCTGTCAGCCTGGTGATATTTTCTCATAGTTTAGCACTACACCACTGCTGACATATTTCACATGACACTCTACTGCCAGATGCCTCAGTTTCCCATTTGCTGTCACACATAGATAATCCCCTGAGTGCCAAAAGAAGCTGGGGGAGAAATTAGCAAAGCCTGAAGAAAATGAAGTGGAGGATGCCTGGGAGGAGCAGAGGACAGCAGAGGGGACCACAGCTTGGAAAAACAGAGGAAACTCAGGTGGAGCAGGACCTCTGGGATGGCTCCATAACTATCCCTCATACAGCTGCAGCCCACTGCTCCCCCACCACGGTCATCAGTGCCTTTTGTGCAGGGAGATGCCATTTATAAAGCCATCCCGGGCTTTGGCACAAGCTTTCCCAGCCAACACTGGCAAGAGGAGCAGCAGGGGTGCCGCAGGTTAAGCGCCACCCGCGCTTGCCAAATCAAGCTGGGGAAATTCATACGGCAACTGCTTTCCACTTTGCTTGGCTCCAGGCAGTGCTATTAGTCTCTCCGCTTAATGAGCATTAACCACCGGCACACAAACAAACACGCCAAGCATTTACATATGGCTGACGGAGTCTGACGGAGCAATAAACAGATGAGCTAAGCTGCTCTTTACATAAGGATACATTTCACGCATCAGTGCGGGAGGGAATGTGATTTTTCTGCCACAAAGCATATTCCGTGAGAAATTACAGGTGTGTTTCTCATGCCCAGAGAGAATAATAATCATTTTAGAATTCCTGAATTAGGCCAATCACTCATCCATGGGGCAAAAAAACCCCTACAATAAAATCCTGCCTGACAAGCTGCCACCTGAAACCAGAGGCAGGTTCTTGACCTAAAACCAGCCCTCGCCAGAAAGGCTTCTAAGGAGGTAAAACAAAGATTTTTGGTTTTGGAAAGTTTTTTGGGTTTTTTTTTTTGAGAAGATAAATCACATGGATCTTCAAACCAGCTGCATGATGGGTGGGACAGCATAATGTATTCTCATAGTACGATCAGAAAAGGATTGTCTCTTTACTATCTACACAGATAGCAAGACAGTTTCTGTCCTAAAGTGCTTGCAGGAGGGTGTTGTGGCTTGTTGTAGGGTTAGAATATTATTTGGAGGCCTAAAACTGAAACATCTCAGGGTTGGATTTGAGTTTTTCATCTCCACGCAGCAAAATGTAGATGTATCTGGAAAATATTGCATTGCCAGAGTTTAATTTCCCCTTTTGCTTCTTTGCTAGCGTCTCCAGAGGCAGGGAAAACACTACGTAGCAAGCAACAAGGAGAAATAAAAGCATGGAAGGAAGCAAAACAACAGGCATCAATTAGGCTTTTGTTCAGATTTTTTTTCTTCCGTGGTGAATTAGAAGGGAAGAAAGAAATGAAAAAAACCCCTTATGTCAACATGTTTCAGAAGTCCAGGCCTTTAAAAATGCTGCATGTTTCAGTCCCCGCAGAATGAAGCACCAGTTCAAGACAACCACAAACTATTTTGATACAATCTGCAAAATTATTTTTCTAGTTGTTTTGAGGAGGGCTGACTAATTAGCAACACAGCACCTGAAAGTACCCATTTCTGTTATCCCAAGCCTTTGCATTCTGGCTCTCCCAGGGGCCAGGCAGGTGATTTCAACCCTTTTGCCCTGCAGCAGCAATGTTTGCTGAGGTGCGATGGGAAAACACAAACCACAGGACCAGAGCACCCTTCATGGCACTGGGAAGATCAACCACACACTGCCAGGATTTACTGTCTCCACCTGCTAAGGTGGCCTCAGCAGGTATAGGGTGAAGATAAGCCTTATCCCCCTTGCACAGTAAATGTCTCCTGCAGACAGACTGCACAAAGGCTTGAAAAAATATTATCCTGATTTAATTTTTTTACCATGAGAGGTAAACTTGTTCTTGTCTCTGTGTGGTGGTGGTAGACTGCTTGGTCTCCTACAGTCCATTTCAGCTCTACATTTCTGTGCTTCTAACTTCTTATTGGAGTGAGATAAAAACTTGTGTGGGGAGGGAAGGTGGTGGAGTTGCTTTTTTCACCTTTTATTACTTCGTCAACCAAGTTTTAGAATGACTTTATTCATGTCAAAAACTCCCTTACACCAACATGGGTTCCTGGCTTGTGCCTGCATCTCTGTGCATATACCAGCATTTTCCAGATGCAATAGAGGAGGTGATTCCTCTCCTCTCTGAGCGCTGAGCAGGTTTTTCCCCTCTCTCCTTGCTTTCCCCAATGCCTTTCATGACATATTGCCATGCCATTGCCTCTTCTCACCCTGCAGTGAAATTGCATGCATGGGTGGATTAGCCAGCCCCACCCAGTCTGCCCTGAGTAACTCTCAGCCATTAATCACCCACGGCTGTTTAGTGAGCTTTGTGAAATTTGACCGTTTTCCTCCTCTCCTCAATTCACTTTTTTGTGTCCTTGTGCCTACATCTGAGCTAAAAAATGAGAAACACCAATGTCCCCAACTGCTGCTTTGCAATTCAGCAGGGCTGCAAAACCCAACACCCGCTGGTGTGAGGAAGACCATCCTACTTCTGATCTGGTCGGTGTCCTCATCAGAGGAGGAAATTCAGCTATCCACTCACCCGCAGAGCTGAGCCCAGGTCCAGTCTGAAGCAGAGTATCTGAAGAGGATGGTACCCTCAGAGATCATACTATCTCACTCCATCCTCTGAGACTCGGCATCTGTGCGTTACTGGATGAACTACAGCTACAGTACAGATGGACATAGGTGGACCTCTACCACCCTCGCCTTGTTCGTCAGGTTTGCCTGTGGGTAAAAGCAGAGACTAATCATTAAGTGACACAGAAAACAAGCCTCCATTCTGGAGGTACACAGCAGATTGTACTGAGAGGAATAATAATTTATTTCCTTATATTTGAAGTAATTTAACCAACTTTTGCTTATCCCTTAAATGATGTGTCTAAATGTTGCAAACCCGCTCAAGCCTTACAATAACAAACAGGGTCTTTAAAACTTTAAAAGCCTTTCACAAGGAGGGCTTAAATGGAGTTTTTGTAGCCGTGCTTGTCACCAGCCCTGGCAATTGGGTACTGACCTTTTTTGGTGCCAAAATGGGACGGTGCTAGTAGTCCCATTCCAGGTCTCGGAGAATAGGTGTCTGAGTTACACATGAGGCATGGTACAGAGACGGTGATCCTGGAGAGATGTGGCACCGACTCCTTCCAGGTCAGGTCCGAGATGCACTGGGAGCCAGAGGAGAAGAGGATGCTTTATTGGGATTGGACAACTTCAGCCTCAGATGCCTTTCTGTAACTGTAAAAACAAAGGTTCCCATTCGCTTGATAAAATAAACAAAAAGGTAACATTATTTCGGAGTTTAACCAAATTCCAGCATATTTCAGCCAAAGCCCCGAGCACACCACCTGACAGGGAGGAGGAGGAGGGCCATGTCCTGTAACAGGAATCATCACACATGCTCCACTTCCTCCGCTCTTCTCTGCTCACCAGATCTTTATCATGAGAGATCACTCATGCTGTGCTGTTTCCTCTTCTTGTTACGATCTCCTGCACAACAGGGACTTCTCAGAATTTTAATGCTTAATATTATGTTTGACCTTTTCATTAGTCCAGCTTTTGGTTGGCTTTCACATTAACTTAATCTTTTTTTGGGGTGGCACACATTGCAAACTGGGCAGAAACATGCACTGACACCAATTCACATTAGAAAACACTGTAAAAACCAGATTAACGAACTCCGCAATTGGGTTTCAAAGAATTCAGGAGTCATTACAATTTTGGAAACGATACCACCTTTTTCAAAACAGAAGTGGTGCCAGGTGTGACAGAGATGACTACGTTTTGAAGAAAAACAAGACACACTTCTCACTTATTGGTAAAATTCAAAAAGTTAAATAAAATAGTATTATTTGGCATTGCTGAAGACTGAGCTCTCTCTTATTGCTGTAGAAGCATACGGCAAACAGCAGCAATACAAGTATCAGCTGGTGCCGGGACTCAAATACCACCACTTCTCACATCACCCTTTTTGACATTTCCCAAGAAATCAGCACTAACAGTTTCTCTGCTTTTATATCTCTGCTGACTGTTTTTATTCTGTGTTATAATACCCTTATCTGGGATAATCTGAATTTCTCTGGCAGCAGTATTTCACTCATCGGTATATTAAAATGCTTTCCGAGAGCCTACCTTTGGTTCTCTTTTGAAATAGATTTTAAACTAGCCTAAATTGAGATACATTTATTGATTCCATTAGCATTGATTCATACTGATTCAGGTGCTTATTTGGGAGTAAATAAAGTGAATCACTTTTATTTGGAATACTGAAGCTTTTTATATGATACCATTCCACCTGTGGGTGATTTTCTGGCTTCCCTTCCCTCACTTTTGCACAGAGATTTGATACTTGGTCCATTATTTTAATGAGGACAGCAGTGACAGCTATCAATTACCCGATGACAATTGCCAGATCAACCCAAGTTTTCTTATGAACTCTTCCTGAATCACACTTTGTCCCCTCTGGACAGTTTCCCCTGTCCATATGTTTCTAGAACTCCTCCGCAAGCGTAAGGCATCCTTCGAGCAGAGAAAGGTACTGCCTTTGGTCAAAATTTAATTCTGTGAATTTGGCTTGAGGTCACGTGTTAAACAAGTCCAGCAAAGCCTTCAGTACCATGCCTCCGGGCTCTGAGTGGTACCCGAGATGCTCCACACAGCACAGCAGGAATCCTTCTTTTGACTTTTATGGTTGTCTTTCCTGAAACTCCATACTAATCAGCACCATTTTAGCACATCCCACTTCTCTGGATGTGCATATAGACCCCCCTGCCTCCTACATATCTATATATACATTAAAAAATAGGTGTACACATACATACATTAGGAAACAAAATAGTGACAGCTGAGACAGAGAAATGTCCCTGTTTCTTCCCACCCTGAAATAAAGGGATTAAAATTAGTTGCTGTTGCACTATTAGATACGTACAAAGCACGAGTTGAGTGCCTTTATCTTGTCATCACTGGTTTACAGCTACAAGGGCCTGTTATTCCCCTATGATATTTCCTCTGGGGTGACAAAAATCTGTTTCAAAATGTTCCCAGCTGTGGTTTGAGGCTTCCTTGCTCAGGGCCGGTAGATAAGGCGGCTCCCTGTCGCTACATGTGCTGTAAGCAGGGAGCGGAGCCCAGCAACTGGCGCCAACCGAAAAAGGAGCTCTGCCCTGATCTTATCCGTCCGGCGCGTGCAACACCCCGCCTTGCTCCACGCGGGCATCCTGTTTCCCAACGCTGCCGTGATCTTCGCACAAGAAAAAACACATTTGCAACTGTGAGGGTGGTCAAACACGGGCATGGGTTGCTCAGAGAGGCTGTGGGGACTCCGTGCTTGGTGATATTCAAAACCCAGCTGGGCACAGCCCTGGGCAACCTGCTCTAGGTGACCCTGCTTGAGGAGGGGGTTGGACCAGGTGATCTTTTGAGGTCCCTGCCAACCTCAACCGTTCATTCTGTGATTCAGAAAACTCCAGCCTGACTCAGAGCACAGCTACCAAAAGCAACTCCGGCAATGAAACAGAGAAGATGGTTACTCTTTAGTATAACTGTGATTTGCATGGTGTTAATGCCAAATTGCCCCAGTCATCCACCAAGAGCTGGGAATGCTAGATCCTGTACAAACTCAGAAAGGAAGATATGACTCCTTCCCTCTCTCTGCTCCCTTCCATAGACAAAATTACACTGCAGTATCTGAAACAGCAATGCTCTGACCAAAGAGCTAGCTTCATTATTAATACTGTTTAAATTAAATGTCACATATGGGATATATTAACTATATTGGTTCACAGCGCAACTGTCAGGTTTTGTTTTACCCTCTCTTCATCCTCCCCAAATGAAGCATCAGGTGGTGCCTTGTGAGTAGAAGAATATGGCTATCATCTGGGTGGTGTAAGTGATTAGCAATGAATTAAAGTGACATGGAATAGTAAGAACACAGGAGGTGACAAGCAAAAGATCTGTGACACATGACTGCAACTCAATACGCCAGCATAGTGAAATCAGAGCTCCACACTGGCTAAGTAAGGCAGGTTTCATTCTTCCTCTCCACCTATGAATGAATTAATGGGAAAAAAAATCTAAAAATCAAGGGTGATGTGGTGAAATTGTCCTTGAGAAGCAGTGGATATAACGCTGACACTTCATATGATTAATGGAAGCAATGATGGCAAATGCAAGAATGCAAAAGGCTGTGTGCCATGTGAAGATATTCATTAACTGATTTGCTTCCTTGTTTTGCCATTTCCCAAAAGCAGAACCTGGCGACAACCCTTACAAGTTGGATGTGCACATGATCACCCTCCTCCTTTCCTCTCCTTCGAGCTGAAACTGAAGTCAGCCAAGTGTCTTGTCACCTGCACCTTGGTAGCCTCTAACCAGTCCCTTAAACTGGTTTGGGAAGGAAGGGGAAAACCCTTACATTAGTCCCACTTCATAACCATGTCTTCAACTGCAGTGTCCATGGCTTCCTCTCCAGCAGTCTACCCTGGAGGGTCCAGAATCTTAATATTTCATAATCCTACTGACAACAGACAGAATTTCTATCCTTCCTTGTTTTGCCAGGCCATCCAGTGGCAATGTATGAACAGGATCATCTCTATCACACCACTGAATTTGTCTGCACACAGATTCAGGGAGAAGGGCATTTTCTGAGCAGTCCCTGCCACGCTGTGTAGAATGGAGGCATTTGCAAAAATTAACATTCAAATAGGAACCTGGCTGAATTCTGCTTGACTACACATGTGCTGGCTCTCCAGTAAGCTATCTGAATTAACACCAGTCAGCTCCAGCTGATAAAAATGTTTTGATAGGTAATCATTCACTAGGAAATGGCTTTAAAGTACCGGTTTAATTCCAAATAAAGTAACAAACAAGCCTGCATTGGCTGTACCTGTCACTGGGCTGAAACTGAAATTTAAGAGACAACATATCCATTGCCTTGACTACCTATATTCAGTCCTTATCTATTTCTTGAAGCTCAAAAGGTGCGCACTAGTAGATTGCTATGCTTGCTAAAACACTGATTTCATAGAAATTGCTTTGGATATGGAAAAGAGATAACATAGTTTTGTTTTGTTTTTAAACAGGCAAAGAAAACAAGGTGACGTGTCAAATGATATTATTAAAGTTATTTCCTTTGTTAGAAGATTCCTAAAAAGGCTTAAAACCCAATAATTATTATGAATCAAATGCACCAGAAACACATTCTTAAAGCTTTGCCCATAGATAATTTATCAGCTGATTAAGAATAGAGATTTCTCTCCTAATTATGTGAGCATGGAGCAATTGAAGAGTTTTTCCCATTAAAAGTGAATATTATTCATTAATCAAGTCTCCCTGCCCCCACCTGAGCTCTGCTAAAAGCAGCAAGTTAAGTGGGTCAGGAGAAGGGTTACAAGTGATGCTGCAAGACCAGAGATAAGCCATCAGGCAGTTGGAGGGGAAAGCATTTTATCTAGAAGAACAGGCCTGGCTTTCGTTCCATCGAGATAAGCACTAGAGCTTCTCTGTGTGGGGAAATAGCCCAAAATAGCTGTTGTGGAATACCCCTGCCTAAATACCTCCCGAGATAGATACACTGTGCTTTGCACTAAACCCTCTTTTTGGTCCAGTGAGGAATGGGATGAGCCAAGTGGTGCAAAGGCTCTGAGAATGATGAATTAGAGGGCACCCTGAGAGAGCAGCAGTGGGAAAACTATTGTGATACAAAATCACCATTTGGCTTATTCCACCATCATTTCCCCCTAAAAAGAAACTTCAGGGTGGGGATTCTGGTGGAGTGTAAGCTTGGTAGCAGAATAGGGCAAACAACTAAAGATAAAATTGCATCAGAGGTCATCCATGGTTTATTCAGCCTAGTGTAGATGTGCACAGATCAGCCTGAAATAACAGCAAAGGTTTGCCTATTAACAGTCTGGGGCTCAAAGAAGCCTCAGCAATGCCGCAGTACATACAAAGAAATAAAGTACATGAGCAGTATTGCGGTCATCTGAATTTGTCAGGACAGGAGAGCCAGAGGCCACTAAAATATCGGCAGTTGCACGTAAACCTGAATGAACCGGCTAGCAATGTTATCTTCAAATCACTCCTTCCTTAAGGGCCTAAGTTTTCTTTTATAACTGTCTATACCAAACCCAGAAAGTCCTTCACCTTTCATCTGTTACATAAAGTTGTCTCCTAAGAGCAGCTGAAGTGTCTTGTACAAGGTGCATCACACACTGGCTTAATCTTAAAAACTTCCTTTCCAGCAGATATTACCAGCATAAAAATGGTATCCTATTGATACTGTTATCACTTTCCCCCTCTCTGGAGAAAACAAAAAGTCAATGCTCACATATTAAATGGATCACAGCCCATTTATGTACTGGAGAGTTTTCAGTCGGAACTGCGAATAGGACATCATCCAGCTGCAGTGTTTCTAGCAAGGTCCTGTGTAGATCTGGTTTTGACCCAGATCATGTAATATCTTATCAAAAGATCTAACAAAAAAACCCAGAGAAATAGAGCTGGTAATGTTCACAGATGCGGCAGATGTGTGAGAGCACGATAAAGATTAGCATGTCAGTTATCCAAAGCCATCCAGATCTGTTGGGTGGCTGGACTCGTTTGACCAACATGTGTTTTAGTACATCTCAGCTTCAGATCGGACATCCAGGGACCAGCGATGCTGGTCACATTTCTAAGGAGGGGAATGTATTCTGAAAAGCAGTGATTCAGCCGAAGCTTAGAGGTCAGCTGAACACAGGGTAAAAGTGCAATGCACAACTGTAAGCACAGCTCACTGCTCTACAACTACTGAAAAGCCATTCATCAGAACACAAGGGTATATATCTCTGTATGTACCCATATATAAGTACATGGGGCATAGTCTCAAGAAGCAGCAAGATGTTAGAGGGACAGTTACTGGAATATTGTATCCAAGTCTGGTATCCATGCTTTGACAAATAAAAGAGTCAGAATAGAATTACAAAAATATCTTTGGACTTTTGAAAATGAGAAGAAGCTTGGTTTCTTTTTATAATTAGATGATAAAACCGTTAGTGCTAGCTAGGACCTATTTTTGCTCTGTGCTAGAACACCACCTAGCTCTGAAGGGCTTCTAAGACTAACATAATGCAAATAATCAACATCAACCTGGACTGATTTAAACCTTACCGTACTCTAATGTCTACTGACAACTTCTGTTTTCTTACTGGAAGAAAGGGGGAAAAAGTTGAAGGGACATAAAGAGAATATTTGACTGAAGAAATTAATTTTTTTAAAGAACTCCCAAGAAAAAGCCCTTTAAATGCACTATCATGGCCACACAGCAGCAGCATAACACTCAGTATGTACTGCAGGCATCTGAACCCTGCATTCACTGCTCAGGAAATGCAACCATCGCCCAAACACTACATATTTCTGCCACTTCAGTGAAAGCAGAAGCTTTTCAAGCTGGTAGGACTTGGGTTGTTTTCAGGTCAGCCATTGAAACACCTCTTTGATAGACAACGATATACAGAGGTATCCAAAGACAACTGTATTCCATACTTTTCATAGTACACTGGCCAAAACAGTCAAGTGTGCCATCGGTTCTGGGTATGCAGCGTGCAACACCAAAACCTCAGTTTTCATGGAGACCAATGACTGATACTGCCTACAACCCCACGCACAAGGACTGTACATGTCTCAAGCTAACTGTAAAAAAAAAAATAAAAATCCGCAATGACTGTACTCCTAGATTCCTGGATTTATCCATAAATGACATACAGACTGAACTGACAACTAGAAGTCAAGTTGCACTAACACAGGCAGATGCTGTCTCGAAATCACCCATTTTGGGGGTTATAATGGCTATCACCAGAACAGGTACACACAAGAGGATATGCACAGATGAGAGCATACCCATAAAGGCACACACAACAGCCCAGAGAGGTCAGAGCAGCACTCACATCTTGCAGAGAGAGAGGGTGAATCAGCTTAGCTCCAGTAAGGCTGCTCAGGCCACAGATTTGTAGCAGCTGAGGATCTGGTCCTACAGGTGACGGACCCCCTTGCACCTTATACAGCAGCTCGTCCTTCCTAAGGTGGGACTGGTTCAGGAAAGGGTTTTTGAGAGCCAGAGCATCTGTGGTACCGCTAACAGCAGGCTGCCAAAATGCCTCTTCACAGCTTGTGTGAAATACAGCTGTGTTTCAGGCACGTCTGCTATGGCTTGCCTGGAACTGAAAACAGTTTGACAACTTTACTCGAGTCCAACAGCAACTGCAGAGCTCCCTTTTGTAGATTAGTCCTGTTTCTTCACTGTCATGAATCGCATTCAGAGGCAAACCTTTAAACTTGTTTTTTTAAAGTCAGTTACCAAGAGACAGCCGGTGGCAGGCTATCATGGGAGATGAATTTGAAAAGGGAGGCCGGTCAGATTTTGCAACTAACTGATAAAAACAAATCAACCACAGAAACAAATTCCTCTACTCATTTCAAAGAGGGAAAAAAAAAAAAAAAAAGAAAAGAGAAAGGCTTCAAGCACGATCTCTTTTTTTCCATCTCGGAGATTTCTGGGAGTGCTTTGAATGCTTTATTTTAGCAAGGAATAAAAGTCCCTGCTCCTGACAGATTGCAGCATTCTCTGCCCTGAGAACAGATCAATATTACAGATCACAAATAAAATAGTCAGAAGGATTGAAAACAGGATTTACAACTGAATAGCTACCACACCTACATGAAAATAATAATTTACATTCCTCACCACGCCCTATAAACTACACACAGGCAGTCTGAAACAGGAAAAGTAACAAAAATAATGGGAAAGAGCAGCAAATAGTGTCTTGACATTATTTGAACTGATATGAAAACAGGAGTTGAGGGCAGGGAAGTATTTCCTCTTGAAACCAAACAAAATAACCCAGAAACCTTTGGAGGGTTTAGAGTTTCAGGCTTTCTTATTGAGAAAAAAAATCCCCAAATCCTCCCAAATCTATGAAAAGCAGACACTTTCCATAGAGAATGGGTTCATTGAAAAGCAATTTTCTGTTAAAAATCAGTTTTGACAGGGTAGTTTCATCCAGGCTCAGATGTTGGATGCCACAGGAGTGTTTGCCAGGAATAAAAACAGGCATTTAGCTCTGAAGGGCTGGGTTGCCAGGGTTAAAGAATTCTTCTTGCCTAGGGGAGAGGTTCCTCCATCCCAGGGACGGCCGGTGACAGATCAGAAGGGATAGAGGTTCACGATTTGTGTGGGAGTCTTGAATAATCTGTTCCTATTTTAATGTGAACATGGGTGGTAACATGGAATTACAGCGTGTGGAGGCGGGCTGGTGTGTGCGGATTAATGAAAAATAATGAGATAATATTGAGCATTTATATAGTCTCATTAGAAGGGCTCGGTTTCTCCACTGACAGAAATCCCTGGGAAATGTCGTGTTCTGGGACTCCATCCCTAATCTCTGTACCACGAATTAATAAGACACACAGAGGCTATTTCACAAGTATATTCCTTTGAAAAGAGCTTTCATTCTTAGCCTTAAATTTTAAGCGACCTAAGTACTTACACAGTAATCCTTTCAACTCATATTTCATTGAATCCAGAAGTCATTGTGGCTCCTAAGGTACTCCGCTGTGAAAAAAGATAAACACTGATAATTGCATGCTGGAAATTATGACATGCTTATACGATACACCAAGACAAAAATAAGCACTGAAGGGCAGAAGGATAAAGCTGGGTTTATTGAGGACTAACTACATTTGGGTTGACTAAAAAGAAAAAAAAAATAAAATCAAGCATGTTCAAACTGCAATCCAAGCAAAATTTATTTTTAGTCCCTCGATTATTGTGAGTTTCATAATGTGATTTTGAGGGCCTACCGTTGCCTCCCATTAACACGGCTCTGTTATATATTCAGTGGTGTCTTGGTGGGAAATGATTCATTGGAGAGCTGGGATTTGACATTCGAGCACAGGGATGGAGAGAAACATACTTTGATTCACCACGTTTTAAAAACACAAATTCACCCTCAGATGAAGCTTTCTTGAAAGTACTAAAAATAGAAATACTAGCGCCATAGAGGCGAAAGCCAGGAACCAACACTTAAATCTTTATTAACAGGGAGAATTACATTGGTTTTGGTAAAGTTGCAGAAGGCACTTGTCAGAATGCACCGCTCAAAATTCACTTGTGCTGTTGTGGCCTGTTGGTGACAAGGGGAATTTTGGTTTAATGCCAAGGCACTGGGCAGGCAGGTCAGAAATACGTTGCTTACCTGGCTACTAGATTGATCCAGTCGATCAACATGAATGGTGATGCTGCAGATTAAGACCCGCTGCAATTACATCACTTGATCCAGTAACAGAGAAAATGACATATTTTGAAACCAGTTGCCTCCCACAGACCAAACTGAGACTCCATGACGATGGCATATGCAGGCACTGGTCACTGGAGGAATTTTTAAGCCTCTGTTACTATAAAGCAGGAAAAGGCTATTTTCAATTGAGTAAGAGTTTCCCAGCAAAACTGATGCGGGGAAGGATTAGCCATGATTCCCTGTTGCCTAGATTGAGTTGAACGGGTGAGGTCAACCTGCCCTTTGCTTGCAGCTGCTGGCAGGGTGATCTAGAGAAAAAGGCAATGGTACACCATGGTGTGTGACTCTCACCCAGACACTTAAACAAGCACAAACACCACGCCGGCCCTGAGTTGAGGCCAGGAGATTTCTAAGACTCTCTTCGTTAATAACACGAGGCCATGCACAGAATTTCACTCCTGCAAATGACTCAGCAGCCTTAATGATTATTAGTCAATTTAGTTCCTGCCTATGAGCTCTCCTCTCATCTTCTCAGACCCTTATCTGAAGTCAACGAAAAGAGCATCACCATCTCCAGTAAGTTTTGGGACAGGACCTTGAGTTTGTCAAGCCAGTCATTTCTGTCTTAATATGGCACAACGTGGTTTCTCCTCCACGCATTAAATATTTGGACTATCCCATTAGCTGAATCTTGGGTCTTTTTGAAGCAAAATCAGTAATCTGGCAACCCTTAGCGAAAGAAAATGGGAAATTCTGCTCGTTGGACAAAAGCATTCCTTGGAGACAACATACATCAAACATGACTTAAGGGAAGATTAAGTTTTATTCAGATGGTATCTTAAGGAGTTTCCATTCTCATGTCAGTGGTGAACACTTTTATTGTGGGGAGAGGCTGGTTAATCTTTAACCAAGACTTTACAAGAGATTCTTAAAACAACAACAAACAACTTACGAAGCTTCACGAGCTCTTCCTTTTATTCTGAAGAGTGTGTTCTGTGAATGCTACCAGATTGATAGCTGCATTATGAAAGAAAGAACAAGTTAAGCGATATGAACTACCCAATAAATCCCTACTGGGAAGATCACCTCTGGATACAAGACAGGAACTCAGCCAAAAACCCATGCTGAGGGAAGGGTTCCAAAGAATTGTTTATGCAGTCTGAATGTTTTCCAGAAAAAGTTGGACCTTGGGCCACTAACTCATTTCAAAAACATGGTAGACCAAGTGGCAGGTGACCGATGCCACCATTTTACATAGTAGGACCTTAGGGTGAATACTTCTCTAGCTCAAGCTGAAGCTGATGATTGTTATTAATGTCATTAGCTTCAATGAATACCAAAAGTGGACCTGCGCCCAACTCACCAGTCTCATAACCCATACTCAAAACCCCAACTCATAATGCATTCAGTCTCTCTAGTTAATTAATAGGATTTGTTATCAGGTAGAAATGCAATTCCTTTGAGGTGCCAAATTGCTGTGTGTTTCCTGCTGCAAGAAAGAGATGTTTCCAGAAAGCTTAAATGGAAAACCCTTTTGTGTCAGAAGTTTATTTTTATTGGTAAAATATTAAATAATATACAGAATTAAAAACTGCACTTACACTTCTGAGAAGAAATAATTCTTGGACAAATTATATGCTTGTTCCTGAGATTCCCTACATTTATTCCAGTAGCTGTGCACTCAAGACAGTACAAACCTTTATAATATAATCCTTTTCACAAAGTATTACAAAGTTTCTGCAGCTTCTTTTATTTATACACACATACAGACTCACACTCTCACATGGCTGTACAACACTCACACATGTACAGAGTACACACATACAGATGTGGAACCATATGTATGCATGTATACTAAGAAAGAAAAAAATAATAACAAGTCCCATAGTTCAGTCTATAGCGGCAAAACTTTTTTAGCAGGGGGATACAGGTTTACATTAGGGTTGCTCACATGCACCACTGTCATAGTGATAATTTCTGAACTCCTTTTATAAGAGCATGTTCCAATGACCATGTAAAGCAATGGGACAATTCCCAGTGTCTTCACTGGCTTTTGAAATAAACTCTGATTTTTTTTTTTTTAATTTAATTTTTTAAATTTAAAAGTTTCCTCAATTTGAGCTCAGAACATCTGTCACAGAACTAAAAAAAAAATGTAACCTGGGAGAAAAGTGGTCATTTGCCAGATTACTCACCTGGCTTGTTTCAGGAAAACAGCACTAAAGTGGGCAGAGTGCAACTCCGTATGAGGCAGGGAAGATGCCGTGACAAATGGGTCAGACCTGATAGCCCAAAATTACGCTCACAAAAAGGTGCGTGCTTTGCTATAATCCCACTGCTTCAGGGCGGTCCCTGTTTGTGCGAGGACCTCAACAACCTATGTGAGGTTACCAGAATTTGGCCCAAGGAGCATGAACCCGTGGGCAACCGTGACAGTCGCCCACTGAATGCAATTTTCTTCTTGAACTCAAATGCAAGAGTCTGGGAAATAATTTGGCAATCAATCAGAACAGGATACAGTCTCCTCACTTTTGTTATTATTAAAAACAAACATCTTAAATACAAATTTAAAAGACAAAAGTGGCTACTGTGCATGCGCAGTAACTGCCTTTCAAAGAAATCTCAACGGGATTTTTTTTTTTTTATTACGTACCTAAATACATATTTACAGAACAGCGGCTTCAGTCTACTGGGGGAAAAAAAGGCATTAAAAATACACTATATATAAATATGTATGATATGTAAAACAAGTCCCATCTAAACTTATATAAGACAAGGACAACTCTAAAGAAGCTTTTCTGGTCTCTCAGGTAGATAAAGGACACGAGTCCTGTAATTCTTATGCAGGCAAATCTCTCCCATTAGAGTAAATGGCAGTTTTGCCCTAGCTAAGAGATTAGGCCTAATCCAAAATCCATCAAAGTCAACAGGAGTCTCCACTGAGTGGGTTTCGGATCAGACCAAAAGATTAATTTTTTTTTTGTTATTTTTAATAAACATCAATATTAAGTGCTTTTCTTAAAAAGAAAGCTGCAGTTATAGAAGAAAGGGAAGGAAGAGGCAAGAACAGGTATGTCCTTAATTCATACACTGGATGTGTTTCAATGTCAAATAAAAGCAGGAGTTAAGGTACGGGCTTTCGCTTTAACTTATAGTTTCTCACCTTTTGTCAGTCACAATCTTAATTTACATAGTTAGTTGAACCTTATCTTTGAACGTATTTAAGACAGAGCATTTTGTTTCACTGATTTGTGTGGACTGAGGAAAGAAAAACCATTGTACATTAATAAGACGTCAGGGGAAGTATTGCACATGAACAGAAAAATAACCCAAAAAGGTGGTTTTGTTGGTGATTTTTTTTTTAAACCAATATAAGCAAATCATCCATTTCTGCAATGAGCACGTTTAGAAAGCAGGATCCAAGAATGAAGCATAAGAAGCAAATTTGGGGTTGGTAACCCCCACCCTGGAATACAACAGTAGTAAAACTTTTTTAAAGCATTTTCTTCCAACAGGAAAAAAAATTATATGACTTTTTTACTTTACAATTTTAAATCTTTCTAAACATTTGCATTAAAAGTTTCCAGTTTCTCATAGAAAGATATACATTTTAGGAAAAAAAATACAACCAGAAAATAAAACCAACTAAAAAGGAAGGCAAATATACAGTATTATAATTACATCACTGTGGAGTCATCTCGGAAGGTACCCTAGATCTTTAAAGTGTTACAAAGTGTACGTACCTTATTTTTTTTCCTCAAATCAACTATCTTTTTTTCTTTTTCCTGTTTTTAATATAAAACTACACTTGAGTACAAAAATATGTAAACAGACTGTACAGCCAATGAACAAAAAAAAAAACAACCAACAAACAACAAAAAACAAACCCCAGAACCCCTAGACAGCCCAAAGCTACAGGAGATAAGAGCAGGCCCAGACTTAAAGCTCAGAGAAGGAAAAGGGGGAGAGAGAAGGAGAAAACCACTGAAAGCCAGAGGAGACTGCTACATGGCAGAGGAAGTGAACATGTTCAAGCTCTGAGGACACTTGACAATTCGTCAAATAATTGATCACAGTTTCAGAATCTGAACGATTACAAAAATAACCAAAAAGTCCTTCCCTTGTTACAGTGTGTTCAGGAACGAACATCCATTTCCAGTAAGCAATGTCAAATCCCAGTAAGTGCATAGTAGGGGATTCAGTGACCTCTACCCTTCAAGAAGCTTTTCTTATTCGATGTCACTTGAGGTAAAACTAAATGGCCCAATTTACTGCAAACTGGCCTCGTTGTGCCAATAACGGAGTCATGCTCTCCACCATGCCTTGCGGGAGGTGTCTGTATTTTATCCATGATTGATAATACAGACTAGAGGCTACCGGTATTCACGTACCGCCGAGTGCGAGGGATTAAGGCTACTACACAAATGTAAGTGAATGTGTCTTCACTGCAGAGCCCTGCCACTCAGTGCTGATGACTGAGACCTAACCAGAGCTGCTGCGCTGCACCAATTAGCAAGTAAGGCCCTGATCTCACAAATAATGGTAATTATTAAGCACACGGTTAACTGCAAAGCTCCTGTGCACTTCCAGATCTAATCGAAGGGATGGCAGTAGGCTAATCATGTGCTCAAATGTTTTCTTGGGCTGCAGTGCAGTCACCGAAATCAATACCTGCTGCAGGAAGGAAGCATCAGCCCAAGCTTCGGGTCAAGCTGCTCCCTTTCTCCCAACAGAGTACACATCATACGAGCCCCTCTTAAGACATGATCTGATTAACTTCATCATCATTCACTCTATTAAAATACTTCACATACTGCTAGTAAACACATAGCAGTATTTTTTTTGCAACTCTAAATAATACTAGGTTTTACTACAGCAATGTCATTGTTGAAATGGTCATTTCTGTCCACGGATTAATTAGGTCCCATGATTTGCATGTGAAGGAAAAGTTTTTACAGAAGCAGAGAGCATGGGCAGTTATCCTCCCAAATGAGGAGCCACGCGAGCATACTGATAACCACCTTTCTGAAGGCTGGAAGCGAACAGGAACCAGGAATGCTTGTCTGCATGATCAACTGAAAAGCTAGGTGACTTAAACAGATATAAGTTTTATTGTTATCTTGGCCTGTTAAGCGTGCAGCATGGCAAAATGTCAGCACACCACCTCCTCCTGACTGCCCTCTATTCACTTCAGAGCCTCAGTGGAAGGAGAAAGACAGAAATCGGACGCTTCCAAGCATGGCTGTAGGATGCTAAATTAGAAACTGGTGATGTTCTCCTTGGCCTGCACTTCAGGACAACTCTTAATGGGATAAAAGGGAATATATTTACTATGAAGCAAATTCTGCCTCTTTTCTACCTAATTCCTGCTCCCACATATGCTCTGTGACTGCCGTGGGCCCAGACGCAAGTGGAGAGGTGCCGAGGAGCTGGCACCGGGCTGCCCCTGGGCTCAGAGTCTGAACAAAAGCATGCTGGCCTAGTCACCTCCCCCTACCCACAGGCTTCACTCCATGTCCGTGCTGGCATGCTTAGGTGCTGCACCCGTCCGGGCAGGGTAAATAACTAGATCTGAAACTAGGTCACCAACCAGCCAGGAAAGTACCGAAACAAACACTGTGCTTTTCACCAAGTGTTCCAGCTAACAAACCCCAATAACATCTTCTACAGATGCGCTTCCCTCATCTCTATGTTAATTATTAGGGCAGCAGCAGCGCAACGGTCAAACTTGCAAACCATTTCCACAGAACTTTTGTTCTTGCTGGATTTCTTTTTCCAGGTTGAAGCAAGTGGCGGATACTTTAAAGTCTGCTCCCGTTCCTAAGAGGGAACTTAAAAGCACAGCAAAGTCCACTGTCAAGCATGCTTTACTTAAAGCTCTGGAGAGGGAGAAGCAGGAGATGGCTGCCCTGGCACTCCGTAGGGCACGTGCAGCTGGGGGCTTTGCAGTGAGTCTTGGCGCCGCTCTGGGGACACCATGTTGGTTGGGACCAGCTCTGAGACCAGCTCTGGCTGGACAGGTGGAATGCACTTTGCTAGGGTAATTTTCAGCCTTTCCCACTCCTAAAAGCCAGCTGACTCCAGGAAATCTCACAGCAAAGGACAAGGATGGTCCTCTCTCCCGGTCAAGCTGCCGAGGAGGGTGCGGAAGGGGAGAGGGATCTGCCTCGCTACGCCATAGGAGAAGGGATGTTCACTTTGGGTTGGTTTTTGTCGTGCATTCTGAAAGGGTATGGTAGGATATCATGAATGACATCACAAACTTCCAAAATGCATTTGAAAAAGGCACATATACAATAAAGCATATATCTAATTATATGATACCATATATATATAAATATACTTTCTCAAATCTCCAGGTGCTCTAGGCCACAGGCCATCACTACCATCCATTTTTGTTTTTAAATGATACTAAGCAAAGCTAAGATGCAAATTTCTAAAGTCAAAGCCAATTTCATCACACTTTTCCTAAAATCCCACACTGAGTTTAGGCGACTCAGGTATCAGTGCAGCCTCCCTTCTCCCTCCTCATTACATTAATAATGCACAGCTAAGAGTTAAGGAAAGGAGTATTATGTAGCAAAGGAACTGTATTACTGCGGCTCTTGTCCTTGGCTGAAATAAGGACCTTTCCCTAAATTATCAACAAAGTTTCTTTCTGGAAGAAGGAGTGTCTGTTGTCTGGCTTCTTTCAAATATGAAAAAGCTAGCTCTGGACCTAGACAACAAGAATAATGTCCTTTTAAAGGCCAGTTTTGAAGGGTTTGGTTTAATTCCTGGCCTCCTCTTCTGCTTGACAGCCCCAATTTAGGAATACCCTTGTAAACAGAAAGAAATTTGGAAACTCCTAAAATTGAGACTTTCTTCACCTTTTACTAAATATATTTTAGTTCCACATGGCTATTTTGTGAGCTCTGTCCTTACATTGTAGAAACCACCACCATTAAAAAAATCAGGCCAATTAACAAATTTAGATTCCTTCTCTCTAATACAGACCAACAGAGGTTAATGCCTAGACACCTTTCACGTCATGTCATAGATGGAAGCACTTTTTAAGGAGGATAAAATTGTTTTAATCCTATAAGTTACTGAGTAAAGAGCTGGCTTTACTGAAAAATGCTATATATTTTGATGTGCACTCCTAACTGATTGCAAAGAGAGGTGGCTGTAAAATTAATTGGCCATAACAGCAGATATATAGATAATGCCCTTTGCTCCAAGAATATGGATCATACCAAGAGCAGAATAAGGAGTCACACTTCTATTTCAATTAATAGGCTTGTAATACTCTAAATTGAGTCAGATTTTTGTGATTTTTGATGTAAAAAGAGGTGAAAGGGTTTACTGGCAGGGATGTGTACAGAAATGGCTTTTTTTTTTTTTTTTTCCCCTCATGAAAATGGGGAATGCTCACAGGAAGCCAATTCTAAATTTGCAAATGCATGTTTTTAACTGGAAACCCGATTCCAAGAATTTCAAGAGAGTCCAATAAAAATCAGCCAGGTTCGATTTCCAACACTAAATACTTAGAACAAATGGATCTGCAGGCCAAGGATTATCTCCTGAAATTCCTAGTACACTGTGAATGACTAATGAACTTGACAAAACTCAAGAGCTTTTCTTAGAAGTCTGCAGAGAACAAGCAAGAAAAAAAAAATTTCTGAGGCCCCATATTGCACACTTCCGTGTAGGGGCAAATTGCTTTATCTAAAACCCTCCAATAATTTTCAGTAGGAAGTGAATGCTAACATAAATGCTAATCCAAAACTTGTTCAAAATTTGAACAGGAATTTAATCTTTCTCCTTTCCCTAGCTCTAGGATGAAAAACTTCAGAGAGTGTTCAGAAAAGGACATGGATAATAAAAATTAATGCAACCCCTCAGCTTCTTGCTCTGCAAAAAATGCAGTTTTTGGAAGATAACGAAACCAGGGTGTCTCCCCACTGCCTCCCCAGTTTTCTGTGCCTGTGATACTGGGACACGGTAGCGCTCACATTCAGATCTTGCATGCTACCATTGGAACAAGAAGTTGGGCTTAACTGAAGCCAGCTATAAAACCGCTGAGCCTCCTCATCTGATCTTTTAAGCATCTACAGAGTATACACTACAGGAGGTATCAACGAATCACCAACGAATGAAAGTGCACGCTAATGAACTGCAGATATAATTGCAGCCAACTTACTTGTGGATACACAAGAGATTCTCTGCCTTCCCCATACTATGGTCCTTTCCCAAACACAGGCAGAATTTTTTAACACTTTTTCTCTAGTGCTAAGTATTCCAAGAAACTACAGCCCATGTTCTTTCCACTGACCACAGAGGGGAGAACGGAGTGTTGTCCCCCAGAGACTGAAAAGGGATTGCTGGCAACCCTTTTCTCAGGTTCAGGCGCGTGTCTTTCTGGAGGCCCACACAGCCTACTGACCTTTGGGCCCAGCACCTTTCCCTTTGCACATTGTTCTTGAAAGACCTTTCCTGCCTCAGCAGAAATCACAACCACTTTTTTTTTTTCGGTGGCATGCTGTAAAAGCAACCCCCCTTTTCTGAATTTCCAAGCACATCCTGATGCAGAACATGGCTGGCCGCCTCCTAAGCCAACCTTCATAGCTGCAGAGAATCAGCCATATGGAATAAAAGTGATGCCCTCCAGCATCTCCTTGTTTTATTCCTGTACAGAGTCCTTTGATTGCACCAAGCACAAGAAAATGAGAATGGTCTGGAGGATGGCAGTAGTTCATTTGCCTGAGTTGCCTCTACATTAGGATGAAGAAAGAAGGAGGGGGAGGAACCCAACGACATTAAGAACAATGTTGGGAATAGGTCTTTAAATCTGTCTCTCCAAAGCCCGCATATTCCCAGCCTTGATAGGTCTCACATTACACAAGATGACATTTCTCTCCATATTGTATTATAATTAATAGGCTACTGCAAGACTTTACCAGCTCCTACTTAATAGCATTTCAGTGCTGGGAAGCAGTCATCAGGTAATCTGGCCATGATCTACTGTATCCTTTCTAAACACAGGTTCTAGCTGCCAAGAATGTCACCATAAAAAGATTTCAATCAATACCACTCAGCTCCTTACTTTCAAATGCTCCAGGTCTAGGAAGAGAAGAAGAAAAAAACCAGTACCCTCAAAACGAACAGCAAACTGGCATATGCATCAAGTACGCAGATTGAAGTGAGCAGATGGGAATTCATTATGGCCTGATCTTGCTCTCTCTTTTATACTTTAGTAACTTTATACTTTGGAAAAGGTCTCACCAAGCGCATGGAGACCGTGTGCACAGAGGGGGTTAAACCCATGCAGATCTTTCCATTCTCAAGCTGCGCTCTTGTTGCCAAACAACAACATTTCAATTGTGATTGGTACAAACAGTTGGGTTTCAATGGCAATCTGTCACGTAGGTTTAAGCCCAGTTTTTACTGATGCAACCTGCAACTTGCTGGGTGGTTGCTGGCTTTGTTATTTATTGGGAGAGAAAGAAAGGAAACAAAACAGATTGGTGTGGTTTTTTTTTTTTTCTTGTCCAGTCTGTAGTTCAAGGACTTGCTCTGGAGTTTGTTTCTCCATTTGTTTTCCCTACAGTGAAATTAATAAATTGGGAATAAAAATGAAATCTGCAAATCCAAATCAAAGCACAGCACCTGCATCTCCTTGTATCACTTTCTGAAGAAGGAAGGAAGGTCATATGCGATCTGTTCATTTGCAGGGCTTCTGTGCTCTCTAAGAGCAAGGGCTATCCAGCAAAACCTGCAAACACTTCCACCTCTAAATTAAAGCAGAATTGATGACTTAAAAACAAAAGGAAATCACTGGTTCAGCAAATTAGCAAATAAGATGTCAACAGGAGAAAAAACGGTCAAGGCTCGGATCCTGATGTAGCTGAAGTAGTTGGAGTAGTTCCATTAAATTCAATGGAGCTAAGAGGATTAATGCTGGCCAAGGATCTGGCTCCTAGCTTTTTCCCAACTGCAAGTCTTAGTTTAGGCTGTTGCCAAGAGGTTAACACTGTGATAGTAGAAGGAGAAAGTATTTATATAATTATATATCTATATATACCTATATTTAAAGAACACTTTGCTACTAGTACTTTTGTCATTTTAAAATCCGTAATTTTAAAACAAAATTATTTCAGAAGAGCAGCAGAACCTCTTGAGTAAACTACAGACTCTCTCACCCACTCCTAGGCCACTTACCATCCCAGGAGCAAGAAATGTTATTTCTAAATGCTGTTTCTTAAAACATAGGGTGCAACTACATAAGAAAGGCTCCCAAGGGTCTCTAAGAAGCCAATGAGTCAACACATAGGCATGAAGTAACAGCAAATCAACAATTCTAAAAAAGGTGCTTCATAAGTTAAGGAAAATAAAAATACAAAGCCTCAGACTTACCACAGAAGGCCCTCAGACTTATGAAACTAAACTGCTGTAATGTGGTACAGTGTTAAGACATACATTTCTTTTTTTTGTTTTGTTTTTTTAACATTCTAGAGGGGCAATACACACTGAACCCAGGAAAAAGCTCACCCTAAAAAGTAACATCAACTTTGATTCGTGCTCCTAAATCCCTAACAGTTTTGCTTTAAAAATAATTGTTCATTCTGCAGAATAAAGTTCCCCCCCCTCCAGCCACCGAAACCCCGCACCGTATCTACATGTTTGACAAAGGCTCTCCTCCAAAACGTTTCTACCTATTTGTCTGAAATTGTACATGAGTGGCATCTCGTCAGGACTTTAAAGCACCTAGCAGGGTTGAGCGATATCCCAAAACAGGACATGATGTACAGCTGAGTGAGACAGAAACAGACTGCCTTTCAATTCCCACAGGAAGCGAGGCGGGTCACTCACCAAAAAGTGACGGCAACAACAATCCCCTCTTTTATCCCTTCCCTTCCTTCTTTCCATTCTTAAGCTGGGCAGAGCAAATGAGGTTGGGTCCACAAAAAATAAGGTTAATAATAATAATTAAACAACAGCAACAACAACAACAGCAACAACAACAAAATAGGCGTCTCAATGTCTGAGGAAAAGTGGGATTGTAAGTGCAGTATTTCTTCATGTGCAGTTCTTCTACTTCATACGAGTCCCCTTTGGATGAGAAGGCCTAGTGGAATGTGTGCTCCCCTCGGACTATGTGCGACGAGAACTCATAGCGGTCCTGGCTTCGGTAGCCACAGATGTTGCACTCTAGCGGGTCCCGGTAGCCGTGGCAGCCCATGTGGATGGTGTACATGACATGGTCCAGGAAAAGGACGCGACAGTGCTCGCACTTGAAAGCCCTAATCTGCTCCCCTTCTCCATTGATGACCTTGTAGATATCCTTTAAAGAGCCCTTAGAAGCTTTTGTGGCATCCAAAGCCTTGGCGTCCTCCTTCATGTAAGCCGGGCTTGGCTTTCTCTTGGGATTTAAGGCAGAGTTTCCTTGGTAGGACTGGCGGTCTTCGTGGCTGCTCTCTGAGTCAGTAGAATCCAGGCAGCTATTGCTGGGGGAGCCCTCTCTATCCTGGGTTCGACTCTTTGGTCTGATGAGGGAGATCGGGCCATCCATGTTGTTCTCGTGACTGTCAGCTGTTTCCCTGCTAATGGGCCTTTCTATCCTGTTAGGATGATAGACCTGAGCATAAGCTGAGCTGATGACCGGGGACACCTCTGCAATTGTGCTTGGTGTGTGCTGCATCAGGGGGTGAAGCGCCTCAGCTCCAAGGTAGGTGATTGCATTGTTGATGGCTTGGTCCATCATGTGAGACTGCATCAGCTCGGCCTCCTTCTCATAGGTTAGGTTCATATCAAAGGGAATATCTGGATAGCCAAATCTCATGAGCTTTTCACCTAAGGGACAAGAGCAAATCAATGAGAAAAATCAATGTAATCACTCCAAGGTTTCACTGTAAAAGGGGTAGGGAGGGACAGAAAACGCCTGACTTGGGGTGAAATTTATTCCAGAGTCCAAAGTTAGCTTCCTTCTACTTGTTTACTGACCTATAAAGTTTCTGTCCTGAGATGGGTAGAACAGCAACCTCACCAACAGCTTTTTTTTTTTTTTTATTCCAGGTGAAACATGTGGCTCCAGTGACCTCCAGACTGATTCCTGTCGGGGTTACCATTAGCCGGGGTCCTTATTTCTCCGTGCGGGAACAGGAACGACAGAACACCAATGTGATGATCAGATTGTCCATCTTTATTTTTTCCAGTCCTAGTTACATTTATATCCTACTAAGTTCCGTACACGCACTCATCTATCTTCTAATAGGCTACAGGTTATCTACACGCGCTGTTCATGTGCCTCTACAAGCATTTGCATTGGTTAATTGCAATTAGCATGTAAAGCCCAAAACTTGCCAAAAACTCCCCTGTCTCATACCCTGTTTTGCTCAGACTTGTGTGCTTTTGCTGACCAGAGGTGTTTCTCACTTATCTGCTATCTTGTGTGTTTGTGCCAGCCTTATTTTGCTGGCCTTGTCTTCGTCCTTGCATTCTTCTGCCTGCACTAACTTTCCCTCAGTGTGGCTCAGACTCCTACAGATTCCAAACCTTCCACTGGGCCGACTGTGCCCGTGCTTCAAGTTAGGAAACACACGGTAACTGGTAGAAAATGGGATTGAACCACTGAGGTCAATGAGGCTCCAACGGTTTATACCATTAGACAGACTCTCCCAAAATTAAAGGAGGCAGTACCACATGTCCCCCACACTCTGAGGTGCCTCATACCTACCTTACAACAGGGCTGCATAGTGAGAAACCTAAGCGACAGTACAGGGGGCTGGTACGGTGGCACCTTTAGAGCCACGTACGTAAATCCTTCAACCAGAAGAAAAAAATATGAAATGACTGTATGCAGCCACAGAATGGAGGAAGTAACGGGAACACTGGGGGCTGATCTGCCATCTCACATTCAGGCTATAGTATCTTTGTAGTTCTTACCCTCAAAAAAAAAAAATCCTATCCCAATGTTTTGGGCTGAGGAAAAAAGATGCACACCCTTCAGTGTCTATTTATGCAAGAAAACAAAACAGAGAAACCACATGTATAGCTTAGTTTCAGTTGGTAAAAGGCAAAACCAACTTTCATTGACACAGGATAAATAAATACATAGTGATAATGAGGCCAGCTGATTCATCACTATGTGAATCCAATTACACATCCTTGTAACCTTTTTAAATCAATGGCACTACAAATATGCAAAACCAGAACCACATGCTGGTAGATTATGCTAGTCACAAGGTATGTTACGTATCACAGCTCTCCTTTGAAGTTAACAAATTTACCACTACTTACATCAGGGCTCAGCTCAGCAACACTGCTTTTCCAGTGATGGCTTTAGAGTGTCAGTACAAGGGAAGTTCATATAACAACTCTTCTTTTTAAATAGAAAAGGTTGTATGTGTAACGATGTACAAGATACAAGACATACATGCTCATATGTGTTCACACACACAAATATCAGCTAGTTGCTGACAGATAATTTTTAAGCTGATTTTAGAAAGTATGATAAATAATTTTGGTTGGTTTTCAGTGTCTTTGTTACTTTTCACTGCCTGAGTACATAAAACCAGACTTTTCTTCAATAGTGTAAGCTAATAAATTCAAGGAGTCACTACATACGACTGGTTTGGCTATCCAAGAATTAAAGAACTCAAGAATCTTCTATCACCTTTTGCCAAAACTGCTTGGAACAAAATGTGTATAAACCACCATAAGAAAGAAACAGAACTGTAATCCTAAATCTCTTCCAAATAACATTAGTACATTTCAACATAGCTATCACTCAGCATTTTATTTTTGCCTGTAACAATTCATTCCACTTAGTGTGGCTTATCTTAAAGTGATGCATAAAGAGAAATAATTTTACATTACCCATGGAACAATCAGGTTATCCTTGGAGATGATGCATCACTCTTGGTTGGGAACTTAGCCCTGATTAGCAAGGTAATTAAATGCAAGTCTAAAGTGAAGCATGTGAATATTCCTACTCTCTTCAGCAGTACTGCTCACATGCTTCTGATTAGACACCATGTTCATGTACCTCACAACCTTTCCCTACAGCTGGCTGTGTTACAGCTTACCGAAAGGAAGCATGATGTAGAAAACTGTTCCTTTGTTACACATTAGACATTTGGAGAAAAATAGGGAAGGAAGAAGTAAATGGTGCTACAGCAATAGCCTCTGTAATCTAACGTGACCTAAGGATGATTCTTGCCATCAAATATCCTCTTTTCAGCGTTTCTGCCGAGGGCTGGCAGTCTCACTGTCTGTGATGGCTGTCCCGCTGCTGATAGGATGGACAACTCTTTAATGGGAGGTGGCTCCTGCCTCACTTGAAACTGAGCAGCCCTTCCCAGGTTGGGCCAAAGTGGGACTGGGGGACAGCTCCAGGAGGCACGTGATCTCTTTGGCACAGTGGAAAGAAAGAAATGAAAATGGAAAAGGCCATTGGTCTCTGTCACCTGCTCTGGCCACCTGTATTGTTCCTGTGTTTGAATAAAGAACTGGATCTAGTAGGAGTCTGATCCAGCCATCAAACACGCTGTCAGTCCTCTGTAGGCTATACAGATCAAGAAATAATACCTATCCTTTATGGACTACTTGGATGAATGATACAAACCTTATTTTGATTCCTTTTATCTTCCACATTTAGTTACTCCACCACAGACAGCAGAGTAGAGAAAACTGTAAATTGCCAGTAACCTGAATTATTCATTCTTTTAATTATGAACCGGTTCCAAAGATGTCAGAGCCTTAGAAATGAAGCATGACATAAAAAAGTAAAATAAATGATAACACGGGGAGGAGAGGGCATAAACCACAGAACTCAGAAGAAACATTAACAAACCAGCCTGACGTGGTTCTCAATTTGAATTCCTCTTTAGCCAAATCTGTACTTAAAACTAATCAGATTCATAATTTTGAATTTTCATGCAAAATAATGCTCAAATTCTACTTATTCTTGCCATATATTAGTGAAGTAGAAGAAGAAACATTCTTCACTGTGGTCACCTTATCGTATGACATTCAAAAAACCTCAAAACAGGTATTTGAAGCTAGATCAAAGCACACAGACACAGTTGTCCTGTGATACCTGTAGTCCATCTCATCAAGTATCTAAAGTGACTGCAATGCCAGACACTTAGAAGAAAGCTGCAAGGAATCTTGGAGAAAGCGGTTACAGAATCTACCACCGGGTAGATTGCTTCCTTAACCCCATTAACTAGAAGCTGACTAATTCTGAAGCCAGTTGATCTTTACCTATTCTGAGATGCCTGTGTATTTTTAATTCTTACTATAACAACCGTGGTCTTATCGTAAGCCACACAAAAGTCTCCTTTTGTATCCTGTCAGTTCTTAATGCCAGTGACACTCTGTGAGAGTAAGCACTACATTCAAACCGAAAATACATGAATCTGCTTCATGTGATCAGCTTGAAGATGGTTGCTTTCAATTTCACTAGTGTCTGCTTCTTCCTTCATTGAAGGAGAGGCAAAAAGAACTACTCAGACTCCTGCGCATCAGAAGTTATGCTTTCTGCCTCCACTATTTCAACAAGTTTGGTAAGACTAGTACCTCCATAGCAGATATATAACCAAGTCTCTCACTCAGAAATTAACAGAAATTTGCTGTATGCTGCTTCTTTTCCTCCCGAACTTTCAGCCAGAGTAGAGACTGTGGTCCATAACCAAGGTCCCTTGGAGATTGCTGATCAGAAGAGCAGTAAAGCATTGATAGATGTAGCATGCAAAGATTTTAGCTTATGCTTACATGACCTTCTCATAAACACCATTAAGTTGTTTTGGACAGGTGCCACACTTGCAGTATGCACAGGAAAATTTCCTGCAAGCAAGAGAACCATTACAAGTTCTTCCTGATAGAGTTGAACAATATTTCATTGGGGAGAAAATGGGAAGAAAAGTAACATCATGGTGAAAAATGAAAAGTGGCAAAGTGGAGACTGCTGTTTTTCAATTCAAACACTGTGATGCCATGAAAGATCAGAAAAGGCAGAAATAAAAGATACAGTAAATATGAAAGAGGACACTTTTTCCCTGCAGCTGGATCTGGATAAAAAGCTGCACGTCACATGAAACCCTGAATTCCTAGCCCCAGGAGAACGGAATACCAAAATGATCTGTTACACCTATAGAAGAAACAACAGTTAGAGTTTCTCTAACAACAAAGTAGCATGCCCTACTGAAGAGAATAATAATCTGCTACAGCGTATCTCAGGCAAGGATTTCCAATCAGTAAATTTGCCTTTGAAGACAGTAACAACATATGGTCAATTCCACCCGAGTGGACAAGTAGCATAACCTTCCTGGTCTGAAAAGACCATAATCTACGGATTCCAAAAATGGATTCAATTTATACCATCCAAAATGGTATAAATTTTGGATGGTTGCCTCAGTTGCAAGGTACACTTACAATCAGTAAACTATACTGCTTTGGGAGCAGGCATGGGTACACCAGAATTTAAGGGAAGGGAGCAAGGTCTCCAGCCCTCTCAGATAAACTCTCTAGCCCCTGCGCAGATAACCTCTGAGAGGTATTGCAAACACAATTCTGTTCAAGTCAGTGGACAACCTGGGGGAAAAAAAGAGCAAGAGGTTTGAACTGCCCTTCTTTCTTTTGAGGCTGTAATGTTTCTGACAACACTAGGGAAACCTGCTATGATGGGTCCATGTTTACAATCTCATAAAGCTCTATTTGGCTTGTCAGTGCTCCCATTTCCACCCTCTTCAACCCCAGCTGTTGTCACAGCAGTAAATTAAATCAGAGTATAAATCCTCCAAGTTCTTATCAGCTATACAGCAATTCATTTCAGACCACTCTTAAAGACAACAGTTTTAAGAACTAAGCTTTTGTCTCAGAAGGACTAATAACAACAACGTTGGAAATACTGATGCCTCCTGGTGTTCATCCTGTGGGATGGATTGTTCCTGACCTAACCTCGGCTTAGCACTGATATCTGGGAATGGTCAGATGACTGAGAGCAGCCAGGTCAGTGTGTCAGTGCCCTCCAGGTGAGCTGCTGCATGCTGCTAGCTCCCTACTATTCAAAACCATGTGGGTTAGCTTAAAAAGCCCTTCAAGTGGTGATTTAACATATCCATCTGAATCTGCATTTAACTGAGGGGCAATGACTTTCCTAAATGGCTGTGTTAATTGCTTACAGTCCTCTGATCCTCTCTCCTAATTGTCCTTGGTGTAGGCAGAATGAGTATGTGACATCCTTAAATTCTGTACGACTGTCCATCCGGGGACTGTGTGGAAAACATGTATTACATGACTTCAGAGTCTAGCAGCATACACTTACCCCAAGTAATTCTCTGTCCCAACTCCACTCCTAAGTTCAGCACTGCCTCAGTAGCAGTAAAAAGAAGCTTTAAGCTACAGCTCAAACCCATACTATCTCCTGTTAGAAGCTGAACAATTTTAAGATGTCAAGACACAAAGCAAAATATGAATTCTGGGCCTAGGATTCTAAATTTGGTAACCAAAAGTAAGCCAGTGCTGTTTTATATTCATGCGTTAATAAGGTTATTGTGTGCAGAACGCTACACTTGGAGCAAGCACTTCTTCCAACAGAAGTGATGTGATTTTACTTCCTCATGCCGGTATTATCAGGCCAGTTGTTGCCAACTCTCAAGAATTTAATACAAGTCTTGAGATACTTGTTGTTTGTTTTTTTAACACACACACACATACGGAGCCAGATAATTATACGAGTCTTAGGTTTTTTTTGCTGGGGCAAGGAGAGGGAAGATGACAAGTCTAAATCTCAAAAAGGCCAGAGAAAAGTTAAAAAAAAAACCAAACCAGCCTTAAGGCACAGTAAAAAGCTCAAGATTTTCTAAGCCATTTTCATGATCCTGGGGATCTCACTTTTGAATTCTCTGGGTTGGTAAAATTAATTAAATAATTTTCATGATTTCTTGCTTTGATTTAACCATCTCCATTGTTGCCCCTCCCCATCACAACCAAGTTCTGAGTGCGCTACTTTTCCCTTTGTTCTTTTGGCTATTACAAATGACAAGTAACCTACCTACGCACTAAAAATAATAAAAGGCGTATTGCAAGCTTACCCACAAACTTCTGTGGGGTGGAGCTTTTACGCTTTCCCATGTTGCTTGTCAGCTTCTCTATAACAGCAGGTCTCTCAAAAGGCACCAGAGAAATATTGTTGTCCATCACAGGCTCTTGTTCCTTACAATCTTCCATAGGAGGTACTACATAAAACCAAAAAATCGTATCAGACAAGTCTGGTCTACACTTCACAGACAACACAAATCATTTGAGCCCTGCTGATTGCGCAACAAGTGCAACACAAAATAAAGCAAGGTGCAAGAACACACTGGCCATCAAGATAGCAATCACCTTTAAGCAGAGCCACGTTTACAAAATGCCTCTCTTTAGGAGCCTCTTACTTAGCAGAAGTCCAACTTTAAGCATGTATTAAAGGACTTGTTTTGTTCTGAATGCTCAAGATCCCCAGTGAGAAGGGGACACTTCTGAAAACTCAATCTGTAGATGACATTTTCTGTTATTCTCCCTTGTCACCTGTTGTCAATGTAACTTTTTAGTTAGCATTCTGTGTGTATTCCCTTAACTTCACGCTTATCATACAGCATGTTATTTTCTTTTCATGCTAACCTTAATGACTAAAAAACATACAAGGCATTGATGACCTGTGTTTCCTGGGCCTGGCTGTGCATTCCCCAAGACAAAGGCTTCCTGAATGAAGGATCTGTTTGTTCAAGCATGTTTCCTCTCTATACACAAGACTGTAAAATCAACAAACACTGTACTGGAATTACAGGATTAACATTGCATGGAAATTCCCTTCAGAATCAGTCGCAGAAACTATAAATTTTTTGATTAATACTTTATTCCTTCAAACACAGACCTAAAACCAACCTGTGAATGCAAGTCTTCTGTGTCTATCCTCCCACTTCTTGGGATCAGCAGGGAGCATTCCTGTGCTAAATAGGTTAGGGGAATGCTCATCCACTGTCTCTGAGATGATAAAAAGAAATCAGTGACCCCTTCTGTCTTTACTCATTTCACTCTTCATTGCTTGTCGGGTTAAGGACTAAGGTGCTAGAGCAAAAGAAGTATAGGAATTGCCCAGGCTCCTGACCAGGATAGCGACAGACTTGCACAGGGTTTTATGTCACTTGCTGACATAGTGATTCACTAAATGCCTACAGAGCACTCTGATTTTGTCCAGCACCCTCTTATAAACACCAAGAAGAGTCAGTGGTACCGTGCTGCAGATCAGGCCCAGAGAGTCTGAGTCATTTGCAATATATGTCAAGTGTGACTCCACCTGTGGCTCTGCTGCCATGAATTTAATACATGGCTTAATTGTCCTGCAATCATCTTCAGACGGTAGTAAGAGACACTTGAGAAGGATCAGCCACTAGTTCATGTGCTAATGGGATGGTAAGGTGTAAAAGATTTTTTGAGAAGAATGGATGGCCAGAGAAATAGAAGCTAGGATGATCTTGCACAGAGTTCCTACAATTTGTAAAGCGAGCAACCCTTTGTATACTCTGTATTAGATAAATCTTCCAGTGAAGTGCAGGTGGTATTACAGAGGTAGCAGAGAAGGGCTGAAACCCTTATCTTCTGCTAGTCCTCCTCTGGTCTCCCACTATAGCAGCCTTCCGTGTCACAGACACCTTCTCCCATTATGTGCCATAAATGAACACCACCAGCCTACTTTCCTCCCAGGTAACTTTACTACCTTTAGGATCCTAATATGGAGTAATCACTCCCCTGTTCTTAAACATGCAGCTGTTTGCTAGCACATAATATATGAAAAATGGGGTGATAAAAGCCTTGTCTTTGCCATCTTTCTAGTAAGGAAGAGCAAATACCAGGCAATTACAAGAAAGAGTATCTGCTCAGGTGAACTTCTAAATCCAGACATTCATAATAAGAAAACATGGCAATTTATTCATTTGATTCCATTTGTGCCTCTGCTGCTATGGAAAGCTGAGTACTTTGAGGCTCAGAACCTACCATATGCTATAAAATGATTTACTCTGCTGCTTTTTTATTTGTACAGGATGCTCCCCCTGAGAAACACAATGGTTTCTCATTTACAAGGCAGTCCTGCTGGCATCAGTGAAAGAGAGGAAGAAAAAGCGTAAATATGAAATGAATCTAATGTTGCAACAAAATGCGATGCAGTGTTCAAGTGACCTAATTAATGCCCAGTGCAGACTGGGAGGTCTGGAATACTTTAATAACTAAGGCTAAATTTTTACGGTTATTTAAATACTGTGGTTGGTCAGGAGCTATCTTTACTAGTTCTACTCAAGTATTTACTGAGGAGATTTTTGGGAGAAAGGAAAGATTATGTCTGTTGATTTTCACTGGGAACTGGCATCTGACTGTCCTTTTGGTTTACCAAAAACGAGTGTATGCACGCACACTCTGTGTGAAACCCTGGATCCCTGCTCCAAGGCGACAGCCATCCTCACTGCGATGGGCCTGGTTTGCACACAAGTGCTACTTCAAGAATTTCCAGCCGTTGGTGTACAGAACACACGAGGCTGGTGGTGGGGACCTAGGGAGGTGCAGAGGGCTCTAAATCCCTCCTAGGAAGACTTCCTAAAGGTATGCTAGCTTTGTAGATCTGTACTTACCCATAAAATCAGTTGAAAACCTCCTGATTACTTCCATAGCCATCTGAATAAGCCCCAAATGCAGTGACATTTGTATGTCTTATAACAATTAAGTAATAATTAAATAATTCTACTGTTGGGCATATGCGTATAAAATTTCCTAGACGGAATTTGAAACCTTTCTTCCATGAAAAATGAATAGTGCTAAAAAAGACATCTGCTCTTCTCTAAGTCAGGCAAAAATTCTGCTTGGACTCCTTTTAAAAGAAGTACAATCATCACCAATAAAAACATTTTCTTTTCTATCTTTCCTGCTGCAAGCTCTTTTTCCCACCTCAGAACTCAACTCTATAATCCAGACCATGGCTCTTCTGCAACAGAATCACTGAATCATGCCAATATTTGTGTTGTGATGGGAATAAGTTACCGGAATGTGTTTTGTTATGCAGATTTCCTGGGAGAAGGGAGAGAGAGAAGTAGTCTAGTTTCTGGAACCATTTAAATTGCATGCAAAACCAGACCAAACAGGTGAGACGTCACATCTTAGAAACCCAAGGAGTTACGCTAAAGATCACATTATCAATTCTACATACACTAATTTTCATTTCAATTTAAAAAATGTACAAATAAAGGGCAATCAGCCCAGCCTGCATAATTTCTTTTTGGGAAAAAACAAAATAAAAAAGAGGAAAAGCAAACCGATCACACACAACCAACAGTTATCACAAATCAGCTGCTCTGTGGTAGAAGCTCATGTGTACACATTTACTCTGCGGTAAATGCAATTCCTTTTTTGTTGTATTTCATTGTACTTCATTCCCTTGGTAGTGGGAGCTACCGAAGAACAGCTGACATGTTATAACTAGCTTTGATACAGCAACTCATTTTAGGCTGTGAACCTATGGCCTCAGCTCAGAAAGGCTTTTTACTTCTAAAAGCTCACATTTTAGTAGGCTTCTGTTCAGGGATATTCTTAACCAGCTATCAGGGTGTGCTCCTGGATTGCCCATGCAAACATTCACCACTTCTAACACTGTTAATGTCCTCAATTGCAGTTAACACCAAATGTTGTTTCTAAACCCAAACTCTCAATACACAAACACAGATGATCTTCAGAACAAAGACTTTATTTTCCTGAAGAGACACTGGTCTTTCAATCACACTGCTCAAAGTGGCTATCTTTTCATTTCTGCTTCTTAATTTGTAAGAAACGACACATACTATTAGAGAAGTTTATGCTGTTTCAGTGAGGAAAGAATAGGGAAAAAAAGAAGTAAAATAAATCACCCAGTGTGCATTTTGCTGATAAATACTTTTGTGTGCAGACGACAGACACTGGGCTGAGTCTCAGCTGGTATAAATTAGTATTACTCCATCAACCTCAATTTCCTTTCTTAAGCTCACAATATTGCTATTTTAAAAAAGTGTGTGTGCGCAGAAAAATGACAGGAAATATTCCCATGTACCCTGGTGTGAAGTCTCCTGTGGGACCAGCATTTTAATGATGTTTTAAGCAACTATGTAAGAGGGAAGGACACAAGTCCATTGTGTGTTTTCTGTGGAGCTGGCCTTTGAGCCTTGCACTGCCTAGGGCTAGGCTTCTTTCTCCTTCTAAAAAGGGTATCCTTCTGCACCCCAATTTAGGAATGTCCCTAAACTTTTTTGCTTTGTGGAGATGGAGAAGAACATATAACTGGGTGTAAACCATAGCTAGTCTTCAACACTTCTCCCTGTTTCTTCCCACCAAGGTCATGTTCTTGGCATTCGGAGTCTGCCACTTTTGCCACCCCCAACACACTGTGCTAACTAGGAGACCGCAGACTAATTTCTACCTCCAGGGCCAGCGCTGCTTAGCCGAAAATTGCCAACAACAAAGTCACTGGAGCTGTCTTGCAGCTGCCATCGTGCTGAGCAGGGAACAGGAGCTAGCCACAAGGAGGGGCAGCTCAGCAAGCAACCGGCACCCTGCGAGATGATGCAGAGGGACCCAGAGACTTGTACATTCCTACCCACACACCGAAACTAGCCCTTCTTCCCCTCCTCTGGCTTCCCCTTACAACTTTAGTCAGGTGATCTAGCCATCTGCAAGACAAAGATAATTGAAATTAAAGGCCTCATCAGGCCACTGCGTAAGCATCCAAGTAGATGTCTGTAGCATGTCTATAAAAACTGATCAACTTGAGCACAATGCTTGAAAAAATTCCAAACTCTCTAGGGGCTGCCTCCAGTTTTCCAGAACAATTCATGTCTGCAGAAATAATTTAGACTGATATTAAGTGTTGGCCATATTGGTGGAGACCCAGCACAGCTACCTGCATCCTTAAAGCAGGATGCAGGTAGGGATAAGAAAATCCCCACCTCTATCTATTCTGTGCATACTGGTGAAGTTGTGACCAGGAGTCACACCAAAATGCATTCAGAGGCTTCAAAACACTCAGCAAGGAGAAAATACTGAACAAGTATTTGGAAAGAGAGTCAGAAAAACTTAACCCCAGTGTGATGCAAAATAAACCAATGATCAAAATCTCCAAAGCATACACTCACTCATTCTCAGGAGTACCTTTTCCATGTGTGACATGGGAGAGAAGGAAACAAATACATTTTTCAGGGTTAGACTAAGACCTAACTTTAAGCTGAGTAATCATTTCTATGGTCTTCCCTGGTGTCTTTATAGTCCCAGGAGAAAGGACTTTGCTGCAGACCTCTACAGGTTGGTGCTGATGACCCTCACACTCCCATGCTGAACTTCACGGGTGGGAGTGACGCTGGGATGTGAAGTGATATTTATTACTGGTCCCAGCTGAATTTGGAGCTCCCTGTCGCTGCCTGTCCTTGCTGTGCCCTCGCTAAACAGCTAAATGAAGACAGAAACAGCTAAACAAAGACAGTGGATCAAACATCCCCTTAAACATTCACCAGGGGAGATTTAGACATATTTGCCCAGAGGAGAAAGAGGCACTAGTTGAATTCAAAGTGCTGTTTTAAGCTAATTTTGTTGAGAAAAGTGAAGTGGTTGTGTGAACATTTCTATTTTAAGCCCAAGCAAAGTCAGTCAGGCTGTAAATAAAAGAACTGTCCACATGGGGTTTTCACTGGTTTAACTTCCGTTGGTAGAAAAATCAAGGCAAGGTCAACCATTCCAGCTTCTTTGGGTAGACAAGGTTAAGGACTTACTCTTCCTGTCATAGCATTAAGCAGCTTAGAAAAAGCTTTACATTTCCACAGAAGTACACTACCAACAAGAGTAAACCTAATTTTAATAAATAACTGAATAATAAACCCAGAAGTTGAGTAGAATTTGGGTAGATCCTCCACAACGTGACCTCTGAAACCTCCTGGCTGTCATAACTCTATCAGCCTACTGTTATTTCCCTAGGGAAAGGCTGACTGAAATCACCATCCAGCTGGTTAATAAGACAGGCACACCCTCATAGAGTGAAGAGGGTGTATTTTGTTGGGAATGGAGTCAGTGGTTAAAATCCTACTATCAACTACGTGCTCCATCTAGCAGAGAAGCACACAACAGGTACCTGCAAATAGCAAAGCCCTGAGATCAGTCTTTCTGCTGACTTTTACAAGTGTAAAGTCAGGTCTAAAGCTGATAATCACTAACTTTAAAGACATTGAAGTCATCCATTACATTTTAAATGTTGATTGTAGTCTCCAGGGTGTCTACAGAGATAGTAATTACTTAATAGAGCTGTATGAACATTTTGGCAATACATATCAGATATATTTAAATGCCTTTATAGGATTAAATTGTTCATGGAAAAGTACTCTTTAAAATTTTTTGGTAATTTCTTTCACCAAAAAATAGCCCATATTAGAAACACCAAATAGAATTTATTTCAGCTTGTATTTTTAGGTTTTTAGAAATGACCTTTCAGAACTTTTACGTAATTAATTTGTAAATGAAGCCATATGACTCCACTCAACACGGTAAAACAAAATGGAAAAAAAGAGGAAATGTTCTTTCACCTTTTCATCTACCTACAATCTAACTTTCTGGTATTTTTAGATATATGGCGGTTTTTAATCAAAATGGAAAACATTTAATTTTTATATTTTCTGATTAGTAAGAAATTTTAAATCAAGTACCAAACATCTAAAGACAACTTTTAAAAGTTAAGAGATACTCGGTTTTAGAAGAGTTTCCGAAAGACTAGTTTTGAATAAAATTGTAACAATTTTTGGACAGCTACCATTTAGTATTTAGTGCTACAGATAAGCTTACAACCCTCCAGTCCAAGACATTATGCTCACTATCCATACTAATAGATACAGAAATTTTTGAAAACAAATTCATGGAGTTTGACATTTCTTGCTTTCAACAATCTTTTTGGCAATCTTCAGTCTTTATGTATATTAACACATGCAGTGTTAGTTAACATATTAATACTAACACATGTAAATGCATATAAACATTTTTTTTTGGTTATAATGACTTTCATCAACACTGTTGAATTCCATTCTGCTCTGGTGATTTTTATATCTATCCCTTCCCTTTTTTTGGATAAAAGAAATATTACAGGGAGTAGAAATAATGACTTCTGAATACGTCCACCATTCTTATCTCTTATAATTACCAGTCACTATCAGAAAGGAAGGGGAGGGGAATCATACATTTCATACATGGCTTAGTTAATTTTTAGGGTAACTTCGCACAGATGACTTCGCTTTATTTTCATGACTGCATATTTATACATACTAAAAAGTGAAATACTGACTTAATAAATAAATAAATAAATAAAATCAGCAAAACCATTGCTGTTAAATTGGACAGAGTGAGGATTTTACCCATCTTTTCTCCTCCTGCCTATCCGAGTATAAGCAATCTATAAGATGGAAGTGATGCAAAGCTGAAAGGAAGGAAGAGAAAGAGATGGAAAAAAATCCGCAAGAGATGCTGCAAATCCAAGAGACCTCAAGAGGCAGTTTCCACCCACCATGGTGACTCATGACCTGCCCGGCAGCCTCCATACTGACATTCTGCAGATAGTTGTGGCAGCGTTCCTTGTGCTCCTCCAGCGAACTGCGCTGCTTGTAGCTCCGGCCGCAGTAGTTGCACTTGTGAGGCTTCCCCACTGCGGAAAGAACAAGAGCATCAGGTCAAATCCACTGCAACCCACTTTTGCTATCAAAATCACACCTTTGCAAAAAACAACTCTTGCGATGGAAAGACACCCAAGAAAGGTTACTCAAGTCCCAGACCTTTTTCCCAGCCCCATTTTCCCACCACACACACCTCCTCCCACCCACCGGGTACTTCGCCCCATCCGTTTTTCACACTAACGCGTAGATTCATCAGAAGGAAAAAGAGGCGGACTTGTTGGTCGCAAAGCAAATAAACAGACGACGAGAGAGGAAAACAAACCAAACAGCTGAATCACACCCCAGCACTGCCTGTGTGTCACCAAGTCTCGTGGGAAAGAAACTTCTGAGACATTTTGCCCATGGCACGAACAGTTGCCTTTACAAAAACGAGTTGCCCCAGTGGCCTAATTCTGCTCCCAACTGTGGGGAAACCCATTACATGGCCCAGAGGAGTTGTTCTTTCATTGAGAAAACTTTGCCAAAATTACTAAAGGGAAAGTTGGAAAATAAAAGACAACAGAAAGTAACTTTGGTAACAGCACTGTTACAAGCCAGAACCAAGCTGTCAACAGTAATTCAGAGATCAGCTAATATTAAAATATATATAATATAAATATATAAAAAATATAAAAGGCCATAGGTACAATGAAAATCAAGCCAGACAAATGCAAGACGTAACTCCAATTTTTTAGTTTTTTTTGTTTCACTCAGCAGCATTATGAACAAATGGCAAATGCCTCTTAATACATGCAAAACCTGGCACCAGATTCTCATAAAGTATATCCTTTTCATAGCATGTCATTAAGAAACCACAAGAATGGCCTAACCCAAGGCCAGAAAGCTAGCCAGAAGTGTATTTTGCCAAGCTGTGATAATAAAGGCTTTTAATATAATTTAAACTTGTAGAACACGAACATTTATTCTCTAATAACTAAAGAGCTATTAAGTCAGTACTGCAAGTCTAGTAAAACACCATCGGCTGTGATTTTCAGAGCTGGCTAAGGGATGGGGAAGGCCAACTTCTTCCAGAATTTTGAAAATCTTAGGTAAGAATTTTAGTTTCCGGCCAAAGAAATTAAGAACATCCTCTGTTGGATACTATACATGTTTCTATTGGGTTTGTCCCAATACAGAAAGCTTTTCATGGTCATTTATTTAATGAAATCCAAGCTGCACTAATTGCAGCCAAAATGCACCGTCACTACTGGGATGGGAAAATGCAGGGGAAACTGGGGAGGACACCTGTAGCCCATAGGAAGCTGGTCAGAGGGCTCCTTGCATTGGGGCTGAAGACCCAGAGTCAGGGAAATTCTCTGGGGCTCTGCAGGACTAGCACATACCACAGTGTGTGCCCCACATCACCCATATAATGGAAGATGAAAAAGCCTGAGTCTCCAGTATCAGAGCTGGTCAAAAAATTTCAAATGTTTTTGTCCCAGAAAAAATGGATTTGATGAAATGAACACACTTGCAGAAAGTTTCTGTTTTTCTCAAAAAGTTTGTGCGTAAAGTTCAGTGACACAACCAAGTCTTCCACTGGGGGAAAAAAAGCTGCTTTTAATAAGCATCCAAACTGTGGATTTATTTCTCTTTACTTAGAGATAAGGCTTATCCTCAGGAAAGTATTGTGTCTTTATTTTATTTTGCTCACTAACTTACACTGTTGCCATAACTGGTGCCGATACTGGAAATCTCAGTGGAGGCCAAGCATGAGGCTCATTACCATTCCCAGAGTAATTGCCCTTGATGTGAACGATCTGTATCAAGTCTCAGCTCTTAAACATAAACCAGCCATCTCATTCTGGAAGCACCTTTAGGAAAACACACTGGCGGCTCCCTAGGGTGGAAAGACTTTTATCATCACCATTACGCTGCTTCATCATGCATCTAGATGGCATCCATGTCTGCCAGACTGACACCTTTATTAGAAGCTAAGTGAGTCAAAAAAAATGAGTCCAGTTAACTGGATCAAAAAAATCAAATACAGTTGAAGGGATTAAGTTAACCGAGCTGAAGCAGGGCTGAATTAGCCCACCCAGTTTTGCTACACAGGTTTATCAAGATAAAGTGTAAGACACAAGGGAAAGGGATGACTGCTTTCAGCTATTCAAGGGGCAGCTACAATTAATTAAATATGTTATCATTTAGCACAGAGAAACATATTCTGCTACAAGCTCACTGTACAAAATCAACAATCAAAAAAAAAGTTTGTATTACACTTCTTCAAATGGTTGCTCCCTGCATTGCAAAAATTTCAGAAACACAAGGCTGAGCTTTTCCAATGATATCTAGGATAGTCAGCTACACAAATTCCATCAAATTTCAAGGTTCATAGAGAGATGATAAAAGCTAATGATAAAGGTACCATTTCTACAGGCAATATGGGATTGGAGGAACATAACTCCCCAAGGAAAGAAATACTCCAGCACACATGCTCCTTCCTCTGGGGAGAAGATAAGAGAATAAACAACACGTGACAAATGTTAGTCATGTTGCCTAATACACAACTGGAAGCTGCTCAGACACAACCATGAAGAATGAAGTTTATGAGCTCCAGTTGAGTAGGATCAAATACAACTCCCTTGGGTTCATTTCCAAATTCTGTTCCCCCTGCTCTACAGATGCAATCACATCATCGCCCCACATGTGAAAAATCTGATTTATACTACAAAATCACACAAAGTGACGGTGACTTGGGTTGCAATGCAATTGATAAGGTCAGACCACAACGGAATCAGTTCTGATAGCAGCAGTTTGTGTCACCAGCAATTCTCACAACCCATTTGGTAAGAGGTGCAGCTAGCTGAGGTAGCAATTACAGTCTGGATTTTAGAAACCTTGTTGTTGTGACAAATGTCACGTCATTGAAATAGCTGCAAATTTCCCCTCATATTCTCAAAGTAACTAATGTCAAAAAATATATATATTTTTGGATGTGAGCGTTGCCAGTGGGCGTACATTTTTCCATATTTTGTATTACGCAATAAAAAGCTGTAAAAGTGTATTAGCGAATTCAATTCTGGTGATCTCCTCAACAGCAGACTTTTTTCCACATAAACCACTGTATGAAACCACATGACTGCCAAGAGAGATTTCAGCCTTTATCAAATACTGTATAGGAGGTAAACATTAATAGCCAAAATTTGCCCCCAAAACATGTGGCTTGCACTACTGGGCATGAGCAGTCTTGGTCTATAGACCACTGACTTGAAGGCAAACAGTCTAACAGTGCTATGGCCTTCCAAAACCCTCTCCAAGCACCCACTAAAGGCAGCTCTTTCCACCATGGAGCCATTTCCACTGTGAAGTCACTCAAAAGTTTGGCTCAGCTTGCTTGGTACGAAGCTGCCTTCTCAGAGATCCTCACTGAAGACCATGGTACACAGACATCACATTCAGCGTTGTATGCAGCCGCCACTGCCAACGGTAGTGGCACCCAAGCAAAGTCAGTTTGGAAATCCCTGGTTTGGGGTAATTATTCCTTCATCACCTTCTCAAGGTAAGCAATCAGATAAAAAATTACCATCACTCATTCTCATAGAAATGACACAATACAGTGAATGCAAACAAGCCCAAAATCTTGAGAAATCTTCAATCTGTTGTTGAACTGGGAAAGACCAAGGCACTGGGCAAAACCCAGCAGCCATACCTATGAAACAGCTAACTTGAAGAACATAAAACCCCACTTTATATTTCTTGCTGAAATGTCAGAATTTCCACGCGTTTAAGCTCAGATTCGTACGGATGACAATGTGGCACAGAAAACCCACAGTGGAGTCTCAGCCTCAAATGGAAAATATTATGACAGTCACAGTGAAAAAGACATTTAAATTTGAAGTACAATTTTTACCATTAAACAGGTAAACCGCTCGTCGAGATTCACAGAGAAACGGAGTTTCCTTATGAAATTAAAATGCTCATGTGGAGGGAGGAGGGGGAAGAGGAGGAGGAGGGCATAAAAGGCAAGGTGTTTCTGAGTTAGGAATACTTTGAGTCCTGTGGGTGAACTTTGATAGCTGAGAAGTCTGCGTGCAGTGACAATGAGATGGTGTAACTCTAAGGTCAATATTCAAGACAGAAAGCAGACTTGGGCCTAGGGAAACTTCTTTAAAGTCATAAAATAAGGTCAGTGAAAGAGAAAGAGCCCGTAAGGCATTCACGCAGCATTTTGTTCTCAAAAGACATGGGAGTGCATAGCAGAATATAAAGTAAGTCAAAGGGAAATAACAAGGCATCCCAGGTAACACCTTGCCATAAGCATATAACAGCTTACAGAACAGGTTAAGAGCAACGATACACTTTGCTGAGCCAAAATCCTGTCTCCATTAAGACCAATGACAAAACATTCACCGATTTCAGCAGTCAGGATTAACTACTCCCACTATTTTGGGTACCACGTTCTCCTCTGCAGCAGCACAGAGCACAACTCCTTGCCAGCCACCTGCCCGTGTCCCGAGTCCCTGCGACAGCTCAACCGCTAACGTGACCAACTCATCCAGGAAAGTGCATTACTACGGCCGTGTGACGTAGGTCAGCACAATCCAAGGACTAGAGACTTTGCACTGAGCTTTGTACCAGACTTTTATTACTTTTGCATTATTGCCCCATCAGGACCTTGGAAGGGAAGCCAGCCAGGATTTCTGAACTAAGTGGCCATCTGACGTAGCTACTTTCAGTCTGAGAAAGTTCCTCTGATAGTAGTGCACTGAGCACAACTTATTTCTATAATATCTGAAGTCCTACTTGGCCCCTATCACCCCGGAGTTGGAGGGAACCCCAGCACTCTCCAACTGAAGCTTTCTGAAGCTGCATTGAGGAAGTTAAAATGTTCTTTTGGGCTGATACTCACCCCTATTAGTGAGGTTGCAGAATTGTCTGTCACAGTCATAACACCAGTATTAATTCATTATTTCTACTTTCTTCCCTAAAACCGGAAGCTGCCTGGGAGAGGGGAGCTGTTCTGCAGTCACACAGTGCCTACCACAAAGCAGCCCTTTGCCTTGAACAGGACTTATCACAGTAAGATCAGTTCTAACACAGAGGTAGGACATATTATTAAGGTGCTGGGTTGAGACTAGGGAGCATAGGGTTCAACTCTTAGTAATGCTACAAATTTTGTGACTGCAGGCAAGTTATTCTGATTTCCTGTGCTTCAATTATTCATATGTATGATTAAGGTAATAATTCCCTTCTTCACAGCATGTAAATGAATTCATGCACTTTGTGAGATGCAGAGGCTAATTTGGTGAAGCTCACACAAGTAGGTAGACACAGACAAATACGGCCCATATCTCCACTGAGAAATTAAGGACTTAATAATACACTGTGATTTTATTAGATATGGGAGTGAACATTAAAGAGCAGGAGGAGATATTTGGGATGGCACAGAGTGGAGGATCAAGCAGGAATAAGAAAATCAAATCAGAAAAAAAATAAGTGGCATATGAGGCAATTTGCAGGCATGGTGTCCTTTCAGGCCGTGAAACAGTCAGCCCAGGGAAATGTAAAATGCCCCTGAGCCTGGTGACATTTAACACCATACAGGACAAAAAAAGAGAGTGTGCAATAGTCACAAAAAGGTGGATATAATAGCTGCTGCGGTCCTTCCCACCTCCAGCTTCCCCAAGCCAAGGAAGCAATTGTCAGAGCCAAGGAGGGCCAAGGCAGCACTGAGGTTTCGGCAGGAGGGCTGAGGCTGCAAAGAGGTGACACACAGTCCCTCCAGTTCACTGCTGTAATTAAACAGCGCACTTTGGCTTTTCTAGAGCTGTCTAGCTCAAAGCTTCACACACAAAAATATTTACATGAATAATAGACCCCTAAACGAATTAATCACCAAAAAAATTAAAGTGAGACCTAAGCCCATGCTGGCTCTGAGCAGCACGTAGCTTTGCGAAGGAAACTGCCTCCTACTCCGATGCTGTATCTCGCTGCTGTGCTTAATGACTGTAAATGTGTTCATTGAAATTCATGGGGGCTCTTTGATTTGTTGCCTTTTTTTTTTTTTGCCTGGGAGATTACACACACACAAACACACAATAATCAGTATATACGGGAGTTCAGAAATAACAGCAAGTCCCACAGCTAACCTGAGATTGTCTGAGACAAGCTGCATGCAGAAGTCACAACACATAAACGTCTAAAATAAGGCTCCAGGCTGCTGGAGGACACAAGCACACAGACTTGCGACACACAGTGTCAAGTACCTCCACTTCTGAGCGCCCAACCTGTGACATCTTAAAGCAGTCTGATTTTCAGAAAGAACCAAATCTTTAATCACATTAAGAAAACTTTGCCTTCACCTTGTCATGCTTGCCAGTCCAAGCAGAGGCAGCAATACCTGAGGTACGTTTCATGAGATATAGCTACGTTTCCGGACCCCATGGAGTTCTGATGTCTCCATTCTACAAGCACTTTTTAGATCACTGTATTTTGGGCCAAGTCTTAAGGTTTGTGAAGTCATGTGGTAAAAGATGGGTTCACTAGATCATGCAGTAGAGGAACCATACAGCTAGATCTGTGCTTAAAGAGGTTTCTGAACACCTCAAAAGGTTCAAAAAATCAAAATGCAGCATTACAACAGGTGAAGCCTACATACATGCCATTAAGCAACTAGTATTTTCTTGACTTGGAGCTTGAAATAGAGCACTTGACTCAGTTTGGGCCTCGTGGCCCAATGCCTCCTAGTAAGGATTATTATCAATTGCCTATTGATATATACGTGGCTGTTCAACATTTTGTGAGCCTCCCAGCAAATCAAAACCAGCTTGTCCTGACTTTCTGTACAGTGGCAGTCAATGATAAGTTATTTCTGTCGACAACTACCATGTACTATTACTAGCAGTGAAACACCACTAGATACTTGAGGTACATCAGCATGCAGTAAAACAATGGCAAAACATTGCACCTACACACCCTTTGTTTTCTAGACACGCCTGCCTTCCCTATAAACATCTCCAGGGCATGAAACAGCAGCTTGACACCTGCATCTACCTGCCAGTTTTTTACCGTAGTGTAAAATAAGCGGCTAGCAGTGAAATACTGTACTAATGTTCTGTTCTCCCTCGATCTTCTGCAGCAAGCAGTATTAAACATCAGATTTTCAGGACGTCATCCGTCCTACATTTTGGCTAGAACCGACCACAAAAACACGCGCACATGGAAAACAAGTAAAAACTCTAGTCAGGAGAAACTTTCAAGCATCTATACAGGCTAGAATCTGGTGTAAATCAGTAAACATTAGTGTTCATGTACAACAGCTCAAGGGTTGGGGTCCTTACTTGTACCTTTGAGGCAGTTCTGCCTGCAGCCTTTTATTACTTTAGTAGTTTACTATGATTTATCTTGCAGCTGCTGGTGGCTCTGTTATTTAATCTGATTCATCAGATTGTGTTTATTTATTAACTGATCTGCAGGATTTTACAGATAAAACAATGTTCCAATCTGCCACAAGGGTTATAAATAAGTAGGTGGCATTTTTGTGCCAGAAGTTTAGCAAACAAACAAACAAACTCCTGTTTCATTGGCACAGTCACAGAATTACTGAACTCTCCCTAACCACCCAGATACTTGCAGGGCTCCTGCCACAGTCTTGCAGCACCCATTAAATAATTAAAAACAGAAAAGCGAGAATCTTATACTCCATTTTCTTTCCTTGCAGCACAGAAGACACCCAGTTTACTTTGTAGGTTTGTATGTTGTATCTTAAATATGTGTGAAAAACAAAGGAAAACGTACCTGTCTATGTGAAACCATGAAAATAGATTACATACTCCATCAAGGAAAACACAGATAAGGACACTAACATTGTATTTAGTTCTGAAAAAGATGAAATTCATGGTTACTTGCTCCAATTCCACATCCCAAGAAACATACATCCTACCACATAGAAGCTCCCCTCATGGTACCTTTATCTCCTTCAGTGAAGAGCTTCAAAGCTGGCAAAAGGCACCTGACACTCATTTTTTAGTTAATATGAATGTCAGTGGAGCTTTCAGATTCTCCACCACATATATTTGAAAATTTCAAATGCAAATTCTGCTGTGAGGCCACTGAACCGGGCACAGTGCCTTTGTGCCATACCAACATGTCCCAGTCCTCCAGGCACCCCTGGCACTGGTGGGGTTCCCAGGGACTTTACACTGACTCTGAAATGGTTAAACACTATTAAAAAGGGACTCTGTTTAAATAGCACTCTGGTGGTGAGATAAACTAACAAAAACCAGGAAGTCCACAAAATAACTGTGTATTTTATCACCTGGCTAGCTTCAAAATTGCTTAAAGGCAGCCAGGTTTATGGCAACTTTCTTTTAAAGGAGGAGAGGCCCTGCTATGAATACGAGAGGTGACTTCAGAAAGGAGCCTCCTCCTGCAATGCCCTCACACTATCTGGATGTGGGTGGGAAGTGGCTTAAGACAGAGGTTAAACCTTAACTGTATGTACTGACTCTGTACTTTCCACTCCACTTCAGACCTTTAACATTATATTAAAGTTGACTTGATAAACAGAGCGTTAATTGGTTCACAGGACAAACCTTCCAAAATACACTCGTTGGCATCTCTTCATTTTAACCCTGCTCCTGGGACACAGTAAGTAGGAAAAACGAAAACAAGTTTAGGTTGGTCTGTTGTTCTTCTCTGCCCTGTCCTGTCTGCTCGCTGTCAGTGCCACAGCTCAGCAGGAATTTAAGGAGGTGACTGGAGATCCACACGCCATCGCAAGCCGACGTCCGACTGCAGGTGAAGAGGAACAGCTCACACAGGCAGCGCAGGGTGTAGGTACCCTGGTGCAGAGCAGGAATGCTGCTGGACAAACACTCCCTTGAGAAGTGCTTTTGTTTGTCTTGGGGTTTTTTTTCCCTCTTTGGGTAAAACAAGTGTAGATGTTGGGCCAGATTCGTAGGTAGTATTAATGGAAGTAATACCCTGAAGTCAATTTACCTCAGCTGCTTACAGTTTATATTTATTCCAAGTGCTGCCCCTTTGCAAATTTTGCAGAAGCTCTTTAGCATTATAAAGCCAACAGAACCTATGAGTTATTTGAAGCGAGCAGTGCCAAACATAGTGTTACCAGTTATTTTATACTATATAAGCAGAGACAGACAGAATACATGACATTTAACTTATAGCACTTAGCTACAGCACTAGATAGTTTTCTTCTGCATAAAATCACTGAACAAGCCCTTAAACTCTAGCTCAAGCCTTCTCATCCCGTGGCAGTGAGCCCCACTGTTCCAGCTACATGCTCCTGCACAAGAAAAACCATTTCTTTTAGCACCTGACACCTTTTAATTCTTTGTCTCATATTAGGAGATAGGAGGAAGGTGCTTCAGTTTCCCTTTAAGTAAGGAAGTTTTCCCTTTTCTTGTCA